>NC_041222.1:98533669-98661543 GCF_002837175.3 Physeter macrocephalus | reverse complement strand
GCGGAGCGGCTGGGCCCGTGAGCCATGGCCGCTGAGCCTGCGCGTCCAGAGCCTGTGCTCCGCAACGGGAGAGGCCACAGCAGAGGAAGGCCCGCAAAGCACAAAAAAAAAAAAAAAAAAAAAAAAGAATGTTTGGAGAATTGAGGCCAAAAAAAGTACAGCATCCCAAATGGAAAAGGAAGGGAACTAGCCTTTACTGAGCACACCGTCTCAGTATTAATTTCTTAAATCGATCTAATATTCAGCAACCATGGTGAATTCTCATAGTAATTCCGATATTTATCTGTTGATGATAGTATCTGCAAAGATGTAACAGTTTTGTCACTAAGCTTCCAATCCTTGTATCTTTTCTTTTTCCCATTTTGTAACTAGGCTCTCTAGTTCCATGTTAAACAGAAGTGATGATAGCAGCATCATTGTTTTATATCTGAAGGGAATGCTTTCCTAGTCTCTTCATTAAATATGATGCTTACATGTCTTTATTTGTCAGGTTAAGGAGTTTCTCCTCTGTTCCTAATTTTCTGATTTTTTAAAACCAGATATAGGTGTTATTTTTATCAAATACTTTTTCTGAACCTGTGAGATAATCATGTGATTTCTTTCATTGAGACCATTAATGTAGTGAATTGTAATGTTAACTTTTCTCTCATGTAACCGTCCTCGCATTCCTGGGATAAATCTTACTTGATCATATAATTTATTCTTTTTAAAATACCTTCCTTGGGCTTCCCTGGTGGCGCAGTGGTTGAGAGTCCGCCTGCTGATGCAGGGGACGCGGGTTCGTGCCCCGGTCCGGGAGGATCCCACATGCCGCGGAGCGGCTGGGCCCGTGAGCCGTGGCCGCTGGGCCTGTGCGTCCGGAGCCTGTGCTCCGCAACCGGAGAGGCTACAGCAGTGAGAGGCCCGTGTACAGAGAAAAAAAAAAAAAAATACCCTCCTGGAATCATTTGGTCAGTATTTTATTGAAGTTTATAATCTGTATCCATAAGTGAAAAATGGACCCATACATTATTTTCTTGTACTATCTTCATTTGTTTGGAATCAAGGTACATTAGTCTCATCAGATGATTTGGGCACCTTTCCCTCTTTTTCTGATGGCCAGAAATTTACAAGATAGGGATTATCTTCTTTTGAAAGTCAGATTCCCCATAAAATTGTCTAAGTGTGGGATTACCATTTTAATTTTTTTCATAGTTATTGAATTATATTTTCTGGGTCAAAGGTATGCCAATTTTGCAGAAATTTGTCCATTTTTCCTAGGTTTTCAAAAATCATACACATGGAATTATATGTGTACAATTTATATTTTAAACTTTTGTGTAAGTCTATTTTCATTCTAAATTTTTTTTCATTATGTCTTTTTTTTTCCCCCCTTGTTCAGACTTGCCAGAGGTTTGCCTACATTACTGATTTTCTTCAAAGAAAAATTTTTGCTTTCAATGGTTTTTGTTGTATTTCTATTCTCTGTTCTGCCCTTTATTATTTCCTTCCTTGGGTGTACCTTGCTGCATTTCTTTTAATACTTAGCTCATTTGTTTCAGTCTTTCTTTGCTCTCCAATAAGTATATTTAAAGCTGTCAGTTTCTCTCAGTATCATTTAACTGTTAAATGTTGATATGAAGTGCTTTGTCTTTCATATCTAAGTATATCATAATTTCCTTCTTAATGTTCCTGATTTAAATAACCAAAGGTTATTTTATAGTATACTTTTGTTTGTAGTCTGTCCCAGTATGGTTAGACTTAGCGTTAGTTAAGACTTTTGTCATGTTATACTTACATTTCAGGATTCTTTTCTAATTTTCTTTTACGTTATAATAAGAGTATACTGATTCTTTGAAATTTGTTTAGGCTTACTTTGAAACACAATCCTTTTTGGTAAATGTTCAACATATGTTGGAAAAGACTGTGTATATTCAGTGCTGAGTGAAAATTTTTTTCTGTATGTATTTATTCATTTGAGTCTGTTGTGTTTTTACATCTCCTATCTTTCCTTAGCTACCAGTTTCTGAAAAGGATGTGTTATTTGTTGATTTATCTATTTCTCCTTATAGTTTTACTGATTATTGCTTTTTATATTTTTAAGCTGTATACTCAGGGATATATATGTTCAGGTGATCATTGTGTCTTATTGATCAATTATTCCTTCTATCAGGATGTTTTCTTTTTTTTCCTCTATCAAAACTGCATTAAAAGCCAGGAGACTTTTTCCCCTTCCATACTTGCCTGCTAGTGTTTTTCCATCCCCCTTTTTTTTTTTTTTCCACTCTTTCTGTGTCCTTTTCTACTGAATCCCTTGTAGACAACATAGTAAGGGATTTTTTTTTTCCTTTTTCAATCTAGAGAGTCTCTTTGATTAGTGAAACCGTTTATGTTTCTTATAATCACTATTGTATTGGGGGCTTATTTTTGCCATCTTCATGTTTTTTTAGTTTACTTCATTCTTTTTCCCATGTTTTCTTGCCTTCTTTTAGAAGTCTAAATTTCTTTCTGCAAGTTTGAAGACATATATATCTTTTAACGTTTTATTTTATTTTGGAGTAGAGTTGATTTAACAATGTTTTATCAGTTTCAGGTGGACAGCAAAGTGATTCAGTTATACGTATACATGTATCTATTCTTCTTAAAATTCTTTTCCCATTTAGGTTGTTACATAATATTGAGTAGAGTTCCTTGTGCTATACAGTAGATTCTTGTTAGTTACCCATGTATATTTTATTTTTATTCTTCCGGGTTATTCCTTCATTTGTCCTTCCTGTGAGTATCTTATCACTCTCTGTATCTCTCCCTCCAGAGCCACACCTTCCTCTTGTCCCTCCCATCTTTTTCCTCTTCCTTCCTCCTACCTTCCCCCAATGCCCACCATTTTCAGTAGTGTCTAGAAATTTAGTCCCAGGTTATTTAAAATATATGTAGGGTGGTGAATATATTGCGTATTTAGACAACAGTGAACTCTGTTTTTTCTTTCTTCCCAACCTTATTTCCCATAAATCTCATAAGCCTTCGAGATTTACTCTTCTTTTTTCAAGAACACTTGAGGAATGTTCACCAAGAGGTAAACCTTATGAGGCCATGAACTACTAAGAACATCTTAGTAGATGGGTGGTGGCTATCAGGAAGAATGAGACTAGAGATGTTTTGAGAGCAGGAAACTTCTCTCCATTTGGGAGCTTCTGCCTTAGAACAGTGGTTCTTAACGTTTTGTGGGTCATGGACCCAAAAGCCTGGTGGTAAGAATTTGATGAGAACTTTTTTTTTTTTTTAATCTGCACACCTACACAAGATTTTACATTTATTTTCTGGAGACTGTGAGTTTATAGAGTCCTCAGAAGCCCATTGTTATTCATCAGGTTAAGAATCCCTGACTTAGAACTTTGGAAAGAATCTTTTTTGTAAGAAAGAAATTTTTTTTTAATTAATTGAGAATTTCTACCCAATCAATTCCCTGAAGCTTCTGATGTTCACAGTGGGAATTCCTTCTTGCCCTTGGGGTTGGAGGAGGCTGGTAGCTGGCCTGAGAGAACATTTCCTTCTACCCCACACTGCCCATATTTACTCTGTCTCCCCTTCCTGATCCTTCTCCCTTTGGAGTTCAGGGAGATGCTCCTCCTGGTTTGTTTTCCTGAGGTCTTAAAGACTTTGGCGGTAATAAATGTAGATTCTTCCCTTAAATCTAAAGAAAATATCTTAAATTTGGAGTCCTTGAATCAGGTTTTTAGAGCTCAGGCAGTTGCTTGGGTAGGTTTGTTTTGCTCTGTTTTGTTTTTTATATTTTTCTTCTTCCCTCTGAATTCCCCAAATGTTTTGTTATTGTTTATGCAATTCTTTAATCTAGATGCTCTGCAGTAAAAGGTTTTTTTAGCTTTTTGGGTTTTCTACTGTATTTTATTTTATTGTAATAAATCAGTGACTTGCTCCAAATCTTCATGTGGATGTACATGTTAGCATTTTTCAGCTAGTCCTTAGTCTTCTGATGGAAATATCTGTAGGCTGTTACTTCTCCCTCCAGGCCTGGCTTCATGGGGATCTTACAGTCAATCAGGTTCAGTCCCTGGGAATTTTCTAGGAGTGTCAGACTTACCCTGGTACAGAACTGGGGGGTTAAAATCACATGGTTACCCTCATGCACAGAGCAGAGCTGGGGATGGAGGTCAACACATTGTCCCGCATCCACAAAACTCATGTTAATATAGGTGGTTGAGGCTTCCTTTGCTCCCCTGATAACCTGGTCCCTATGGAACACCTGGGCTTCAATTCTGCACTCCCTTATGTAGCATCAGAGCCCACTGCGTGAGAGCCAGGCCTGGGCTGAGTGTTGACCTGTCAACAGGGGACAACCTGAAAACTATCACTTCTCTGGGCCTCAGTTACTCTACGGAGACCAGATGACTGACATTCTCCAGCATCACATCTCCGTACAGCTGTCCCTGGGATATGTCCACGAAGGGCCCACTCTTCCTGAGTAAAGGACCCAGCCATGTCCCCGAAATGTTATTTAGGAAAAATGTCTGGGACAAACCTCAGCATACAGTTCCTTCCTCAGCTGCCAGGGCTGTGGGCAGGAAGCTTGTTCCTGTCCATGGATGCAGCCCCAAGTTGTCCCAGAGCCTCAGGTTGGTCCTGAGGAAGCAAAGCTCTGTTCTCACTGGCAGCATAGCACCAACCAGTAAAAGTTAAACTTGATATATTTGGGGGCAGGAGCAGTGAGGAAGCTGAGCTACACACGGTTTGTGATTGGTTTGGAGAATTGGGCTCAATAAGCAAATCCCATGAAGCGAGGAGGGAGAGACTGAACAACTTGCTGGACTCCTGTCTGTTTCTTTCCACACTTGCTGTTTTGTTCCTTCTCTGGCAGACAGCTTCTCTCTGCAGAGTATTTCCTTCTCTCAAAAGTAATATATGCTACTTACGTGCATTCGTTAGTTTATTCATTCCTTCCTTCCGTCATCTAGTCTGCTGTATTTCCTAAACCCCTGCTTTGGGCAGTGAAATGTGCTAGGCTGTAAGGGCAACATAGATGGGTAGGTGCTGGATTTACACAAGTTATCATAGAGAAAGAAGATGAGTGCACACAGGACTTTTCTCCAGGGTACAAGTGATTGATCCTTTCAGATTAGAAATCCAGTGAAGTGCTATGGGATTCAGAAGTGGGGTGCACCCCTTCCTGTTGGGGATTAGGAGACCTCGTGGAAGAGTGGGCTTTTAATTGGCCTTAGAAGGCTGGATATGATGTGCTTCATGATTCCAAATATATTTCCTACTTTCTCTCATCAAAGAAGCATAGGTCATTGGGTCATTAACTTTTTCACTGATTCCTCCTTTTCTGCCTTTAAGCAAATCGGAGGGGTTTTAATATGGAAAAAGGCTTTCAGAAGACTGTCTCATCACTTGCTGCCATAGTCTCTCTCTTAACCATGATGAGATTTCTCCTATTCACCTTGTTCAACTCAGTCTGTGAACATTACTTTCTCATCTTTTACCTCCTGGATTTATTTCACATCTCTAGCTCAACAGTGATCAGTTTCTGGTCAAGCTTACTTTTTCTGTTTTCCACAGCATCTCACAGCTGCACCATTCATCAGTCTCTTGTTGACATTCTTTTTAGTCTAGGCTTCTGTAGCAATCTTTTTGTTGTTGTTGTATTCCTCTTCTTGCTCTACCTGATCTTTTGCCGTATTACAGGGTGAATGCACCATAAACTTAACCTTTCCCAAACTCCTGAGTTGTACAGGTAGGAAGCTCTTCACTGCATTTTGTACTTCTCTTGTCTTTGCCCCTCTCCCACGTTTCTTAGTGTCCCTCCAGCCTTGGCCCTAGACCCACTTCTCTTTTCCTCACTCCAGATGAACTGACATTTCTGTTAAGTACTTTGATGAAGGTACCTTGCAGATCTCCATATACATCACATGCCACTGTTTTATCTTTAAGCTCAGATTAAATCATTTCCCTATCCTCAGAACACCTGCAGCTTGCTGATGCTGGACTTATTATTGCCTCCTTATTCTTTTAAATCACTGCATCCAAATTTCCCTTTGACTGCCATTTCTGACTTCAGATTTTGGAGCATGTTAAAGTCTGCTTTCTCCCTTGTCCTGTATATCCAATCCATTGCCCAAAGTCTGTTAATTGTTTTGTATGATGTGTAGATCTACTTCTTCCAGCTCCTCAAATGCCATGAAATTGTAATTTTTTTCCCTTTATGTCTGTCTGGACTGCCTTCAAAGTGTTCTCCGTCTGTTTGGTCTCACCCCGCTTCCTTCAGCTATTGTCTGTGTTTATTGTTAAAAAATGTCATCCTCCGGCTTGAGACCATTGACTCCTTATTGCCTAGCCTATCAGTCTTCCCGATTCTGACCTTTTAGGCCCTTAACCAATAATACTTTCTTTTTCCTAATTTCTTTTCTCAAATAAATCCGTTTGGCATCTACAGGCTACCTTCCCCTGCCCTCTGCCCTCCCTGGCCCTCCTCCCGCTGTTGACATGCTTATCTCATGTTCCTGACTTGTAGTGCCTATTTCCTAGCATGGAATGTTTTCTGCTTACCAGAATGCATGTTCTTTTCATGTGTTCATTTATTCAATGAATGTTTATTTACTATTTGCTGTGTGCCAGGCATCTTGCCAGGAAGTAAGGATACAAAGTCCTTGCTCTCAGGGAGCTTCATAGTCCCATGGGGGACACAGACAGGTAAACAGGCGATTACAATTCAGTGTGGTCGGTGCTGGGATAGTGAGTCTTGGAGGCCATGAGGGCACATGTAGGAGGGACGTCTTGGTGGCGGCGGGGGGGGGGGTGGGGGGGAGGGGTGTCACTCAGCCATTGCAAAGTCCACCTGAAATTGAGTCTTAAGTTCCTTAGCCAAAGAGAGAAAGAAAACTAGAACCAAAACTTCATCTGCCAAAAAGCCATGTACAAGTGACCTCCCCTGGCCTAGTGCAGCCGTCTAGTCTGCATTCGTCCTGGCACTTAGATACTCAGTGCAGACTCAAGAAATTTGAATTACATTTTTTATGGCTTTTGGAAAAATCCTCCTTTTTGATTATACATACTTGTTTTCTCTTCAACTCGGTCATAAGCTTCTAGGGCCTAGAAACTGGATCTCCTTTTTCTCATGCCCTGTGCAAAGTGTCCAGTAAAAATTAATCAGCAGAGGGGACTTCCCTGGTGGCACAGTGGTTAAGAATCCACCTGCCAATGCAGGGGACACGGGTTCGATCCCTGGTCTGGGAAGATCCCACATGCCGTGGAGCAGCTAAGCCTGTGTGCCATAACTACTGAGCCTGCACTCTAGAGCCCACGAGCCACAACTACTGAAGCCCGTGCACTCTAGGGCCCGAGTGCTGCAACTGCTGAGCCCACATGCTGCAACTACTGAAGCCTACACGCCTAGAGCCCTGCTCCACAGCAAGAGCAGCCTCAGTGAGAAGCCCGCACGCTGTAATTTAGAGAAAGCCACGCACAGCAACAAAGACCCAACACAGCTAAAAAAATTTTTTTAATTCAAAAGTATGTATATATGTTTAAAAAAATTAATCAGCAGAGCCTGAGTTGTACAGGTAGGAAGCTCTTCACTGCATTTTGTACTTCTCTTGTCTTTGCCCCTCTCCCACGTTTCTTAGTGTCCCTCCAGCCTTGGCCCTAGACCCACTTCTCTTTTCCTCACTCCAGATGAACTGACATTTCTGTTAAGTACTTTGATGAAGGTACCTTGCAGATCTCCATATACATCACATGCCACTGTTTTATCTTTAAGCTCAGATTAAATCATTTCCCTATCCTCAGAACACCTGCAGCTTGCTGATGCTGGACTTATTATTGCCTCCTTATTCTTTTAAATCACTGCATCCAAATTTCCCTTTGACTGCCATTTCTGACTTCAGATTTTGGAGCATGTTAAAGTCTGCTTTCTCCCTTGTCCTGTATATCCAATCCATTGCCCAAAGTCTGTTAATTGTTTTGTATGATGTGTAGATCTACTTCTTCCAGCTCCTCAAATGCCATGAAATTGTAATTTTTTTCCCTTTATGTCTGTCTGGACTGCCTTCAAAGTGTTCTCCGTCTGTTTGGTCTCACCCCGCTTCCTTCAGCTATTGTCTGTGTTTATTGTTAAAAAATGTCATCCTCTGGCTTGAGACCATTGACTCCTTATTGCCTAGCCTATCAGTCTTCCCGATTCTGACCTTTTAGGCCCTTAACCAATAATACTTTCTTTTTCCTAATTTCTTTTCTCAAATAAATCCGTTTGGCATCTACAGGCTACCTTCCCCTGCCCTCTGCCCTCCCTGGCCCTCCTCCCGCTGTTGACATGCTTATCTCATGTTCCTGACTTGTAGTGCCTATTTCCTAGCATGGAATGTTTTCTGCTTACCAGAATGCATGTTCTTTTCATGTGTTCATTTATTCAATGAATGTTTATTTACTATTTGCTGTGTGCCAGGCATCTTGCCAGGAAGTAAGGATACAAAGTCCTTGCTCTCAGGGAGCTTCATAGTCCCATGGGGGACACAGACAGGTAAACAGGCGATTACAATTCAGTGTGGTCGGTGCTGGGATAGTGAGTCTTGGAGGCCATGAGGGCACATGTAGGAGGGACGTCTTGGTGGCGGCGGGGGGGGGGTGGGGGGGAGGGGTGTCACTCAGCCATTGCAAAGTCCACCTGAAATTGAGTCTTAAGTTCCTTAGCCAAAGAGAGAAAGAAAACTAGAACCAAAACTTCATCTGCCAAAAAGCCATGTACAAGTGACCTCCCCTGGCCTAGTGCAGCCGTCTAGTCTGCATTCGTCCTGGCACTTAGATACTCAGTGCAGACTCAAGAAATTTGAATTACATTTTTTATGGCTTTTGGAAAAATCCTCCTTTTTGATTATACATACTTGTTTTCTCTTCAACTCGGTCATAAGCTTCTAGGGCCTAGAAACTGGATCTCCTTTTTCTCATGCCCTGTGCAAAGTGTCCAGTAAAAATTAATCAGCAGAGGGGACTTCCCTGGTGGCACAGTGGTTAAGAATCCACCTGCCAATGCAGGGGACACGGGTTCGATCCCTGGTCTGGGAAGATCCCACATGCCGTGGAGCAGCTAAGCCTGTGTGCCATAACTACTGAGCCTGCACTCTAGAGCCCACGAGCCACAACTACTGAAGCCCGTGCACTCTAGGGCCCGAGTGCTGCAACTGCTGAGCCCACATGCTGCAACTACTGAAGCCTACACGCCTAGAGCCCTGCTCCACAGCAAGAGCAGCCTCAGTGAGAAGCCCGCACGCTGTAATTTAGAGAAAGCCACGCACAGCAACAAAGACCCAACACAGCTAAAAAAATTTTTTTAATTCAAAAGTATGTATATATGTTTAAAAAAATTAATCAGCAGAGGACCAGCACAAAGACCACAGCATCCTTGGACCTAGGCTTTTTCAAAATTTTATTCCACAAGTTTGATTGTGACTGTCAACTTTGTAAGGTATTTTTATTTGATTCTTGGACACAGTGGAATTTTCTGTTTTTGTGTGTTTAAACAAAATGTTCCCACTTCAGGCACTCAGTGAGTGACCACTGACACCAGTAATATATGCATTTGCCCTTTGGTGATGAAATGGAGATGGTGGTGTCAGCTTGGTTTGGAGAGTGTCACTAAAAGCCTTTTAAGACTACTATTTTTATAGTAGCCCTGGGAATCCACAAGAAATGTCTCCCAAGTTTTAGGGCTAAAACTATGAACATCTAGTCTGACTTGATCATGAAGTATCTTAATGTCCAGCTCAGTGGTAGTCATGTTGTAGTACTGCCCTTGTTTTTTGTTTTGGGCATTTAATTTTCAAAGGAAGGCAGTGGTAATGGCTGAGGTTCAGAGATGATCATGTTTTCAGTGCCAGAGTTTTCTCCCCACTGAGTCTTTGTTTAGAGCACTAGTCCTTAATTAACCTTTTGGGGGTCATGGCCCCAAATGACAGCCTAATTAAATCTGTGGGAAAATGTATACAGGCACACAGAATTGTGTGTACCATTTCAGGAGGTTCCTAGGCCCTCTGAATCCCCCCGTCAGCCCTGTGGATCATTAGTGGCTTGTTCTAATAAGATTCTTATAAAATTGTTGTGCTTTTAAGCTGAATATGCTATCCAGTGAAGCTTGGTCCTTTTGGTCACCGTTCCAGTTTCCTTCTGCTTGGTGTGTGCACCCAATGAACGTTCCCAGGCTCATTACACATCAGCTGCTATAAACCTCTGTACTTTACTTCCCCTTTCCTCCTTCTCTGGAAACAATGAACATATGTGTGTGTGTGTGTGTGTGTGTGTGTGTGTGTGTGTGTGTGTGTGTTGGAGAAGTGCAAATATAGGTAGGTTAGTTCTTCCTGAGCAAAGGAAAATCCCTTACACGCATTGTTATGTATCTGTGCAAATAGGAATTAGAAGCTACTCAGTGTAATTGTCACAACTGTACTTTTCCTTTATTCGTGTGAAAGAAGTATTTTTCGGGTTATAAAGCAGCTTATATAACCACACTCATGTTATTTTAAAAAATAATGAAGCCCATATATCCATGTGTATATAAAATGCTAAAGGATGATACATCAAAAGGCGTGTATACTCAGAGATAGCAATGCAGATGGTAGGTGTTTGCTGCACTGCTATTTGAAATTTTGGGGGGAAGTCTGGGTGGAACAGAAAGAACAGGGATAAGGCTTCTCAGTAAATGGTGTTTCTGGCTTTTTTCTTCTGATTTTCTGGTGAGTAGGTTAAATGAAACTGAGGAAAAGATGCATTACAAAGTGAAAGCATTGATGAGCTCTCCAGCATCTCAATCCATGGGCCTTCATTTTTTTCCCTTTCTATTCCTCTTATTAAGTACTTTTTAAATTTTTTTATGGTTTTTAAAGGTTACTTTCTATTTACAGTTATTGCAAAATATTGGCTATATTCCCCATGTTGTACAATACATCCTTGCATGGGCCTTCATTTTTGTTTCCAATTTTAATCCTGATTTATTTGGAAAAAGTAATTAGTATTTTTTTGAAATGCTCTGAAAACAAATTCAAAAATAAAACATCCTAAGGACCACACAATAGTAAACCATAGGACTTCATAGGCTACGGGAAGATCATGTGTATTAGCACATGAGACACTCAGAAGCCACTGAAGGGAGATGGGTCAAGAAATAGGCCCATTTTATAAGAAACCCAGCTCGGAGGCTTGGCTGAGGTCCAGTGCTGGTAATGGAATTGAAGGAGGCTTTACATTTCTGATTCCTAATCCAGTGTCCTTCTTTGCTCCTCTGCCACTGACTCTTAGGGAAACGCACCCCAGGTCTTTGAGTCCCAACTTCTGTATTTTCAATGTACCCTATTTCATGTACTTGGCAGAGCTGTTTTGAGAACCAGATTGTATAGTACAATGGTTCTCAAGGCATGATCCCCAGACCGGCACCAGGACCATCTCCTGGGAGCTTGTTACAAATGCAGATTTTCAGGCCCGCCTCAAACCTGAATCGGAAGCTCTGGGGGTGGGACCCAGCGATCTACCTCCAGGTGATTCAGATGCACGCTCAAGTTTGAGGGCCACCAACGATATGGGTGAGATAGCCTTTTGCAAAGAGCAAAGCATTATAGAAATATAAGATAATGTGCTTATTTTTCATTGAGGTAAAATTTATGTATAGTGAAACCCAAAGATCTTAAATGTACAATTCATGAATTTTCGTATCATGTCATCACCATACCAAACAAGACATAGAACTTTTTCATCACCCCATAAAGTTCCCTCCCATGGGTCCCCATCCCCCTTGGGCAACCGCTGTTCAGTGATAGACTTTTTGTTAGAGGAGGTGAGATGACTTGATGATGAGTTGGACATGGAAAGAGCAATAACTGTATTCTCTTTTTCCTTTACTACTTATATCTAACCTTTTTTTTTTTTTTAATTACTAATCATAGTTCTCTGTGGTTTTTCAGCCCATGGACCAAGCTTCTCTCAAAAACAGCGATGTTCTCATTCTGACAGGCCTTACCCAGATTCCCACCGCAAACCCAGATGGCATGGTGGGAGAGTTCTGCAGCAACCTGGGTATGTATCCAATGCAAATTTTAAACAGGGTGAAATGTTTTACATTTATTTTTTGGTACCTGGATTCTGTGGTATTTTTTGTCCCTTCCCTTCACACTCACACCCTCTGACACCCCCTATTAAGGCCTTTCCCCCCACTTATTCCCACCCTTCTGCTCATCCTTCAAAGCCTACTGTTGTCAACAAAAGCAATTCTTAACCATCTTAAATCTGAAGGCACAATAGGAATGGTGGTTATAACGGTAAATTAGAATTTTTAGCAGTTTATACAACAAATGCTCAACATTCGCCCACTTGATTTATGTAGAAACTCTTATTCTTCTTGCTTTCTGGTGGGATTTGGGAGTGGGTCATGGATGCTTATAGGGTAAGCAAAGTTAAAGAAGGAAAGAATCATATCTTTGCTTTGCAAATAATAGCACAGAAAAGACTGTTAATACTTTGAATTCACAACAGTGATACAGGTGAAACAGGTGTATTTTTTTCCCCACTATTTGGTTGGTATTACTTTTTTCTTCTTTTGGGGGAAGACTGAATTGAGAGACTTGTTGGGTATTTGCTACCTGGAAGAAATGTATGTTTCTTTGGATATAATTGTCAGTAAAATCTAGAAATGCTGCATTTCTTTTAGAAATGTGTAGGTTGCTTATTGTCTTAGCTTAGGCTACTGTAACAAAATACCATAGTATAAGCTTTAAACAACACTAATTTCTCATAGTTCTGGAGGCTAGGAAGTCAGAAGGTTGCCAGCATGGCTGGGTTCTGGTGAGGGACCCTCTTTCTGGCTTGCAGACGGCAGCCTTCTTACTGTGTCCTCACTGGCGAAGAAAAGCTGTTCTGGTGCCTCTTCCTCTTCTTATAAGTATGCTAATCCCATCATGGGGGCTCCACCCTAATGGCCTCATCTAGACATGGGTACCTCCCAAAGGTTCCCCCTCCTAATATCTAATTGGGGGTGAGGGCTTCAATACATGAACTTTAGGAGACACAAACTTTCACTCCAAAACTGTTGCCAAAGAGGAGTTAATGCGCTCAGGCCGCTCACCCCTGGCAACTGTAGGTGATATTATATTACCTCAGCTCTGAGGGAAAGAAGTGGTTGTCATCTAATATTTACATGGAAGGCACTATCCTTTGAAATTTCACTTGCCCTTGCCAGTAATCCTAGTCTTTTTTTGTTCTTTGCTGATTTTAAGACAAAGGTAATTTATTCTTAGCTTGGAAAAAGTATCGGACTGGTCTCAAATAGAATCTTTGATTTGTATGTTTGTTTGTGTATAATCCAGAATCATGGACTCAAAGAACTTCAGGTCTTAAAGGAACTTTACATCTAATCCACTGTCTCTCAAAGAGGGGTCCACTAACCACCTGCCTCAAGATCAGTGAGACCACTTCTCAAAAATGCAAATTTTGAGGCCCCACCACAGACCTAGTAAGAGAGACCCATAGAAAAGTTGCATTTTAACATGTTCTGACAGTTTTCAGGCAAAATAAAGCTTGAAAAGCATTGATCTAGTTCACTCCTCTCATCAGCGATGAGGAAGCTGAGGCCCAGGAGGTTACAGTAGCCTAACTAAGGTCCCATAGCTTGTGACAGAGGCGGGTCTAGAGCCAGGCTTCTTGAGCCCTGATGGCTATCTGGTCTTTTCCGTGGTTCCGTACTCTAGTAATAGCAAGTTGGCCAGTATTCCAGGCACAGCATACAGGAGAACCTGGATGTCAGAGTTGGGAACATGTAGGAGGAGGATAAAAGGCATCAGAGACTTCAAGTTCTGTACCCAAACGCTGCTTGTTTCAATCTATGTTGGAAACTGAAGAAAAAACAAACTTAAGAGATCTTTGGTCTTTTTTTAGCCAGTTACAGCTTCTAATATGATTTTACCGTAAGTTGCAATTCCTCATTTGATAACTTACTTTAAGTATTTAAAGTATAGAGGATTTTCTTATAGCCAAAACATTAATGAAAGAAAATGCCACTAAAATGAGTCAAACAGAAAAAACTTGGCCTATTTCCTTATAGGTCATTCAGCAGTGGTCAGAGGCTGAAGAGAGACAAATCCAGCAAAGTTTTGAGCAGGAGCTAAAAAGAGGAGCTTAGAGGGTCTGTCCTGAAGCTTATCTGCCATTGGTAACCTTGACAACCCAGACCCCTAACTGCACACCCTGTTCCCAGGCACTGAGACATTGGTTAAAAACTCAGCGGATCCTCAGTCAGCCTCTGGATCCTCCCACTCTGGTGCTAGTCTTCAAAAGAAGTCAATTGTTATACATACGAAGTGAATTATAGGAACAGATGTAGGAAAATGAGAGAAATGCAAATATTATTTTTAAAATTCTGTTCTCCCTGTGTTAAACTGTTCTTTTGATACTACTTTTTCCGCCCCCCTCTGGCTTCAACCTTTTTTTTTTTTTTTTTTTAATTGAAGTATAGTTGATTTACAATGTTGTGTGGCTTCAACCTTTCTAGCACTGACAGTCCGGAATGGAGGAAACGTGTTGGTCCCCTGCTACCCTTCTGGAGTGATCTATGACCTTCTGGAATGCCTGTATCAGTACATTGACTCTGCCGGCCTCTCCAGCATTCCTTTCTACTTCATCTCCCCAGTGGCTAACAGTTCACTCGAGTTTTCCCAGATTTTTGCCGAGTGGTATGTCTCTGTTCTTCCTGTGATTCAGTACATTCAAGCAGTAAGAAAAGAAAAATATTCTTAATTTTAATTTAAAAAGAAATAGAAGTAATCCTATATTTTTCTCACATTACTATGAAACCTTCATTTTGTTGTTTTTCCCTGTTTGTGATGTGAAGCTTATATTAATGAAAGCCAAATCTGTGTGATATTGCCAGGGTTTAGAAGAATTGTTATTAAGAAGGGAAGGTGGGAGGGCAAAGACGTAGCTTAGCCAGCACTTTCAAAATCAGTAACAAAACTATTATACACTTACCTTCTCTCATGCTACCCTCTATCTGTTACAAAAGCTAAAGGCTAAAAAAAGTTCAAAGCCCAAGCTCATGTTGTCTAAAATTTATAATACCAAATCTGATAGGAAAAACTAGCTTATTTTTTCATTTCAATAGTATATTTGGCAAAATCAAGTTTTACTACAGCAGTAAATTGTTTGATCAAATCCTAGGATGGGTAAATTATTGAACAATATGAAGTGGGTGAACCTTTTTAGGATTATTTAGATGGATATTTGAATCTAACTCACCTGGCCAAAAAAGTCAGGGGTAGGAGGAAATAGAGCAACTTAACTTTTACAATGGATCCAGTAGTGCCTTAGGATGGGACTGTGACATACATATATATAGGGTGTGCTTAATCCCGTTTAGTGGTGTGATAGCCGAATAGACACAGTATGCTTCTCCTTTAAAAGTAATTTGTACATCGTTCTGTACAACATACGTCTTTTGTACAACATATCCCAGCATTATAGTGTGCACCCTCCCCTCCCCACCTTTTTAAATCCAGTTTTTTTCTCTCCATTTGAGTTGTGGTGAAGGTCCTTTTTTTCTGTTTTTAGATCCAGACAGACTTCTCCATCCCATGTGCATGTTATTCATGTTTGTCCATAGGACTTTTCGTTGTTATTTATGTTTGACTTATTGTTAGTGACTGACAATAAAAAGTCACTTTTATTGGTAAGCCTTTGAATTTTATCCTTTGCTTAGAGTTTTTTCTCCCCCAACATAGGAAGGTAATCTTGAATAAGTGGTAGTCCACCCTAAGGATGACTTGCACATTTAATCAGCATGTTCTGAATTTCTTCATCCAGATCCTCAGTTAAAAATATTGAAAACTACAAGCTCCTGGACAAGCCCTTGTGGGCCCCTGTGAATGGTGTCCTAACCGGGTGTGTGCCCTTCAAGTCCACTTTTGACCCATTACGTGCTTTTCTTATTGTCAGAATGTCTGATTGGGTAGAATTCAGGACTGCTAAAATAAGAGTAGGTTGTTTTTGAGTTTTTATTTTTTGATATTTGTTTTTAATATGTGTGTAATACATGTTTAGTATAGAAAAAGATAAAAGTTACAGAGAACAGAAAAAAAAACTGAACCCATGATCCTACTGTCCAGAAATAAGATCACTGTTAGATTCTGATGTATTTCTTCTTTCTATATAGGGATCGTGCTGCATATTTAATTCTGAATCCTGCCTTTAAATTTTTTAATACTAGATTAGAGCATTATAAAATCTTCGAGACATAATTTTTGCTTGACTGCATTATTACATCATTAATCCTCATTTATATGTAGTATAATTTACTTAACTATTGTCTGAAGGGGTGGACAGGCTTTTCCCAGTTTTTTTCCTTGTAGTGATAAATTTTCAATTAATATCATTCTGTGTATATATGACTACATCTTTTGCTTTGGGTTAGTTACTAAAAATAAGATTACTGGAACAAAGGGTATAAATAGCTTTTAATGTTCATTATACAAATCTAAACTGCTTTCCAGAAAAATTATGTCTTCTGTAAATTGTTCCTTTTTTGCCCATTTACTTATCAGAGGTGTTGTACTTTTATCTATTTATTTGAACTCTATATATGTATTAAAGATCCTAACACTTTGTTATATCTGCAGACATTGTTTCCCATTGTGATACTTTTCTTCAATTTCGTTCTTTGATTTTGTTTTTTGAATAATAACTTGTTACTTCAGTAAATAATTTTAGGCACAGAAAAGTTGCAGAGATAGTACAGAAACTCCCATATACCTTCCACTCAGTTTTCCCCCAATGTTAACATCTTACATGGCCATGCGTTCTGTACCCAAACTAAGAAATTAACATGAGCACTCTATTATTGACTGAACTCCAGTCTTTATTCAAATTGCACCAGTTTTTTCACTAATGCTTGTTTCCTATTCCAGGATCCAATCCAGGGTACCACATTGCATTTAGCTCTTTGATTTTTTTGACAGAAGTATTTTAGTTTTATAGCTTTATGTATTGATGCTAAGTGATATAGCATATTATCCTTTGCAACAATCGAAATTAAACTTTTAAACTAAGAACTTTTGTCTCTCCTCCTGAGTTTGAAATAAAGACAGTACTATTGTCTGTTTAGATATTATTAATAAGTAACCCTTCAAAAGTATCTTGTTTCCATATGTACAACTTCTTCCCAAAAGGATATAATGTTTTTGAAATCGAGTTAAACTAAAGAAGGAAAAATTAGATAATTGTATTAATGAAGTTCAAACAAAATCCAAGCCCCAGAGTTCTGAATTATTCTGCCAAAAGTAACATCTATTAGAATTGTTGAAATGCTTTAGTTCTGTTTTGGTAGAATTCTTAGAAGCAGGCTTTAACAAACATAATCACTACATATATTTTTTCCAACTTTAAAATGTCAGAGCTACAGAACACCCACATACTTTGATTTAACAACTGTTAACCTTTTGCCATATTTGCTTTTCCAGAAATCTCCATATTTTAAATGTCATATCTGGCTAGGGAAAAACACAGACTACCTAAAACATTCACGGTGTCTAGATTAAGATAGAGTTACTGGAGAGATTTATTATTCTCCGGTTTGAGTTACCAGTTCTACTATTAATGAAATGGTGCATGTATAAAATAGAAAAGCTATGTCTCAAAAAAAAAAAAAGTGTATCACTTTCTCCTCAAAATTGATCACAACTAGGGAATTCCTTGGAAGTCCAGTGATTAGGACTCTGTGCTTCCACAGCAGGGGGCACAGGTTCAATCCCTGGTTGGGGAAACTCAGATCCTGCAAGCTGCGAGGTACAGCCAAAAAAAAAAAAAAAAAAAATTTTTTTTTTTTTTTTGGATCACAACTAAATGCAATACGGTATCTTAGATTAGATCCTGGAACAGAAAAAAAACATTAGTGGAACAATCGGTGAAAGTTCAGTAAAGTCTAGAGTTTAGTTAACTATAAAGTACTAATGTTTATTTCTTAGTTTAACAAACATAGTGGGATACCAGCTAAAAGGTACATGGGAACTCTGTACCGTCTTTGCAACTTTTCTGTAAATCTAAAAGTACTTCAAGATAAGAAGCTTATTTTTTAAGAAAAAAATGTATTGAGGAATTTCAAAGGTTAAAACTCTGCTCACAAGTGACTTATGTCCTGATTATGCTGTAAATGCTGGTGTTTTATTCACAGTGAGATACACTGACAGGAAAATTTCAAATAAACTTCGGTATTAAGTGTTTGCGCTGCTACCACTAGGTGGCAACAAATACCACTGTAGCCCTTGCCTAACCTGCTGATCTGTTTTTCCTCCTCAAAAGGCTTTGTCACAACAAACAGACTAAGGTGTATCTCCCAGAACCGCCTTTTCCTCATGCAGAGGTAAGAAAATGGAATCACTGGGTCAGAGCAAGAACAAAATGTAGATAAATAGATATGGGTGGATATAGCAGGTCATTAAATTTTAAAAATCCGAAAGTAATTTGATATAGCCCTTTGTTTCCCTTGTAAGATGGCAGTGAAGTACTCTGACTCAAGATTCGTTACTTTCTCTTCTTATTAACACATTATATTACCAGTATGTTATTCAGTTAATAGCCTACCTCTGTTTCATTGACCGAGGGAGGAATTTTATTCTACTAACTTTTTTGCATAAATGATTTACTTATTGCCAAAGTCTTCTTTTTATTTGGTTATGTCTGTCATTGGTATAAATTTTTAATGATGAAAATAAGAACATTTCAGTTTAGAAAACAGAAAAATTCCCCCTTCCTCACAGAACCAGTGAGTGATTTTATATGGCTGTGTGTGCCCAATTTTGTTTCTACTGCTTTTTTTTTCACCCAGTGGTGGGTGTATCATGGACATTTATCTGTGTGCCTCACTGTTATTATCGCTACCTAATATTCCATAGCATATCATATGAACATACTGTAGTGTACTTAAGCATTCCCTTCCTATTGGACAATAGCGTTACTCCCAGTTTTTTGTTACGTTTTTTAAAAAGGATGTGTAAATTGGTATAACCACTCTAGGAAACTGACAGTAAAGTTGAACCTAGGACTGTGACATCCTCTGTGCCTCAGCAGTTTCGTTCCCAAAGTCTGTACTGAACAGAAATGCAGGTGTGTCACCCAGAGATCTGCACACAAATCTTCATAGCCCTCTTGGTAATAGTGCTGAAATATGTACCCAAATGTCCATCAACGGGTGAATGAATTTTGTGGTATATTCACACCTTACATCAAAGAGGATGAAGGGACTCCGATTATATGCAACAATGTAGATAAATTTCACAAACATAATGTTAGTGAATGAAGCCAGATATAAAAGAGTAGATATGGTGTGATTTTATTTATATAAAAGTTCAAACACACAGAAAACTCATCTGTGATATTAAAAGCCAGAAGAATGGGTATCCTGGAGGTAGCAGTGGGGGCAGGAAGGGGACAAAGGGGGATTTCTGAGGAGCTGGTAATGCTGTTTATTGATGTGCATATGGGAACGTGGGAGTTTTCAGTTTGTAAAAATTCCATCAAGTTAGGGATGTCTGTGCAGGTACTTATGCATAGGGATTTTGTTGTCTTATTTGCTATGTAGTTAACTATTCGGCTCAAGAAAATTGCAACAGTTGTCCTGCTGATTATTTTAAATCTGACTACTGTTTTCCTACTCCAAAGGACAGGTCTTTCATGAACGAGAATGTCAAGTGGAAGGTTTTGAGGAAGTTATTTGCAGTCCTCATACTCTCTTACAGCAGCCAAGATTTTTGCAAGCTCTGTCATTACTACAGTGAAATTCAGGCTAGATATCTCGTGTCAGAAAATTAAGTGTAGCAAAATGTACTTTGTGGTGGGCTTTACCACTGAAAGTCTATTTGCCTCTTCCCTAATAACAATTAGCGTTTCTTCAGAACTTGTTCTCTAAGGGTGTTACCATGTTCTTACCCACAAGTATGTCATGGATGACCTTTGTCCCATTTACAGTTAAGAATGTGAAAAGACCATAGCTGCATGATCAGGATTCCTGAAATGCACTTGTCAATATTAGGGCATGATGGAGTTGATAATTGGTATTATGTGACCAGTGCCAATGAGAAAATACAGTTCTGCCCTTAGTACTGATAAAAAAAATTGCTTTAAAAAAAATTGCTTTACAGAATTCCTACCCTACAGCTTCATTGCCTGTACAGTTTGGACCTTAAATCAGCACAAAGGTAATTCTGGATGGTCAAAAAGGTAGTAAGTCTGCTGGAAAAGTAGATCTGATTGGCAAAAAAAAAAAAATCTCAGTTTGCCTTAAAAGTGACTTAATTTATGTGCAAAGACCTGCCGCTCTTCTTAGAATCCCATTCATCTCCTTGACACCTATGGATCCAGTAGAACTAGTCCTTTAGTCAGCCATTCACCTGTTGAACTGGGACAAGTGATGATTTTGGCCAGATGGGTTATACAAAGAATGTCAGTTTTATTTGTATATAACTTGGAAGGGAAGTGGGGATGCAGTGATTGTTGCATCTTTACTGTTCATATCCTGTTCAGGCATGTGACTCCTAATTAAGGTCTCCGGGTAGTCTTGCTAATGAAAGCAGTCTCTCTGAATTAAAGATTAAATCTTCAAGATGAAGAGAGGCAGCTTCCATTTGTGGGCGGCCCCATTCTGGCCGCATCCTCACCTTTGGGGTGACTACATTGGGTTGGAGTTGTTGGCTGGGCTCCCTTCTTAGGCGTTATGGGTGGCTACAGGATTGAGCTGGGTCACAGACCAATTCTTTACCCGTCAGACAGCATCTCGGGGCACTACTAGTTGATATTGAGGGTCTCTGAAGTATGGGTGGTTGCCATCTTTTTGGTGCTAGAGTGGGGCAGCGGGGGCAGGGCTGAGGCAGCAGGAAGAACTTCTGAGCAGTGCCACAAGATGCCATCTGTGGTTGTAACTGTATATGGCGCTGCCTCGGGTCGGGCCTGGCGTTAGGAGAGTAGTTCCCGGTGTTGTGCTAGGAAGAAGACCTTTTTGGTTCAAAACATTCACTTTTGAGACAGGTTTGAGACTGTGCGTGGCCTGCTTCTTACTATAGCTCTCTGTCGTGAGGACATCACATCTCCCACACCGCTGAAAGCCAGTTTGTTCTTGTGTTTATTAAGTCTCCTGCCCCTCGCCACAGTAACTTAACACAGCTGTACCGTCTCAAGAGGCAGTCCTGTGCTGGTGAACAATTTTTCTTGTGTGAAGTGTTTATTGTTGACAGAACTCGGTGATGCACAGAGTTTGGGAACTTGTACTTCAAGCAGTAACTAATGTCGGGGACTTCGGGGCCTGGAGCCTGGAGTGTCAGGAAGCTGTAAAGGAGGGGTTAGACAGAGTCAGGCCGTAACAACCTGAAGAGAAGTTTCCATTAAGTTCGGTAATTTTACGCAAAGGTCCCATCTTTTGAGAAAGTCACATTATAGGTAAAAAATTTGGATCTTTGGCTAATATTAATAGCATTACCTTGTATTTTTAATTTGTTCACTCTCCCATGCTGTGGTGCTTCCTTCCTGGGTAGGCTAACATCTCTTCATGTGCTTTTGATAACGTATTCTAGCTCATTCAGACCAACAAGCTGAAGCACTACCCCAGCATCCATGGAGACTTCAGCAACGACTTCAGACAGCCGTGTGTGGTTTTCACTGGACACCCTTCCCTCCGATTTGGGGACGTGGTCCATTTCATGGAGCTCTGGGGAAAATCTAGTCTCAACACTGTCATATTCACAGGTAAATAAACCAACAAAACAAAACCCTGCCCTTCCCACTGTGACCATCCCTGCATACCTGGTAGGATGTATCTACCAGGTAGAGACGCTAGGAAGAATTTGACAGTAAGGTATAAATATGATCCCTATTCTGTTGTAAATACCAAAGGATAAAGCAACTGGAAGGGAAAGGGTAAGAACAAAGCAAAAATGTCCTGTTAGATCACTGTGCACTGGACAGAGCTTTCATATCTGTTTTTGTAGGTTTTCCCCGAGACAGATTTCTGGTCTAGAACTACTTTTGATAGGATTTTGTAAGCTGTTCAAGAACTGCAGGAATTCTAATAATCAGTCTTGCTTTACCCTTTAGGACTTACTTACGGAGATGGAGCTTTCTCCTTTGGTTATAGTTTACTCTGGCTTGCCGTTTTTCTTGTGGAGACCAACCCCTCAGAATAAAACTAATCCTTAAATGAGGGCAAGTTAGGGGTTTTACTTAATCACTATCTTATTTTATCAATTCACGGTCTTCAGACAGCATTGGGATTTGAAGATCTCAGGGCAATGAAGTAACAAAACCTTGACCTGAAAGCTGGTCCGAGTGAGTGTAACCTCAGCCGGGTTACTCACGGCTCTGAGCCTCACTTTCCCCTGTAAGATGGGGTTGTTGGTCGCTCATCCTCAGGCAGCTCCGCGCGTTTAGTGACGTGTTATAAGAAAGCACGCCTTATAGTGCCTGGCACAGAAGCCTGTTGAGAAAGTACCAGTTGCCTTCTTATAGTTCCCTAACTACCTTTAAGATGTGAGCCATGGAGGGGAGTCTGGTTATGCCCAAAGCTTTGGGGTCAGGGACGCTTGGGCCCTTCCTGTGCTCAGCCTGTTGTGAGGACCAACCAGAGGCCACCAGGCACGCACCAGTAATGGAACAGAGTTGGGGTGCTGACTCCTTGCAGTGAGGGGGTACCGCCATGGGGAGGCAGGAGGCATCGCCGGCCACGTTCAGAAGAACCTACGGGCCTTGGCTTAGGTGATTTTGGAGGTGGGTTCATTGTTCTGGTTTGGGTGCCATCAGGAAGCAGTAGTTCTCTGGTTGGGTATCTTAGTGATTCTTGTCTAGAAGGTGAGAAGAATGGAGCCAGGAGAGGGCAGTGTTTGCTTGTTTGGTGGTTTGGACGGCGCTGTGGTCTTGTGTTCAGGCATGATTAGGGAGGGTCTTGTTTTTGTCTTGATCCATCATGGTCACTGCGTGGCCTTTTCTCATGTCAGCGTCATGTGAGGTGGTTTACGTCCAGTAGGCGGGTGCCACCGCGGCCTGGCCGTGAGTGCCAGGGGCGCTCAGAGGAGCAGCCGTCGGGCGCTGCTGTTCTCCCTCGCAGACCCCCTTTCAGCCACAGGCAGAGGAAGTCAGGCCCTAAGATGCTGATTCACGCTACCCAGAGCCTCACCATTGCCAAGTTCTGCTAAGCAGGAAGTCATCCAGAGAACGCTCTCTGTAGTGGGACTGAGGGGGTCTCTCCTGTTCTTTCTGAGGAGATGTTGGTTCTGATGTGACAGTGGGTACAGTATTACAGAGACACAGAAGAGGCGTTGCTATACTGCAAACGTCCCTCCAGCCAGCTAAGAAGAAAGCAAGGGCTACGTGATTGTCCATGGCATTCATTACCAGACATTCATCTGGGTAAGGAGTATACATTTAAACCGGTGTGTTGCACTTCCAGAGCACAAGTTGTGTCGTTGACAATGTCTGCAAGGTTTTGGGCCACCTTATCTGTTTGTATTATGACTGTGGGAGTTGTAGCTCACACAGTATCCATACAGAGAGAGGTGTTTATCCCCCAGGCAGCCGTGCTGGCCTCATTTGGGTGCTTTCTGGGTTCTTCTTGGGTAGACAGGATCCACTGCAGGGGAGGTCATTTAAAAAATCTGGAAGTTCTCTGAGTTGCCCTGAGGTCACCGGGTCAGTTCCTGGGAGTGGTGTGTGGAAAGCTGGGGCCGTAGGAAGTGGCATCCTCGCAGGGCACAGACTGTGTCAGGAACCTGCGTGTTGTTTTTCACACCAGGAGTGAGCCGGTGCTTTTGGCCTGAGGTGGGCGGCTTCCTCCAGCACAGCAAACAGTCCCCGCCGGGCCGGCCGTGGTGAGCGGCTCTGCAGAGAACAAACCAGCCAGAGTGGCAAGGACGGTTCCCAGGCGCTGCACTGGCTCTGCTGATGGGGCATCGCAGCCTCAGCACAAGCATTTTGTTGACATGGGGTCAGGATCCTTCTTTTTTTTTCTTCTGGGTACATCCTGTCAAGTAGGAGGCATGTGGTCTGTCTCCTACCTGGCGGTGATCTTTGAGCGCTCCGTTTGAGTGGCCTGTGCCGGATTTCTCCACTGTGAAGTCACTGCTCTGTGTCCATCAGTATCTTGTGGGGGACACTTCGAGCCTATGTACTTATCCTGGTCTTCCCCAGATGTTTATCTAATTTTTTTTTTAAGCATCTGTTGATGATTCTGGTCCAAATAAGTTATTACCGTGATGGTTGCCAAAGGTGAATTTTTTTTTCAATTTCATCGCTTCTTTGACATTTATTAGCTGGCACTTTGTGGTGAAGCAGAGCTTTCCTCTCTCCCCCATTTACTTACTTATCCCCTCGTTTGTCTCATCTCTCTCCCCATCTGTGTTGCAAACCTGGAGCGTGCGTGCACCCCTCCAAGTCCACACCCACCCTGCAGCGTCCGGGCCGGCCTCCCCCTCTCCTTCTCTGTAAGTCACTCCTCTCTCCCGTGATGGGGAATCTGGCTCCTGTAACCTTCAGTGCCTTTCCTGTCATGCTGCCCGTCTGCTGGGCCTCGGCCATGCCAGCTGCTTCCTCACTGGGCCGTTCCTCCGTTGCCTGCAATTTAAATTTTCTTTCCTGTGCTCCCCTTAGAACCCGACTTCTCATACCTGGAAGCACTGGCTCCCTACCAGCCCTTGGCCATGAAATGCATATACTGCCCCATTGATACGAGACTGAATTTCATCCAAGTGTCAAAGCTGCTCAAAGAAGTGCAGGTAATGGGGAAACTGTGCTGGCAGCCCCTGCGGTCCTGGCATCTCTGTGCGGATCGTGTCTGCGGTGTGAGGGCCAGGATGTCCAGCTGCACTGCTTGTCTTCCTCACCCGTCCTCGGTCTGCAGAGTGCTCAGCCCGGTACCCTCCAGACTCCAAACCAGTGGGCTTTACACCCTGAAAGAAGTTTCTCCTCTAAAGAAATCAAAAGTGGGAGGAAAAGAAAGTGTGAACAGTGTCTTATTTTTGATGAGGACCATTTGTGTCCAGTTAAAAAGCAAATTGCCCCCTCCCACCACCAAAAAAAAATCATTCTAGAAACATACTCGTCAAACTGAAAGACAGCTGAACTGAAACATATATTGGGCCCTTGTTGCACATGTGGGTTAGTACCGCAGTGTTATGCTTTTGTTAGTGGATTGTTTTGGTTTGGTGGTTGTCCCTTTTTTGTTTGTTTGTTTCATTTTGCATCTGCCTTAGAGAAAGGGAAGGAGTAGTTGGGGTAAAGCATGGGCGAAAGGAACACTGTTGGCCCAGAAGGAGAACGGGGAGGAAAAACTCACCACACTTATCACTTGGGTGGCCCATGTTTCGGGGTTGGAGGGGTGGTGGCAGTTGGTGAGGAAGACAGCTCAGAACAGGCGAGAGGAAGGTTTCTGATGTCCCATCACCTCGGTGTGCCCGGGACCTTACGTGAGCCCCCGGGGTGCCCTGGACCCTAGTCGCTGAGCGAGGTGTGGTTGGCTCCCTACGTTTCTCGGCCTGAGCTGGGAGATCACTTTCCTCCTCTTCACAGAACCCCTGACCTCAGGAGGAGAGGCGCTAACAGGAAACTCTAAGGAAGGGTAGCAGGAAACAGAGAAAGCTGGAGGCCTCCAGAGTGCAGGGGTAACAGCTGACGGTGACCCCGAGCTTGCTGGGCCTTTCTCTAGACATGGTTGGAGCAGTTAAGCCACTTCCGATTTCCGTGAGCGATTTGATACACCACTGTGTGCCTGTCAACTTGCTGGAAGAAACAGTTAAGAGCCTGTTGTTTTCACTCCTGAGTAATGTCACCCTCTGCCCCTGAACCACGGCAGACTCCCCAGCCCCTCGGTGGTGTGTGAATACGGGAAACAGGAGGCCGCCTGGTCTCCACTGCAGGGGAGGAGAACCTGGGGAGAGTCCTCAGGCAGTGACTATGGAGTCGACTGGCTTTGAGACAGTTATAAGATGCTAACCAGGCAGAAAGGAGGGCGAAAGGCAGTCTGAAAAGGAGGAGAGGTGTCAGTCCTAAAGGACAAGTGCGGTTTGAAACTCAACCCGTCAGGTCTGTTGGAAGCCTTGTTCTTCCGGGAACTTGAGGCTCGGTCCAGACTCCTCAGTAAAGGCAGTGACAATGCCTTGACTCTCTGGGTGCCACGTTCGGTTGGCATTTGGGTGCTATTTGGCCAAAGTAAACATTGGCTTACTAATTGGTTTTCTCTCAAGATAATAAAAAGAGACATTTGTTAAAAAAAAAAAAAATTCTATCTGATTCAGTGTGTCCTACACAACTGAGGATAAGGCCTGACCATTGCCCACTGCCTAGTACCAGTAGACCTGCAGATCCAGACCAGAAATCCAAACTAGCACAAAAAGTCACAGTTCTTGCTAATCAGCCAGTAGCAGTACCAAGTCGATGATGGTAAGTGACGAGAAGACTGCCCTCAAGGGGCTCGGAGGCCATTTGAGGGTAGACCCTTGGATGTCACCATCATTTAAATATAATGGAAAAATAAATGCAAACCAAGGCAGTAAATCCCTTGCTCATCGACTTGGCCGGCAGATCGGGGCTTTTCCCTGAAATTTTTGTTCTTCTTTCCCCCTGCTTCCCTCACTGGTTACTTGGGTTTGACGGGATGAGAATTCGAAACGGCCAAGTGGTGAGCCTGAGCACCGCAAAGGGAGGGTGAGCTCAGGACGCGGCCTCTCCTGCCTCACGGCCTCCTCTTGTTTCCTCCTCCTTCTCCCCCGACGCTGCCCTTGTCCCGCTGGTTCCTCAGCCGCTCCACGTGGTCTGTCCTGAGCAGTACGCCCAGCCGCCGCCGGCTCAGTCCCACCGGATGGACCTGATGATCGACTGCCAGCCACCCGCCATGTCCTATCGGCGCGCCGAGGTCCTCGCCCTGCCCTTCAAGCGTCGGTATGAGAAGATAGAAATCATGCCGGAGGTGAGCTCTGCTGCTTCCCAGGGTCACGCCCGGGTTTTCCACTTGAGTCTGCAGAAGACCGTCCCAGCGGTGGCTTTCTTTGGGGTTTGTATCACACGTGGATGAACCAAAGCACATCGACCCTCAAGCAAGTAACTGGGAAGAGAGGTGGGATTTTCAGAACCTCCTCATTTTCCCAGTAATGAAGTAACAGCTGTCAACATCAGGCCTGCTGGAGCACCGCTTATTTTAAAGCTTAATGTGTGTGGGAGGCCAGGGCACAGGCCATAGCGTGGAGAACAGGTAAGCCAGTGTCAGCTCTGTCCTTCACCACCTGAGGGTGTGGGTTTCCTCGTCCTTCCTGGACCCCATTTATGAGTGAGAGCCAAGTTTCACCGAGTTCAGAGATAGATGGAGGAGATGAGAGTAACCAAAAAGTAAGGAATGTAAACTTTGATTACTATTTGCATGCATTTTAGTATAACTTAAAGATTTTATTCTACTGAAGTCTACATATTTTTTAGTTCTATGATATCTGAGCTTGTTTTAATAGGGAGAAAAGGTAAAAAGCATGTCGTGCATGTGGGACAGCTGAGGCGGGTTGCGCCTGAGTGACAGGTGTGGAGAGGGGGAAGCATGTGGCCCAGCGGCCGCAGTGACGGTGTGCCGAGCTCTGAGGACACTGCTTTTGGCTTCCTGTTGCCTCTGGAGATGCTTGAACATGTCTTTAGCAAACAGGAAAAACAAGTAGGAAAACTTAAAAACAGTGTCCCCAGATTCTCTCTGGAGCTCAGAAGAGTAGCCAGATCTTGGACTTTGAAGGCTAAGCCCCTGAATGTTGCCCATTTCCAAGACCCTAACAAAGGCTGGTGGTGGAACAAGGCCAGGTGCCATCAATGGGGACCCAGTGTCCAGTACATTCAGTCCTTTCCACAGTTAACCTGAGTTGTTATTTTTTAAGAGCAATAGACAGGGGCTTCCCTGGTGGCACAGTGCTTAAGAATCTGCCTGCCAATGCAGGGGACATGGGTTTGAGCCCTGGTCCAGGAAGATCCCACATGCCGCAGAGCGGCTAAGCCCATGGGCCACAACTGCTGAGCCTGCGTGCCACAACTACTGAAGCCCACACGCCTAGAGCCCATGCTCTACAACAAGAGAAGCCACCACAATGAGAAGCCCGCACACCGCAACGAAGAGTAGCCCCCGCTCGCCGCAACTAGAGAAAGCCCACGCACAGCAACGAAGACCCAGTGCAGCCAAAAATAAATAAATAAATTTTTTTTTTCTTTAATAGAGCAATAAACAAAGGAGATCCAAACAAATTTCCGTAACTAATTTAGATAAAATTGATTCGGCAAGATAAAACTAGCAAGACTTGTTTGCTAGATAAAACTAGCAAGTGGTCGTGTTTTTCACTAAGACACATAGAAGTAGATGATCGTTCACAGTTCACATCCATTTTCATTTCACTCTTGGTTCCTGGGGAGGGAGCCGTCACAGCACGTGTCCCCTCAGCAGACAGCATGTGGCCGGATCGAGGGGGCAGAAGAGCTGCCTGTGAGCCCAGGCTGGAGAGATGAAGTGGGGAAAGTTATAAAGGTGATTTTTTTTTTAAAGGGGCAGTTTATCGCTTATTGGTAAGCAATAAACCAGTGGAGAAATATGTATGGTTCCTCAGGTTGACTGCTTTGAGTGTCATTGGGATGTTTGTGGTCTGCTAGTTCTTTAAAAGGAAAATAGCCATTTTTCATTGGAGCTTGTGGGAGCAGCGGCTCACACTGACTTGCATTTCTCTCTGATAACAGCTCCTTCACAAGAGAGGTGGCCAGGGCTACCTGTGTCAGGAGCTTCCTTGCGGCCTTAGTGCACCTGACAGCGAGCACGGAGCTGGCCTCTCCTCTGCTCTTCCCTTTGAGGCCACATCCTACCGAGACCCAAGAGAATGAAGAAAGTTCTTTCAGCTCTGAATTCCAGGTTCTCCTTTCTCCATATTTCATTGGCCCAGCCCTTTGGCTCCGCCATTTAATTGTAATGCAAATAATGTGTTTATTGAGCTGTCACTATGGGCCAGGATCTGTCCTCAGCACTTTCCATGGACGGTCTCACCCATCTTATGAGATAGGTACACTTACTCAATTAGACCTGGTCTTTTCCATCCCTGAGGAAACCTAGGTGATCACCAATATGTGCCCTTTGTGTCCCAAAGGTCATTCCTAAGATATGTCACAGATTTTGTCCTGTGAGAGTAGAGCCCCCAGTTGATCTGTGCTGCTGCGGCGATGGGGCACCCAGCCCATGGCCTTCCTGTGGGGATCGCAGTGCGGGGTTCCGTGTAATCCGTCACCAGCCGCAGCCCTGGGGACTCATTAGAAATGCAGGTTCTCCAGCCCCACCTCAGACCTGCTGAATCGACACTCCAGGGTGAGGCCCAGCAGTCTGGGTTTCAGCCAGCCCTCCCCGTGAGCGGATGCTCGCTAAAATTTGAGGACCGCTGGTGTAAGAGACCTATTTCATATGTGCCAGTTTTCAATACAAAAGGCAAAAAGAAGGGAGAATGTTGAGTTTTTAAAGACAAAAACAAAATTACTAGCCATCTACAAAGAAACAGTCTTACTAATAAGCTTCTGGCATTTCCCATGCCCAAGTTTATCCTCACCGTGATTAAACAGTCCACGTTAAGCTTGTCTGTTCCCATTTTAAATTACCAAAATAAAAGATAAATCTACCTCTTTTATGCCTTCTGACACTGAGCCAGAGAAGGAAGGGATTGGCTTTGGGGAGTGCACAGCACGCAGTTCTGTCTTTCGTGAAGCTCCTCCCTCAAGTCTAATGGGAGTAGACCGGCAGCCTTGACCCTGAGACCTGCCCCACGCCCACCTGTGTGTCACTGCCGGTCTCTGGGGGACCACCTCCGTCTTCCTGCAGGTCGGCCAGAGCTCTTTTTGACCAGCTGGCCTCCTGAAGCCTCCTGTTAGAACGTTGAAATAATTGCTCTTTGCTTTAGACTTCCAGTTGCCTAACCCATCAGGTTAATATGGCCTGTGTTAGAATTTTTTGTTTCGTTTTAGTAGTTTTGCGTTGATGATGGATTTTTTTTTCTCTTTTTTTTTTTTTTTTTTGGTTGGGAGGGAGAGATGAAAGCAAGTTCCCCTCCAAAAAGGGGCCAAGTTTTTGTTTTGTGGTTTGTAGCAAAGAAGTGGCACTAACCATCCCCACTTCTAGTTATTTTGGTTGTTTAATGTGTTTTTATGATTGTGCTTTTCATTTTCTCTGCATTTTGCTCATCTCAAAGTGAAAGGCTCTGACCCAGTGTCTTTGCGTTATTTTTTTTTTTTTTTTTTTTTTTTTTGTGGTATGCGGGCCTCCCTCTGTTGTGGCCTCTCCCGTTGCGGAGCACAGGCTCCGGACGCGCAGGCTCAGCGGCCATGGCTCACGGGCCCAGCCCCTCCGCGGCATGTGGGATCTTCCCAGACCGGGGCGCGAACCCGGTTCCCCTGCATCGGCAGGCGGACGCGCAACCACTGCGCCACCAGGGAAGCCCTTTGCGTTATTTTTGTCTGGTATTTACCTTCTGGCCACGGTCTTACTTACAGTGGCTGGGCTTGAAGGCTTAGGGTTAGATTCCAGTACTCTAAGCCAGCAGTCCTCAAACTTTCTGGTCTCAAGACTTCTTAAAAATTAGAACCCCAGGGCTTCCCTGGTGGCGCAGTGGTTGAGAGTCCGCCTGCCGATGCAGGGGACACGGGTTCGTGCCCCTGTCCGGGAAGATCCCACATGCCGCAGAGCCGCTAGGCCCGTGAGCCATGGCCGCTGAGCCTGTGAGTCTGGAGCCTGTGCTCCGCAACGGGAGAGGCCACAACAGTGAGAGGCCCATGTACTGCAAAAAAAAAAAAAAAAAAAATTAGAACCCCAGAGAGCTTTTGTGTATGTGGGTTATATCTTGATATTTGCTATAATAGAAGTTAAAACTAAGACATTTTAAAAATATTTAATTCTTAAATGAATAATTAATGAATTATTAAATAAAAATAATATAAACCCATTAGACATTAACATAACTAAAAGATTTTTTTTTAATTTTCATTTATTTTTGGCTGCATCGGGTCTTCATTGCTGCGCACAGGCTTTCTCTATAGTGGCGGAGAGCGGGGGGTACTCTTCGTTGCAGTGCATGGGCTTCTCATTGCGTTGCCTTCTCTTTGTTGTGAAGCACGGGCTCTGGATGCATGGGCTTCAGTAGTTGCAGCACGTGGGCTCAGTAGTTGTGGCTCGCAGGCTTAGTTGCTCTACGGCATGTGGGATCTTCCCAGATCAGGGACCAAACCCGTGTCCCCTGCATTGGCAGGCTGATTCTTAACTACTGAGCTGCCAAGGAAGTCCCTAAAAGGTCTTTTTTGGAAAATGTTTCAAAAAAAAAAAGATAGAAGAAGGGCATTGTTTTATGTTTGCAAATCTCTTTAACGTCTGCCTGTTGAAGATGGCTGGATTCTCCTGTCCCCTTTTGCTTTCAGTCTGTTGTGATATACATGTCATTTAGCCTCTAGAAAATTCTAGTGAACCCTTGTGAGAGAATGAGAGTGAAAAGGCAAAACCTCTTATTATTAATGACAATCATATTGACCTCGATGCTGCAAAAGAGCCTCCGGAGCCACAGCGGTCTCTGCCACCACCTGAGAAGCAGTGCTCTGGATGGTCTTCTTTTGTTTTTAAGGCCCCTCAGGCTTCTCAAGCTTTTATGTTTATGACTCTGTCGTAAGATTCATTTTTCAATAAAAATAAGCTTGTTCATTCTAGAAAACTTGGAAAATAAGGGGGATAAAAAGGATAAAGACAAAAAAAATCAGTCCTAATCCCAATACCAGACGTAATTACTGTCCAACTTTTTTTGTATTTGCTTTGTGTGTTCACTCTGTGTGTGTGTGTGTGTTTGAATTATACCTCGTATAATATCTTTGTAAAGTAACAGTGTATTGTCATTAAAGATATTTCAAAAGCATCTTAGGTATATAATGGTCTATCATAAATGCATTGTAATTTAACTGTTCCTTTACTGGTGGACATTTATTATTTCTGCTTTTTCAAACTATAAATAATACTTTCAGAAACATTCTTTTACATAAATCTTTGTATGTGGAATGTAGATATAGAACTAAAAGTATCATTTGGTTTTGCCTGGGAAATGCATGTGGGACATGAAGGGGTTAAAATCTGCTGCTGTTCTTTAGGTTTTGCTACTACTAATGGATGCTTGTTTCTCCCCCAAATGAAAGTGTGTCCTCTGCAGCTTCCTTGTAAATCCTCCCTCTTTGTCCCTGTAGGTGCAAAGTGGGAGAGCTGACGTCAGTCCTGATGGGCGTGCGCTAATAGAAAAATTCTATTTCTGGGGTGGCAGGTGGATGCATCCTCCTTCCCAGAGGTGTCTGGCTGGGTCGTCTTGTGGGCTCTAGGTAGACTTCCCTTGTGGCAGAGCTGCCACTTCAGAGAGTCTTCTTGGAGAGAGAATTTATTCCTGGGGCTGCCCAGGGAGAGTCTCTCACCTGCTTGGTTCCCACAGTGCTATCTGCAAACCTCCCAAGCCAATTCTGTGGCTTTAAAGTTCTGCCAGACAACCTAACCTTTGATCCTTTGATGGGAACAATACAGTGTAGGAAGGAAAAGAATACTTATGGATGGGCATTGTCAGGAGCTCAGAGCACACACGCGTCTCCGTGGGAACATTTCACACTGGTTTCATATGTTTTCTCTTTTTATCCCTTTCTTTTTTTTTTTTTTAAATTGAAGTATAATTGACCTACTGCTGTGTTAGTTCCTGGTGCACAACATAGTGATTTAATATTTCTGTACATTACAAAATGATCACCACACTAAGTCTAGTTACCATCTGTTACCATGTGAATTTATTATAATATTCCTGACTATATTTCCTGTAATGTACATTTCATCCCTGTGAATCAATCTCTCTTACCTATTTCACTCATCCCCTCACACACACACACGTACATGTACACACCACATCTTCTTTATCCATTCATCTGTCAGTGGACACTTAGGTTGCTTCCGTATCTTGGCTATTGTAAATACTGCTACAGTGAACATCGGGGTGCATGTATCTTTTCAAATTAGTGTTTTGTTTTCTTTGGGTAAATACCCAGAAGTGGAATTGCCGGATCATATGGTAGTTCTATTTTTAATTTTTCGAGGAAGCTCCACACTGTTTTCCATAGGAGCTACACTAATTTACAATCCCACCAATAGTGCACAAGTGTTCCCTTTTCTCTACATCCTTGCCAACACTTGTTATTTGTTGTGTTTTTGATAATAGCTGTTCTGACAGGTATGAGGTGATACCTCATTATGGTTTCAATTTCCACTTGCCTGATGATTAGTGATGTTGAGCATCTTTTCATGTGTCTGTTGGCTATCTGTATGTCGTCTTTGGGAAATGCCTATTCAGGTCTTCTGCCAATTTTTCAGTCAGGTTGTTCGGGGTTTTTTAATGTTGAATTATATGAGTTCTTTGTATAGTTGGGGTATTAACCCTATCTGATATATTGTTTACAAATATCTTCTCCCATTCAGTAGGCAGCCTTTTTGTATTGTTGATAGTATCCTTCACTGTGCAAAAGCTTTTTGTTTGATGTTGTTACATTTGTTTATTTTTGCTTTTGAATCCCTTGTCTGAGGAGACATCCAAAAAAAAAAAAATTGATAAAAGACTGCCATCAAAGAGCATATTGCCTATGTTTTCTTCTAGGAGTTTTGTGGTTTAAGGTCTTAGATTTAAGTCTAATCTATTTTGAGTTTATTTTTAATATGGTATGAGACATGAGACTTTTGCATGTGGTTGTTCAGTTTTCCCAATAACATTTATTGAAGAGGCTGTCTTTTCCCCATTGTATATTCTTGCCTCCTTTATCATAGAGTAAATGACCATATAAGCATGTGTTTATTTCTGGGCTCTCTATTCTGTTCCATTAACCTATATGTCTGTTTTTGTGCCAGTGCCATTTTGTTTTAATTACTGTAGCTTTGTAGTATAGTTGAAACTCAGGGAGTGTGATACCTCGGGCTTTGTTCTTCTTTCTCAAGATTGTTTTGGCTATTTGGTGTTTTTTCTGTTTCCATATAAATTTTAGAATTATTTGTTCTAGTTCTGTAAAAAATGCTATTGGTATTTTTATAGAGTTTGCCATTGAATCTATAGATTGCCTTGGGAAGTATGGTTATTTTAACAATATTCTTCCAATCCATGAGCACAGTATATTTTTCCATTTGTTTCTGTTGTTATCAGTTTCTTTCATCATCAGTGTCTTAGAATTTTCCAAGTATAGGTCTTTTACCTCCTTGGTTAGATTTATTCCATGGTGTTTTATTCTTTTTGATGCAGTTGTAAATGAGATTGTTTTCCTAATTCCTCTTTCATATAGTTTGTTGATAGTGTATGGAAATGCAGCAGATTTCTGTATAGTGATTTTGTATCCTGCAACCTTACTGAATTCATTTATTAGTTCTAATAGTTTGGTTGTGTCTTTAAGATTTTCTATATATAGTATCATGTCATCTGCCAACAGTGACGGTTTTACTTCTTCCTTTCCAATTTGGATTCCTTTTATTTTTTTTTCTTTTTTGATTGCTGTGGCTAGGACTTCCAGTAATATGTTGAATAACAGTGTCGAGAGTGGGCATCCTTGTATTGTTCCTTATCCTAGAGGAAATGCTTTCAGCTTTTCACCATTGAGTATGATGTTAGCTGTGTGCTTGTCATATATGGCACATATATGTGCCCTATATTTAGTATGTTCCCTCTATACCCACTTTCTTAAGAGTTTTTTATCATGATTGGATGTTGAATTTGGTCAGAAGCTTTTTCTGAGTCTATTAAGATGATCATGTGATTTTTATTCTTCTGCTTGTTAATGTGGTGTATCATGTTGACTGTTTCGTGAATATTTAACCATTCTTGTGTCCCTGGGCTAAATCCCACTTGATCGTGGTATATGATCCTTTTAATGTATTGTTGAATTCGGTTTGCTGATATTTTGTTGAGACTTTTTTCATTTATGTTCATCAGTGATATTGGCCTGAGATTTTCTTTTTTGTGTGCTTTGTCTGGTTTGGGTATCAGGGTGATGCTGGCCTTGTAGAATGAGTTTGGAGGCATTCCTTCCTCTTCAGTTTTTTGGAATAGTTTGAGAAGAATAAGTGTTAACTCTGATTTAAATTTTTGGTAGAATTCGCCAGCGAAGCCAGCTGGTTCTGGACTTTTGTTTGTTATTACTGATTCAGTTTCATTACTGGTAATCGGTCTGTTCATATTTTCTATTTCTTCCTGATTTAGTCTTAGGAGATTGTACATTTCTAGCAGTCTATCCATTTTATTGGCCTGTAATTGTTCATAGTAATCTCATGATCCTTTGTGTTTCTGTGGTGTCAGTTTTAACTTCCCCTCTTTCATTTCTGGTTTTGTTTGGTCCCTCTCTCTCTTTTCTTGATGATTCTGACTAAAGGTATATCAATTTTGTTTTTCTTTTCAAAGAAGTAGCTCTTAGTTTCATTGCTTTAGAATTTCTTCTGCTAACTTTGGTTGTTTTTTCTTTTTCTAGTTCCTGTAGGGATAAGATTAGCTTGTTTGAGATTTTTCTTGTTTCCTGAGGTAGGCTTGTTTCACTGTAATAAGCTTCCCTCTTAGAAATGCCTTTGCTGCTTCCCATAGATTTTGAATCGTTGTGTTTACATTTTTATTTGTCTCCAGGTATTTTTGAAATTCTTCTTTGGTTTCTTCATTGATGCACTGGTTGTTGAGGAGCATATTGCTTAGCCTCCCTGTGTTTTGTGTTTTTTGAAGTTTTTTTCATGTAGTTGATTTCTAGCTTCATAGTGTGGTTGGAAAAGATGCTTGATATGATTTCAGTCTTCTTAAATCTACTGAGACTTGTTTAGTGGCCTAGCATGTGATCTATCATGGAGAATGTTCCATGTGCACTTGAAAAGAATGTATATTCTGCTGCTTTTGGCTGGAATGTTTTATTTATTTATATATATATATATATATATATATATATACATATATATATCTCATTTGGTCTAATGTGTTATTGTGTATATATATATATATCATTTGGTCTAATGTGTTATTGATTTTATGTCTAGATGATCTATTCAGTGATGTGAGTGCGGTGTTAAAAGTCTCTTAATATTATTGTATTGCTTTCGGTTTCTCCCTTTAAGTCCATTAATGTTTGCTTTATAGATCTTGGTGGTTCTGTGTTAGGTGCATATACATTTATGTTACATCTTCTTGCTGGACTGACCTGTTTTATCATTATGTAATGCCCTTCTTTTATTACAGTCTTTGTTTTAAAGTCTATTTTGTCTGAGTATAGTTTTTCTTTTCATAGAATATCTCTTTCCATCCCTTCACCTTCAGTCTGTGTCTGTCCTTATTTCTGAAATGAGTCTCTTGTAGGCCACATGTAGATGGGTGTTATTTTTTTAATCCATTCAGTATTCTTTGTCTTTTGAGTGGCAAATTCAGCCCATTTACATTTAAAATCATTATTTTATAGGTATGTACTTACTGCCATTTTCTTAATTATTTTCTGGTTGCTTTTGTAGTACTTTTGGAAAAGTTAGCTAATAGTCTTATGGGAGTTCCTTTGTATGTAACTAGTTGCTTTTCCCTTGCTGCTTTTAAGATTCTTCATCTTTAATTTTTGCCATTTCAATTACAATATGTCTTGGTGTGGACCTCTTTGGGTTCATCTTATTTGGGACTCTCTGGGCCTGCATGTCTGTTTCGTTTCCCAGGTTAAGGAAGTTTTCAGTTATTATCTCTTCAAACAGTTCTCTGCCCCTTTCTCTATTCTCCTTTTAAGTTCCCTATTATGTAAATGTTAGTGCACTTGATATTGTCCCAGAAGTCTCTTAAACGGTTTTCTTTTTTCTGTTTAGCTTGGGTGATTTCTACTACTCTGTCTTCTAGTGTGCTGATCTGTTCCTTTGTGTCAACTAATCTACTCTTGATTCCTTCCAGTGTATTTTTTGTTTCAATTACTGTGTTCTTCAGCTCTGGTTCTTTATATTTTCTAATGCTTTATGAAAAACTTCTAACGCCTCACTGTGTTCATCCATTCTTCTTCCAAGTTCATTGAGCATCTTTATGATCATTACCTTGAACTTAGCAGGTCGATTGCCTGTCTCCCCTTTGCTCAGTTCTTCTGGGGTTTTATCTTATTCCTTTGTTTGTAACATATTCCTCAGTCTCCTCATTTTGCCTAATTCTGTTTTTCTTTCTGTGTGTTAGGTAGGTTGGTTACATTTCCCAATCTTGGAGATTTGGACTTTTGTAGGAGACGTCCTATGGGGCCCAGCACACACCCCTCTGGTCACCAGATATATGCTCTAGGGTCACCCCCTTTGAGGGCTGTATGGGCCCTTCCATTGTGATAGAGCTGACTACCACAGGAACACTGGTAGGTGGGGCCGCCAGGTCACCTACCCAAGTGTGTGGGTCTTGACTCTACCGTGTCTCTGCCCCACTCCTTCTCATTGTGACTCCTTCATATCTTTAGTTGTGGAAGATTATTTTCTGCTAGTCTTCCGATCATTCTCATCTATGGTTGCTATATCTACTGTTGTAATTGTGGAGTGCCCATGGAGGAGGTGAGCTCAGGGTCCTCCTACTCTGCCATCTTGGCCACCCCCCAACCCCCCATTTTTTGGTTCATGAAATAGTCCTCACATCCATTTGCCAGTCATTTCAAATATCCTCGCCTGCTCCCTCTGCCCATTTGATACTGATCTTCATGTTTACATAAATGGCATCTTGCATATTTGTTTTTTTTATAAAGGAGGCTTGGATAGGTTGAGGTCTGCATGCGTTTAAGAACAGTAGTCAACTAAACTTGAGTGTTAGGGCCTCTCATAAGATCACACGTCACTGCTGGTGGCTGGGTCAGGGGACTCTGAAGTTGCAGAAGAGAACGGGTACACATCAGACTCTGGTGTTAGAAAAAGAGATGGCCCACAGGTAAAAGCTGTGTACTTCACCTTCGGGATAAGTCAGATTCCCAGGAATTAGACAGCTCACTCTGTCCAAATGCTGCTGTCCCTACCCTTCCTGCCTGTCACTAGTCCCCTGGAGAGGTGACAAGGATGAGGCAGAGGCTGGCATGGGAAGTCGGCACTTGGTGTATATTTTGAGTAAGGAGAAACTGTGTGTGTGTGTGTGTGTGTGTGTGTGTGTGTGTGTGTGTGTACACAAGAGTGTTAGGAGACCTGCAAGCTGGATAGAGGTTGTGCCAGGTCACACAGTGAGCTCTTGGCGGGGTGTTGGCATTTCATGATGTGGCAGCTGACGAATGAAAGGGGCAGCAGAGGGGGCAGCACCCAGGTCCCAGCATGTGGTGGCACACGCCTGTGCTGGGTGACTCTGGAGTCAGCGCAAAAGACATTGTACCTCAGAGCACTGGGTCGGCTAGTTCTCTTCCTCTTCTCAGCCCGCTTACCCGCTGCCACCACCCCCTTTTCCTCTGTCTGCTCTTCTCTCACCTCCTTTCTTCATCGCAGTTGATTGTGTGTGTGTGTGTGTGTGTGTGTGTGTGTGTGTGTGTGATGTATTTTTGATTTTAAATGATTTAAGTTTTTTACTTCTTAAAGTTATTTGGTCATTTTAGACTGCACTGATGTAAATAAAAATTCAAAAGAAAACGAATAATGGTGTTCACCAAAGGCTGTTTGGACATTTGACGTCTGGTACCGTGCCACCAGACTGGCAGGGGCACATGGTGCTGCGGGCCTGCTGGCCAGGGTGACCCTGACCCTGGGCATCACCATCCAATCCTGAGCCATGCAGGGGGTGGCACTGCCACCCAGTGTGGCCTTTTAGCCCCTGCCTCTGCACAGCACGGTGGCAGCACCCTCGTCCCCCCAGTTTACAGGGAGCCTGACTGAAACCCGTTTGCTCCCAGCTCGCGGACTCGCTGGTACCCATGGAGATCAAGCCTGGCGTTTCCTTGGCAACCGTCTCGGCCGTGCTGCACACTAAAGATAACAAGCACGTTCTCCAGGTATTGCCGGGGAGGGCGAGGGCCCTGAAATACAGCGGACCTGCGGGAAGAACCCCGTGCAGGTGGGGGCCCTCCCCCCGGCGCCTCCCGCCTCACTTCATGGCACGTGTGCGCCTTGGGGGCAGCTCTTTGGGCCCTTGTCTTCACCGCCCTGAGAAAACCCCCCTTCAGGGTTGGACTGTGTCACTCTTGTTCCTCTGCATCATGTGCCCATAGCGGCCACTTAAAGTGCGCTGGACCCCGGGCCAGGGCCTTACCGGCCGTTGTCTTATTTAATCCTCACAAAGTTCTCTTTACTATCAATCACTGTCTTAGAGGCAGTCTCTTTGCCCTTCATTTTCTTGACAGAAGGACTGTAGCCAGTCAGTGTCACCCCACAGCCAGTGTTTTCAGGGCTGCTGCCCCACCTGCTGCCCCTTCATAACCGACACGGGTTATGAAGACCTTATGCAGACAGCACTGAATTCAGTCAACTGAAAATTAAGAATAGATGTTGACAAAAGGAAGATATCTTTGCCGAATAAGGTGTCGATTCTATGCGGATAGTTGGCTTTAGCTCGTGTGCATTATGTGGAAATCCAGCTGGAGCCCCAGCTGATGGTGACCCTGAACGCAGGCCCAGGGCCCTTCCAGGAAGCGGGTCCCGCGGGCCGGGTAGCTTCACTCGGGCTCCCGGGTGACTTCTTGACGAGATCCCTGTTTTCCTCCCGCCCAGCCCCCTCCCAGGCCCGCCCAGCCCACAGGCGGCAAGAAGAGAAAGCGGGCCAGTGACGACATTCCAGACTGCAAGGTTTTGAAGCCTCTGCTGAGCGGCTCCATCCCCGTGGAGCAGTTCGTGCAGACGCTGGAGAAGGTGAGCGGATGGGTTGCGCCCTCCGAGGCACCGCCGTCCTGCTCTGCCCACGGCGGCCCCGCTCCCGGGAGCGCGGCTGTTCGCTGTGTGCGCTGCTGGCCCTGCAGCATCTGCTTGCTCCTCGGTCACAGCGGGGGCAGAACCAGGCGAGAGCCGTGGAGACTTAGAGGAGAGCGGGCCCCCCTTCCCCCCAGCACCAGGCTGCCCCCCACCCCCACTTCTCACGGGAACCAGACCGAGGAGGGGCCTTTCTTTCTTCGAGGACGTAGCTGTGACAGATGGGGCAGGGGGACGGCCAGGAGAAAGAAGGGTCTGCCCCCTCTGGAGCCCCACCTTCCTACGAGAAGACCCCTTGCCGTCAGAGCTAGCATGGCCCGGTCAGAGGAGGTGCGAGACTGGGGGCACAGGGGTCGCTGATGCCAGGTCCCCAGGGACTCAGGAAGCAGGGCCAGCGATTCCCAGACCGGGTGGGAGGAGAGAGAAGCAGGCAGTCACTGTGGAGGACGGCGGCCCCTGCACTGGCTCAGCAGCCATCCGGCCCTTGTCCCTGCTGGCTGCTCCCCGCGAGGCACAGATTTCATGACTACAAGTAAAAAGAAAAAAGTTTAACCTGAAAAGATTTTGTAATTCTGGCTTTAGTCACAGGACTTCAGAGATCCCCGTTTTGGCATCAGAATTATAGAATCCTTGATAGAAAAGAGGAGGAATTGGCTAAAGATGATATTATTCGTGTTGCTTCTTGCAAGAAGAACTGCAACTATAGTAGATCATTACAGGAAAAGAGACTTTCTTCTGTTAAACTAGTTACTGCCTTTTGTCCAAACTAAGTAACTCAGTCACTGGGTTCTTTCAAATCTTAAAAGCTTTCTCTTTATTGGGAATTGTTTTCTTCAGTAGTTCTTTAATTTTCCCTGAAGGGAGGGCTTTCCCCGAGTTGTGTGGCCTTCCTGGCCCCTAGTGACATGGGGACACCCCGTGGGAATTACCCCAGGGAGCCCCATGTGCCGTGATCACGCCAGTACCAGCTTCCTCCCGACCGTGCTGCGCCCCCGGCCCTGCTGACAGGACTCACGCTTGACTTGTTTCTTAAAATCTTGAAACAACTTGCTTTCCCAGAAAGACCTTGTTTAGCTCTGCCTGGGCACCCGGGAGTTGACCCCTAGGCCCCGACCCTAGCTACTCCCCCAACCACTTCTGCCCCCGCTCCTCTGCAGGAGGGATATCCGTGGCCGCCCCGAACTACACGTGAGATTTCCAGAGCCAAGTGTGGAGCATGTCCCTAGGTCACGTTCATTACCTAGCCTGTGTCCTTTTTAGGCAAATTAGTCCTCTTTCCACTTCTTTTCTTTCTCAACTTGACATCTGATGGGTAAGAAAATTCTGAGTTAGCACTGGAGGTGGCCCCGGAGAAGTGTTTGACATGCTGCCTTATCTGTCTTCTCCTTTGGGAGGGATCTGCCACATCAAAAGGTCAGTGGTATCTTGCTGTGAAGAATGGCAGTTTCCTGGGACAGGATGGAGTTTTACCAGGGACCACAGGCGTGGTATGGAGGCTGGTATGGAACAGCCTGGCATCCCAGGCTCTTGAACTCAGGTGCTTAGATGTGCTCCTCAGATAAAAGCTTAAGCAGGTTGTAGGAATTCTGCTGTGTTTTGCGTGAGATTTTGCATGTTTAGGGGCTTCGGTTTGAATTCTGTTGCTGTAGGTAGGGCCTGTGATTAGTCTGTAGAATTGTACTGAGTGTCCAAGATGCCAGTTTCTAGGATGTTCAGTTTAGCCAGTTCTAGGAAGTGTGATTTTAGAACTCTCAGTTGCTGAAATATCCTCCGGCTTTTCAGAGCACCCACCATCCTCCTGTCCCTTTTCTTTTGGAGCAGCATGGCTTCAGCGATATTAAGGTGGAAGACACAGCCAAGGGCCATATCGTCCTGCTACAGGAAGCTGAGACGCTCATCCAGATCGAGGAAGATTCGACCCATATCATCTGCGACAATGACGAGATGCTCAGGGTACGGCTGCGGGACCTTGTCCTCAAATTCCTACAGAAGTTCTGAGTGGAACACGAAAGCCATCTCCACTTCCCTGACACCCTGCTGCAGTCCTTCACGGAGGCTGCCCAGCACCCAGCGGAGGAAGGCCATGCAGCCTGGCAGGTCTCTGTGGTGGTGGTCTCTGGCTTGAGTGACATTCTCAGGAGTTATGGCCAGACTCTCCCGGTCTGGCTTCTTAGCACTGTTTCAGGCAAGAGCTTTCCCTTTAACCTTCAGGCTCATCTTCTTCCCAGTCCTGCCTCTCTCGGGTAGCCAGGCAGGTGAGGCAACAAGCCGAGGAGAAGGCTGAGAGCTACAGCAGCTTTCCAGGAGGTTAATAGTGGAAGGAGAGGTAAAAAGATGAGGACTTGTGACCTGTTTTTCATGGTTTCACAGGCCTCGGGCAGGGGAACTAGTCTTTGAGTTTGTTTTATTGTCTACAGTGCTGTACCTAATAAGAAATATGATCCCCAAAATTAGCAAAATGAACCCATCTATCTGTATTTTACAATGTGAGCTCGTTTTGTTAATAAAACTTTTATTTTTTATAGAAGTAGCTGTGTTCTGTTGAACCTACAATTTATACAGCCATTTAGTATCTGAAATGAAATATGAAAATATAGAGAACTGAACGTAGAAAACACCACAGCAAATTTTAGTTTGGTGTGTGCATTAGTATATTTCTTATATTGTACGAACGGGTGCTTAACTTCATCTGAGCTGTGTCAGTATGAGAAACACCAGCACAGAGCGCTGACACCAACCTTGACCTTCTGGGGAAGGGCCTGAACCAGCATCTCAGGCCCTACTCAGCCTCCGCTCACCACTGCCTCTCCCACAGACGATCAGGATTCTCCACATTCTGCTGAGCAGTAAACTCAAGACGCCTGTTTGTTTGAAATAATGGAATTGCTTAAAACAGGTATTTACATCAACTCTGAGATAGCATCGGTTGTAACACACATGCCAATTTTGCAAGTATTAAAATGTGGGGAGTAGCATACAAGTCTTAGAAGTGGCCAGCAGTGGAAGTAGACGCTTACCATCTTTTCAGACCAGTTGAAATTCAGTCGGAAGTCAGTCCAACCTGGCCAGCAGCAAAGCATCACAAAGGGCTTTAGTGACCCAAGAACTATAACACTATAGAGCTACTTCCTCAGGTTTCATGGAGAGTTGGCTGTCAGTTCTGTCTCTGGAATGGACATGTCAGTGGGAAGCAGTTCTTCATGAGAGGAGGAAAAAGGCAACTTCATTTTTGCCATCTCCAACTTTGCCAGCCTTGGGCCCAGGAATGCTTCAACCGGTCTCGTTTCCCAATGTGCAGATCATTCTAATCGAGGGGCCTCGGGTGTGTCTACAGAATAAACTGCGGGAGAGGATTAACATTACAAGAGACGGACGTGCCATGGTTATGAAAATTTAGTTTTGTTTTTAGTAGGAGAATTGTAAATATGCAGCACATGTAGGCATACTTCCTAATAAAACTTGAGAGAAATCAGTTTTTTAAAGTTTTCTTAACATCTTGAAAAATGCAAAAGCAGTATGAGATAGGAAGAAAAATCAAAATGGTTATTTTACTTAAATGTTCCAACAATGATACGTCCAGGAATGACTTGGATTTGTCCAAGTTGGATTTCTGTTAAGGGCTTGATTAATCCCAGGGGATCAATGAGAGGTGCTTGAGAGGTGGTTACTAAAGAGGCACACAGTCCATAAACTGATGTGCAGGAAATAAGAAATTATGACAGTTTTAATTGTCGTTACCACCTACTTCATGGCAGAAGCCAGAGACAGAAGAAGCAAAGAATCATTTGTTAGAGCAGAGAAATCTAGAGCTGGCCCTCCCAAGTATTAGGAGAGAGCAGTTACAAATAACTCTACCTAGAGTTCAGGTATTTGGATACCAAACCAGGTTGGTGAATAGAAGACCCAGAAGAAATGGTGGAACCTGCTGTCAGTGCTAGAATTATACCACCCATAGTGGCTTTGTTATTTGGAAATGCAGCCCGCTGACTATTCATACCAATCTGGGAAAGAGACTGACATTTAGAAAAATTTCTACTCAAGCCCAACAAACGCCTAATGATTAAATAATAATTGAAAAACCATTAAAAACAGTGAGGAGGGACCTGATTTTCTTATTTCTTTTGATCTTTCTGCAAAGTAGTACATCTACTGCTGTGTAGCAAATTAGCCCAAAATTTAGTGGCTAAAATAGCAAACATTTATTATCTCACTGCTTCTGTGGGTCAGAAATCTGGTGTGGCCTAGCTGGGTGCTCCTGGTTCAGGGGCATCTCTCCACAGGGCCACAGTCGAGGCGCTGGATGAGGAAACTAAGGTACAGCAATTAACTTTCCCCAAAACCCATCACCAGTTAAGTGGCTTCTGCCTTACCTTAACGTCGTGTGTGAACATCAGAGATCAGGAGCTGGGGAAGGGACTTGAGGCATATTGTCCATTTCTTTTTAAGTAATGGTAACAACTATTTGTCGTCTTGACCCCTGGAGAGCTTGAAGCCTTTGGGCCTCACCGTTGTCCTATAAAGGCAGAAGTTGGCTTTTCCAAACTATAGACGTACCTTGGGGATATTGCTGGTTTGGTTCCAGACCACAACAATAAAGCACATTATCACAATAAAGCAAGTCACATGAATTTTTTCATTTCCCAGTGCATATAAAAATTATGTTTATACTGTAGTCAATCAAATGTGCAATAGCATTATTTTTTTTTAAAAGTGTACAGACCTTAATTTTAAAATAATGCTGCTGGGAAAATGGCACTGATAGACTTACTTGACGCAGGGTTGCCACAAACCTTCAATTTGTAAAAAATAAAATTAAAAAGCAATATCTGCAAAGCACAATAAAATGAGGTTTGCCTGTACAGTGAAGTTATCAACAGAAATGAGAGTGAAGAAACCTCCAAAGCTGTATGATCATATATTCATGTGAGCCAAGCGAACTGGTGAGGAAAGGGAGCTACTTTCCTTTGGCCCAAGTCCAGTTTTTCCCCTACGGCCAAGCGAACTGGTGAGGAAAAGGAGCTACTTTCCTTTGGCCCAAGTCCAGATTTTCCCCTACAGCCATGAGGAAAGTTGAATGCTGTCTCATTGTTTCATGCCATACTGTGGGAAGGTAGAAAAGCTCTGATGTTCCCAAATTCACTGCAGTGGAACTATGGGTAAATAACTTTACTCTTTTTCAAACCTAGGATGAGGTAAAAATAACCAACTACAGTTCTGACGGAAGTCGCAACTAAATTATGGAGATAGGCAATGTAGAACTGAGCCAAACAAACATGTCTAATCTTGCAGGAGGCTGCAGCCAACACTGTTCTTGGATCCCATTTTAGGTTTAATCACATCATAGAAGCATTTTATCATCTATAGATTCAATGCCATCCCTATCAAAATTCCAATTGCATTTTTCACAGAAGAAAAAACTCTCAAATTTGTATGGAACCAGAGAAGACCCTGAATAGCACCCCCCCCCAAAAAAAAAATCATGAGAAAGAAGAACAAAAGCTGGAGGCACAATTCCTGATTTTAAGCTTTATTACAAAGCTATAATAACCAAAACAGTATGGTGCTGACACAAAAATAGACACAGGCCAATGGAACAAAATCAAGGGCCCAGAAATAAACCCACACATATAGAGTCAACTAATATCAACAAGGGAGCCGAGAAGACAGGGAAGGACAGTCTTGTCAGTAACTGGTGTTGGGAAAATTGGATAACCATGCACAGAAGAATAAAATATCTTACGCCACTCCTAAAAATTAACTTGAAAAGGAGGAAAGACTTAAATGTTTAAGACCCAAAACTAGAACTACTGGAAGAAAATGTAGGGGGAAAGCTCCTTGACATTGGTCTTGGCAACAGTTTTTTGGCTATGACACCAAAAGCACAAGCAACAAGAGGAAAATAAACAACTGGGACTACATCAAACTCAAAAGCTTCTGCACAGCAAAGGAAACCAGCAAAATGAAAAGGCAACCAAATGGGAGAAAACGTTTGCAAACTATCTGATAAGGGGTTAAGAGCCAAAATCTATCAGGAACTCATACAAATCAATAGCAAAAAAAGTGGGCACAGGACTTGAATATACACTTTTCCAAAGACATACGAATGGGCCAAAAGGTACATGATAAGGTGTTCAACATCACAAATCATTACCATACACATACACAATGGAATATTATTCAGCCATAAAAAAGAAGGAATTCCCATCTTTTATAACAACATGGATGGGACCTTAAGGGCATTATGCTAAATGAAATAAGTCAGACAAGCACTATATATTCTCACTCATGTAGAATCTATAAAAGAGCTGAACTCAAAGATAGAGTAGAATGGTGGTTGCCGGGGCTAGGAGAGGAGGTGGGGAAATGGGGAGATACAAATGTCCAGCTATAAGATGAATAAGTTCTAGGGATCTAATGTACAGCATTGTGACTGTAATTAACGATGCTGTATTATATACTTGAAAGCTGTTAAGAGAGGAGATCTTAAAAGTTATTACCACACAAAAAGATAATTATGTGACAGGACAGAGTTAACCTTATTGTAGTAATCATTTCTCAGTGTATATGTGTATCAAATCACGTGTACACCTTAAACTTACATATGCTGTATGTCAATAATATCTCAATAAAACTGGGAAAAAATTACATGTATTAAACTTAAGCATTTTTTGAGTCATAGGACCACAGATCTTTGAAAGGTGTTTTGCCCACAACTTGTCATTAAACATGTGGAGTATTTCTTCTTTCCCTTATATTGTTATCTGAGGCCACTGAAAAAAAATAGGGGTGTGTCCTCTGCATGGTAATTCTTATGTTAGCAGAATTTATCCTTTACCCTTCTCTACGATAAACCACAGTAATAATTCCTAAGGCATTTCTAAGTCTTCGTGACATACAACTATGAAATCAGTCACAAATGAAAAGTCACTTTAATGCACATCATTACAGTAATTTGGGGTTACTAAACACATCAACTAAAAGTTTGATAACATTTTTTAGAATATCTAATATAAATTTTTAATCTAGTAACTAATTACACTGCTCACAATATTTTGAAAATAAAGAACTTTGTTCTTTATTTTTGTTACAAAGTCTTTTCCAATCATCTTTAGGCCCTTCCAGCCATCAGTGAGTATTTATTAAGCACCTATATTATATCCTGTGCATTGTGTTGTCTCCGATGACTTTAACTCACCAGAATAACAGACAAAATACAAGTTTCTCCCAAACTTCTCACAAGTATAGAGGAGCAGATTTCCAGGAACATGAGCAAAATATTGTTTAAATAGAAAATCATACATAGAATTAAAAAGTTAGCAAGACTTCAGAATACAAGGTTAATATACAAAATCAACTGTATTTTATATATTAGTAATAAATAACTAGAAAAAGAACTTGTAAAAAAACAGCAATTCTACTCTTAATAGTGTGAAAAGACACAGCAATAAACTTCTGAAAAAGATGTGTAAGATCTCTGCACTAAAAGTCTCAAAATTGTGATGACAGAAATTAAATAAGATGAGAATACATGAACAGATATATCATGTTCATGGATTAGAGACTCAGAATTATTAGTATTTCAATTCTACACATTGATATACAGATTCAATACAATCTCATCAAACTCCCAGTGGACAACAAAAAAAAAGTTTTTTTTTTAATGGGCAAAGGACTTGAATAGACATTTCTCTGAATAAAATATACAAATGGCCAATAAGCACATGAGAAGGTATTGAACATGATTAGTCATTAGGGAAATGTAAATCAAACTGTCAGTGACGGGCTTCCCTGGTGGCGGCCCCGGTCTGGGAGGATCCCACATGCCGCGGAGCGGCTGGGCCCGTGAGCCATGGCCGCTGAGCCTGCGCGTCCGGAGCCTGTGCTCCGCGACGGGAGAGGCCACAACAGAGGGAGGCCCGCATACCACAAAAAAAAAAAAAACAACTGTCAGTGAGGTATCACTGCACACCTACTACTAGGTGTAGTAGGATGGCAATAATTTTAAAATTATTAATTACAAAACAAAACAAGTAATGGCAAGGATGTGGAGACACTGAACCCTTGTGCACTGCTGGTGGAAATGTTAAATGGTACAGCTGCTGTGGAAACTGTTGGCAGGTCCTCAAAAAATTAAACGTTGAGTTACCATGTGATCCAACAATTCCACTGATCAGTATATACACAAAAGAATTGAAAGCAGAGACTCAAACATGTTTGTACATCCATGTTCATAACAGTATTTATGATGGCCAAAATGTGGAAGTAACCCAAGCATCCATCAGCAGGTGAATGGACAAAATATTTTATGCCATAACTATTTATGCACACAGACACAATGAAATATTGTCCAGCCATAAAAAGGAATGAAATTCTGATACATGCTACAACATGGATGAACCTTGAAAACATGCTATATAAAATAAGCCAGACAAAAAAGACTTAATACTGTATGATTCCGTTTATATGAATATCCAGAATAGGCAAATCCATAGAAACAAAACAGAGGTTATCAGGAGCTGAAAGGAAGGGGGAATGGAGAGTTACTGTTTAATGGGCACAGACTTTCTGTTTGGGAAGGCAAAGTTCTGGAAATAGCTAGTGGTGATGGTTACACATTGTGAATATACTTAATGCCACTGAATTGTACACTTAACAGTGGCTAAAATGCCACATTTAAATTGATGAAGTTAGAACACATCCTCTCACCATACACAAAAATAAACTCAAAATGGCTTAAAGACTTAAACATAAGACATGACACCATAAAACTCCTAGAAGACAACACAGGCAAAACATTTTCTGACATAAATTGTACCGATGTTTTCCTAGGTCAGTCTACCAAAGCAATAGAAATAATAGCAAAAGTAAACAAATGGGACCTAATCAAACTTACAAGCTTTTTGCACAGCAAAAGAAACCATTAAAAAACCAAAAAGACAACCTACAGAATGGGAGAAAATATTTGCAAATGATGCAACCAACAAGGGCTTAATTTCCAAACTATGCAAACAGCTCATAAAACTCAACAACAAAAAAACAAACAACCCAACTGAAAAATGAGCAGAAGACCTAAACAGACATTTCTCCAAAGAAGACATGCAGATGGCAAAGAAGCACATGAAGAGCTGCTCAACATCACTAATCATTAGAGAAATGCAAATCAAAACTACAGTGAGGTACCACCTCACACTGGTCAGAACAGGCATCATTAAAAAGTCTACAAATAACAAATGCTGGAGAGGGTGTGGAGAAAAGGGAACCCTCCTGCACTGTTGGTGGGAATGTAAGTTGGTGCAGCCACTGTGGACAAAAGTATGGAGGTTCCTCAGAAAACTAAAAATAGGGTTACCATATGACCCATCAATCCCACTCCTAGGCATATATCAAGACAAAACTCTAATCCAAAAAGATACATGCACCCCTATGTTCACAGCAGCACTATTCACAATAGCCAAGACATAGAAACAACCTAAATGTCCATCGACAGATGAATGGATAAAGAAGACGTGGTACATATGTACAGTGGAATATTACTCAGCCATAAAAAAAGAACAAAATAACGCCATTTGCAGCAACATGGATGGAATTAGAGATTATCATACTAAGTAAGTCAGAAAGACAAATACCACGTGATATCACATATGTGGAATCTAAAATATGACACACATGAACCTATCTGCGAAACAGAATCAAACTCAACAGACCGGTGGTTGCCAACGGGGAGGGGCTTGGGGGAGGGATGGAGTGAGAGGTTGGGGTGAGCAGATGTAAGCTTTTATATACAGAATGGACAAGGTCCTACTGTGTAGCACAGAACTATATTCAATATCCTGTGATAAACCATAATGGAAAATATTTTTTAAAATAATGTATATGTATGTACATATACATATGTATGTATGAATCACTTTGCTGTATAGCAGAAATTAACACAACATTGTAAATCAGCTACACTTCAATTTTTTTAAATTAATTTTTATAAAGTGGCTAAAATGGTTATTGTAAGTTCTGTGTATTTTACAAGAATTTTTTTAAATTTTCAATTCCAGCAGGATAGGAAATTTTTTTTTTTTAGAAAAAAATAAAAATTGACAAACTAATTCTAAAATTTATATATAGAAATACAAAGTAACTATAATACCCAAAACAATTTTGAGAAAGATGAGCAAGTTGGAGAATTTATACTACTTTATTTCAAGACGAACAAGAAAGCTACATTAATCCAGACAATCTGGTACTAGTAACAAATCAGCATGACAGGAAAGAAAGCTCAGAAATACCCACACTTACACAGTCATTACGTTGTCAACAAAGGCCCAACCAATTCAGTGGAGAAAGGAAATTCTTTTTAACAACTGGTGCTGAAACAACTAGATATTCATGTGCAAAAAAAAAAAGAAAAGAAAAGAAAAAGAGGACTTCCCTGGTGGCGCAGTGGTTAAGAATCCACCTGCCAATGCAGGGGACACAGGTTCGAGCCCTGGTCCAGGAAGATCCCACATGCCGCGGAGCAACTAAGCCCATGCGCCACAACTACTGAGCCTGTGCTCCAGAAGCCTCGAGTCGCAACTGCTGAGCCCACATGCCACAACTACTGAAGCCTGTGCACCTAGAGCCTGTGCTCCACAACGAGAAGCCACACAATGAGAAGCCCACGCACCGCAAACAAAGAGTAGCCCCCCCTCGCCGCAATTAGAGAAAGCCCACACACAACAACGAAGACCCAATGCAGCCAAAAATAAATAAATAATTTTTTTTAAAAAAAAGAATAGAACTTTGACCACTACCACACACCACACACAAATATTAACTTGAGATGGAGCCTAGACCATACAGCTTTTAGTGGAAAAATTAAAAGAATATCTTCATGACTTTGGGTAAGCACAGGGTTCTTGAGTCACAGAAGGCAATGACAAAAAAGAAAAAAGTTCTAAATTAGATCTCATCAAAATGGAAAGCCTGGGGCTTCCCTGGTGGCGCAGTGGTTGAGAATCTGCCTGCCAATGCAGGGGACATGGGTTCGAGCCCTGGTCTGGGAAGATCCCACATGCTGCGGAGCAGCTGGGCCCGTGAGCCACAACTACTGAGCCTGCGCGTCTGGAGCCTGTGCTCCGCAACAAGAGAGGCCGCGATAGTGAGAGGCCCGCGCACCACGATGAAGAGTGGCCCCCGCTTGCCGCAACTGGAGAAAGACCTCGCACAGAAACGAAGACTCAACACAGCCAAAAATAAATAAATAAATTAATTTTAAAAAAAAACAAAAACAGAAAGCTTCTGCTCATCACACGATACCATAAAGAAAATGGATAGGCAACCCCCAAATTGGGGAAAATATTTATAGCACATACATCTGACAATGGACTAGTATCCAGGGTAAACAATTCCCACAACTCAACAATAAAAAGACAATACATCCATACAGTGGAATATTATTCAGCAATAAAAAGAAATGAACTATCAAACCACAAAAAGATGGAGGAACCTTAAATGCATATTGCTAAGTGAAGGAAGCCAACCTGAAGAGGCTATATATTGTATGATTTTAACTGGCATGGGACATGACATTCTGGAAAAGGCAAAACTAAAAAAGACAGTAAAAAAGAACAGTGGTTGCCAGTGGTTGGAGAGAGGAATGGGTGGGACACAAAGGACTTTTAGGAAAGTGAAACTGTTCTATAGATACTGTAAGTGGATACAGGTCATTATACTTTTGTCAAATCCCATAAGAATATTCTGCACAAATAATGAAGCCTAACATAAGCTATGACTTCAGTTAATATGTCAATACTGGCTTATCAATTATAATAAATGTACCACACTGATGCAAGGGGGAAATGGGGGAGGACAAACTGTACTTTTCAGTCAATTTTCCTCTAAACCTAAAACTGCTCAAAAAAATTAAAATCTATTAAAAATGTTTGTCACACGGTGTGTGGGATGTTACTTCCCCGACTAGGGGTTGAACCCGGGACATGGCAGTGAAAGCACTCAGTCCTAACCACTAGACCACCAGGGAATACCCAAAAATGTATTTTTTAAATAAAGCAATGATAAAAAGGAAGACAAACCAAAAAAAAGTTTAATGGGCAAAAATTTCACAAAGGAAATACATATAAATGGAGTAAGCACATGAAAAGGTGTACTTATCATCAGTCGTCAGGAAAATGCAAATTCAAACTACGAGATACCATTACTCACCAACCAAAATGGCTAAAACGACAAAGCCTGACACCACCATAGGTTGGCGAGGATGTAGAGCAACTGAAACAGAAAATTACTGGTGGGAATACGAATGAGTACAATCACTATGGAAAAAGGTCTGGCAGTTTCTTATAAAACTAAACATGTGTATCCCTACCTTATCACACAACAATTCTACTCCTAGGTGTTTACCCGAGAGAAAAACATAAATCCACAAGAAGACTTGCACATGAATGTTCTTAGCAGTTTTATTCATAACAGCCAAAAACTGGAAACAGCTCCAGTGCCTATCAAGAGAATGGACAAATGTTGTTAAGGGAATACCTCTCTCCATAAAAGGAACAAATTGCTAATACGTGCAACATTGGATGAATCTCAGAAACACGACGAGTTTCTAGAAGCCTTGCACAAAAGAGTAAAAATTGTATGACACTATTTATATGAAATTCTAGGAACAGGAAAACTAATCCAAGGTGAAAGAATAAAATCACTGTGGGGTGGAGGTGGAGATTGACTAGGAAAGAACATGAGGGCACGTCCTGGGTTTGACAGAAATGTTCTATATCTTGATGGGGTTGGTTACACAAGTGTATGCATTTGCAAAAGCCAAGAGAATGTACACTTAAGATTTGCGCATTTCAATGTATAAATTTAATATGGAAATTTTACATTAAACACATAGAAACTAATATTGACCTCCAGTTAATGATGTGTGTGCTTATGTATTTAGAGGGAAGTATATTAATGCCAGTAATTATATACTTTAGAAATGCACCAAAAATAGGATGGATGAAAGGGATGAAAAAAAATGCATAGAGGAATGAATCTATAGATAGCTTTATAAAGCACGTGTAGTAAAATGACTGTTAGGTATACAGGTTTACAGTATAAAAATTATGTAAACTTCCCTGTACATTTGAAATTTTTCATAATTAAATATTAGGCCCAGTAGGTTAAATAAATAGAATCTAAATAGATTAAATTCTCACATAAGAACCCTACAATATGACCAAGATTCGAACTCTTTCACAATACGAAGACAAATGAAGAAGGATAAAACAATTTGCCTAATTAAAACAGGTCAAGAAACAGGTGAAATTAAACAGCAACCCAAGGCTGGTCCTAGTGCAAGGCTTCCCACCGTACTTCATGATCTCTTCTGGAATCCGTTCCGGGTGTTTAATTCTTCTTGCCATGCTCTCTTAACCCCCTCTGTCAATGAAGATTTAAATAATAAAAACAGTGAATATAAGACTTCTTAGCTGGTGCGTGCCAACTTCCTGCAACACTCTGGTAATACCACGTTAGCTATATTCCAAAAGCACCATGGTACTGATTACTATTCCGCTTGTTGCCAGCTATGATTTCTATGTGACGCCCCCCCTTAATTTTGTCAAATCATTTCATTCATCAATAGACTTTCGCAAGGAGGAAGAGAGGGAGGGAAAAAACTGTTTAGCACTTAAGTGCTCTATTCTCAAGAGGCTTACAAGCTGGTGTGGGAAGCAGACCCATAACCATTACAGTGCGCGGTGAAGTAGAAGACAGGTCAGCTGCTGTAACAGGAGATGCGCCGGGGCGGTGGCGGGTGTTAGAGGGGGACAAGCAGCAACTTCTGAGAAGGGAGGGTTTCTTGAAGGCAATGCTTCAGCTGAGCCTGGAATGAGCTGGAATGCAGAAAGTGCCACTAAGAAGTTTCCAGTATGTTTACCCCAATGACAGTGCATTTCTGTTGTGTGCCAAACAGCGGACTCTTCACGTTTATGTTTACTTTCAACACATCTTCAAGACGTGGGCACAGTCCTTGCCATCTTATGGATAAGAAGTTTAGAATATAACGTGCTCCCCGCCAGTTTAATGGGTGACCCAGGATCTGAACCCACAGTCTAGTCTACTCCAGGGTCCATATCCTTAACCACAGCATTATCCTTCTTAACCACATTTTTGCAAATATGGTGGAATCTTCGATTTCAGTGACAATAATATCAACCGCTAACACTGACCACTTTGGCTTACCTTGTGAAGTCCAAGCCAGAACCAGCAGGAACAGAACCTAAGTTAGACAGGTTATCTCTGTCTAGCACCACGCCCATGTCGACAGCCTCAAGCAACTTCAAGTCTCTCTGGCCCCAGCACAAGCTGTAACAAGGAGATGGATGGCTGGAAGAACAGGAGCCTGGCAGCTCCAGCTCCAGACCCAAGTAGGTAGGCATCCCCACCCGATACGACACCATCTTCCCCCCTCACCTGCCGCAAACCTACCGCATCAGTTGTCAACCCTAGTCTCGGAGTAACACTGAACGGCGGGTCCCAGGCCTTCTTAGGCTTGTTGGTACAAACCAAACTCCCACCAGCAGAACCCAGGAGAGGAGCACCCCCAGCTCAGCTTTTCTCTGCCTTCCACCCTCCTTCCTGTCTCCATCCGCCTTCTCCAAGCCCATGACTCGGTGCTGGCTCCCTGAGGACGGCTCTGATCCCACAGCTGAGCAGAAGCCAGGGATCAAAAGGACTGGACTCTGAGAGTTAAGCACCAACTAGATGCGGGAGCTTTCTGTGGCTCCTTGGAAGTCAGCAAATAACCCCCAGACCGACGGGGCCATTCTAAGGCAGCCCTCTCCTCTGGGCTGGGAACACGTACACCTGAGCTCCCCGGCACCACACCACACACACTGAAGTTACCGTGAAAAAGGAGAGGTGGCCCACACGTACCACATGCCATCCCACATCCCGCTCAAAGCAGTTCGGTGACACCTACGTCCTCCCTACGTAATCAAATGACTAATCCCAGAGACGGACGCAGGCAAGGCTGCCCGCGTCCACGCACACTGACAGCATCAGCCGGGCTCAGGCACGCAGGCTGCTCCGGGACCAAATCCCAGCGAAGAGTCGTGCTGGGAAGGGCCCGCTGGCCGTGCACGGGTGGCTCCTGGAGCCGGGCAGGCACCTTCCCCCAGGCCACTCTAGCGTCCTGTAGAGGAAAACCACAAAAGACTTCCAAGCTGCATGAGTTAAAGTCTCCATTTTATTTTTTTTTACAAAAATCCAACGTAAGACCATTGTGCTCATGACTGGAAAAGGGGTGGGGTGGATGGACATGGCATGAGTATCAGAGAGCTTTTCCCCCTTCAGACGCCAGCACTGCAACAGCAGCTCCCCGAGCACACAGGCAGGCCGCTCCTGAGGGCACCACTCCTGCACGCCCAGCGCGCGGGCCCTGCCTTGAGGTGCAGGCCACACAGGCGGAGGACACGGCACAGGTGCAAAAGCCCAGAGAGGCCTGATGAGCACCTTGGGGGCTCCCCCTCACGTGGGCGCCTCTCAGTGAAGAGAAAACCGGCCAGCTGGAGAGCAAAGACGCGCCGGGCCCTGGGAGCAAAGACGGCAACGGGGGTTCACGGGACAGCCGAGGAAGCCCACGTGCATCTGCAGGGCTGTCCCGTGCTCCAGGTGAGTCAATCAGGTGGCGCAGGTGACATCTGGGCTTCCCAAGGTGACCGATCGGCATCAAAGGCATTCAAAGCCTGGACCTGGGCCTCCACCTAACCCGCCTTGCAAAAAGCAGCGGCCATTCTCCAGGAGAACTAACCAAGCCTCCGAAAGCTCTCACCGCGCTCCCTCTCACCATGAGGAGTGTCCTCTACGAACGTGGCCAGTGTCCATCAGAGGCTGCTGTCTGGAGTCCTTCAAGTCAGTGTCCTGTTCAGGTCCAAACAGTGCCACCCTCGTCTGTGCTCTGACATCACCACCCCCCCACAGTGCCCCGTGATGTCATCCACAGCCTCAGAGTACCAGCTGCTCTGGATCTGCCGCCAGCGCTCAGGGACCCCGTGCTCTGGCTCCAGTGCAGGGGATCCTGACACGGCTCCTTTCTCACCAGGCCTGCTCAGAGGCAGTCTAGGAGCTCCTCACATTAAAAGAGACAAGATAAAAATAGCAGCCACATTTATAGCTCAAAACACCACACTCTTTGGCTTCCCAAAGGGAAGAAGGCTACTGCTAAAAAGAATAAAGTCCAAGGTCAAAGAAGGGGGAGTTAGAAAGTTAGGAAGCAGGGGGTCTGGACCCCTTCTCTGGGCTGCTGACCAGCAGAGCTCAATTTCCTAGGTAGCTGCCTCAGCAGGGGAACCACAGGAAGATGCAGTGGGAATGTCCGGAGGACGGAGGCCTCGTCCTGCCCACCGACCGGGAGAGTCCCTTAGGTCAAGCGGCCCTACAGGTGGGTGTTACCCACAGGACAGAGCCTGGCTTCAAAATGATACTTGAAGAGAACCCATCTTGGGGAGGCAGGTCAGAGGAGGATGTGCCCCCTGGACACAGGAGCACAGGACGTCAAGGTCAGGGGAAGACGGAGCTGGCTTAAGGCATGTACGTGCCCAGGACAAAGCTGAGCCTTTGTTCAGTCAGTTGTGGGGAACCTCCTAGATTCGACTTCACTGGAGGAAAGTGGGGACCAGAAATACGGTAGAGGCCACGGGCTAAATCCCTGCCAACAGCCACTAACGCCCTCTTTGGTTCCCCTACTGCTGCCACCACCAAAAAAAAAAAAAATTAGCTTATTTCTATTTCAGCCCAGGAAATAGAAATTTAAACCCAGAGTGGAACGTGGTAATGTGGGGTGTGAATACCTATTAAATTTCAGGCTGGATTTGAGCTTAACCTAACAAATCCTATCCTCCCACCATTCTGACACATACCAAACCTCAGGGGGTCCCAGAACCAACCCGGCGTGAGGGATCCAATAACTATAGGATGTGGGTCCAGACAGGGGTCGGGGAAGGTGAATTTCACCGAGGTATTATCCCAAGGCAGGTGCCTTGCTGTGACTCCCCGGCCAGCCGGGTGGGGCTCAAAGGATACTCGCTTGCTCTGTGGCAGAGAGAGTAGGCCAAGCTGCAACCACTCAGACCACACCTGAAGTGCAGCCCACCAGGCTTCTGTGCTCGTACGTGAGGACCTGCAGGAAGGCCTGTAGCCAAAGCACAACGTGTCTTTCAAAGGAGGGCCGAACAAAAAGAGCCATTTGGGGGTGTGTCTGCAGGTCTCGGTCCTTCCTTAGTCTTCTCTCTCAAACAGGGGGTAGGGAGAGAGCTGGGCCGAGTACTCAGACAACACGACCCAGCAGGGAGTCCTCAAACCCACCAAGTCCTGCGCAGGGAGGCTCCACTGCCCCCAAAGGTGCAGATGCCCACACCTTGAGCTACAGAGCCCTGGTGGGCAACAGGTCTTATCTTGGGCCAGGCCCTGTAACAGGGCCACGCCCGGCCCTTTCTTGTTTCTGCACACAGATAGATGCCCCTGGGGAGGACGGAGACGATCTGTAAAGATGAGCCAGATACCAGAAGGCCAGGATGCATCTCCACCAAAATACAGACCACCGTGGTGCGTCCCTCACTTTGTGAGATGGGCAGAAATGCCAAACTCCCCCTCAAAAAAAAATATATATGTATATGTATGTGAGTGTGTGTGTGTATACATATACACGCACATGTATATACACACACATATGTGTATATACATACACACGTATATAAATAAGCCTCGAATGGAAAATCTGAAACTTTCTTTTTAAATAATAAGAGTAGTTATTAGTGAATTAAAAACCACAAACCAGCTGCCGTGGGTGTATGAACTGCGTGAGTGACTCTCCAGAGTCCCTGTGGCCCTCAGTGTAAGCTATCACCAGTGCCCCGCGTAGGGAGCCCTGGTGTCCTGGGACCAGGGCTCCGGCCAGGGTGGCCGATTTCACGAGCAGAGCAGCTCTGTCCCTCCCACGCTCCCTGCTGGCTCTCCCAGCAAAGCGCCTGGGCCACCCAGCCGGTGGGCATCCCTGAGGCCCTCCATGTCTAGGGACCTCAGGAGCACCCCCCTCACTCCGCTCACGCTCTCCCATGTGCGCAACGCCCCTAGATGAACTTGAAGCACTTGGTCTTGTCGTGGGGCAGGCGGGTCTTGAAGAGCACAGAGTCCACGCGGAACTGCGTGTACAGCAGGGGCATGTAGCCGTACACCTTGACAAAGAAGTTGATACACTTGTGCCGCTCGTGAAAGTGGGAATCGTCGTGTGACAGAGCCTGAGGGCATCCTGGGCATCGGAAAGTCCACCGTGACGTCACCTGGGAGCGGGGAAGAAAGACCACAGAGTGAGAACCACGGGTGCTGAGACAGAGACCCTGGAGCTTAACCAACCGATGCCTCCTTTTCCACAGTGACGACACCAAGTCGATGGCTATACTCACTCAGAGCAAGTCGGGAGCCAGAGCCCAGGGCTCTCTTCCTGCCACGGATGTATCTACATTATTATTAAGGACACGCTTCCAAACGGCCTATACGTAACCGATATCAAAAGCCTTGGGGTGTTCAGTGGTGCTTACCTCAGTAACACTACTTCTACTATTTACCTTGGTTGCACAGCAAGATGTAGGTATAAAGCTGTTTAATAGCAAACTACTGGAAAACTACCCATCAAAAGGGGAGAGATAAATAATTATAAAATACTACATGTCCATTAAAAAAGATGTTTAAGAAAGTTATATTTAAAGACATGGAAAAGTGGTCATATTATAGTTTAGTGGTTATTATTATGATGAAATTCCAAGCAATTAGAAAAGTATGAAGAATAACACCACACCTTCACTATCAACGACATGGCAGATTAAATAACATAAACCCCCCTGAGCACAGAATCCCTGAAAAGGCAGGATGAAATACAGAAACCATCTCTTTAAATGTATTGGCTGAGCTTATAATGAAAGAAATGAAGTCCTCAGAAGCCAAAGTAATGAAAAGGCCTGAATCCAGCAAGACAGCCAGGAGCTCGGGTTTTCATGAGGCTGGAGCGCCCACAGTCAGGAAATCAGATTGGAGACTTTTTGAAACCCTGGGACCCAGTGGAAGGCCACAAGGGCAGGAGGCAGCCCTGCAGAGAGAAGTGGTGAAGCAACATTTCCTTCTCAGTCTGAGCTCTAAGCGGAGGAGGAAACATCCCCTCTGGGAAACTGATAACCACAAGCCGGCCCTCACACAGCTGAGGCTAGAATTTATGCCACCTGTGTGTCCTGAAAAGCCCCAACATGCTAATTTAGCTTAAATAGGTCTCAAGTAGGTAGTGAGCCAAGGCACATGGAAGAAGCAAGTACAAATCCTCTCAGATTCAGGCCTCAAAGAAGTGCTATAAGTAAAACCCCAAAGAATATGACCTCACAGTCGAAAATCACAAAAGAGGGGATGAGTCGCACGAAGGAGACTCTGCAGAGAGAAACAATAGAACCAGACCCCAAAACACTGCAAAACAGGAGAAATATCAGGGACAGCAACAATAAATGTGTATCATATGTACAATAAAATTCTGAAAGATTACTCAAGGTTTGATGGAAGAAACAAGGGACTATCAAAAAAATCCTTGTGGATATGAAAAAGAACCAAATAGGGACTTCCCTGGTGGTCCAGTGGTTAAGACTCTGCACTTCCCATACAAGAGGCGCGGGTTCAATCCCTGGTCGGGGAACTAAGATCCCATATGCCGCATGGCACTGCTAAAAAGAACAATTAAAAAGAAAAGAAAGAACCAAATAGGACAATAGAATTGAAAAGTATATTAAACTTATTGTGGTCATCACCTCATGATGGTTTGTAACAAATCGTTATGTGGTACACCTTAAACTTATACAGTGCTGCGTGTCAATTACAGCTTGATAAAACTGGGTGGGGGGAAAAAGTATATTGAATTAAATCAGATACTCAATGGATGGGTGAAGAGAAAATTAGTGACGAAAAGTATACTAAAATTATTACCCAGAATGGAAAATATTGAAAAAAATCTTTAAAGAAATATGAAAGCAAGATTAAGAGACATGGAAAGAGATACTGTATGATTCCATTTCTATAAAGTTCAAAACTGATCCTGGAGCAGAAGACAGCACCATTCTGGCAGCTGAGCACTCACTCCTTCCCGCAGCCTCGGGCCCCCGCACACGCTCCGCCCTGCCCGCCCCCCGCTGCAGGCGCTCAGCCTCAGGTTCTCAGCCCCAGCAGACAGCCTCCGCCTCCGGGCTTCCGCTCCAGGCTGGGAGGGTTAGGCCGGGGAAGTGAGGGCAGATGCGGAAAGCAGGGAGCAAGTGCAGAGACGGGGCCAGGGCAGCAGAGCAGGACGCGCGGCAGCAGAGACTACGGCAGAGCACGCCCCACCCCGACACCCTCCCGTCTCCTTCTGTGCCGGGCACTAAATGGCGCTTTGGAATCTTTTACCTGCTGTGCCCAGCTCTGCTCAAGCCCACTTGAGGAACATGTTTTGTATTTATCCTTGTTTACCGAAGACCAAACACTGGCTTGGAGGCAGTCTCGCTCCCTTACCTCTCCAGTTAGTGAGAATTTGCGCGTAGATTGGTCTAGGCTTTTTATGTGTCTCACCCACAGAGGAACTAAACCTCTGAGCTCTCCCTCGTCCCGCGATCCCTGCCAGGTGCAGGGCCTTTGTAGAGAGCGCTCCTCTTCGGCTCCTCGGGAAGCAGGTGTAAATTGTCTGACCTCATTCCCCGTGTGTAGCCTGTGCCCTGGGCGTGGACCAGTTATGCAGTCAGCAGGGAGATCCCCGTGCGCTCCAGCCAGCCTTTCTGCCCCAGAGAATCATGGAATGTGTTCCAAGAATATGGGGACTAAGAGTTCCCAACCCCAGGCTTGAGGGCACAGCTTTCCCTCATATGGCTCTGTGCTGTATTCTATGTTATCTTGCTACCTGATCATTCTAGTTTAAAAAAAAAAAAAAAAAGACCCAGCAAAAATTATGGAAATCTGAATAAAGGATAAGCCCTGGTAATATAAAATGTATCAATATTGATTCATTAATTGGGACAAATGTACCATACTGATGTAAGATGTTAATAATAGGGGAAACTATATGGGGGTATATGGGAATTCTGCACTGTCTTCGTAACTTCTATTTTAATATAAAGAGTTTATTTTAAAGTTAAGCCATAGTGTTTAGGGATGCATACTTAGGTGATAAAAGTGTAAAGAAAAACAACAATGAGGTGGGTACCATTAAAGACATGACAGTAACTGTATTCATCTCCTCGGGCTGTTGTAACAAACTACCACAAATTCAGTGACTTAGAAAACCAGAAATTTACTCCCTCACAGCTCTGGAGGCTGGCAGTCTGAAATCAAGGTGTCAGCTGGGCATCCCCTCTCTGAAGGCTGTAGGAAGCAACCTGTTCCATGCCCTTCTCTTAGTGCCCGGCACTGCCGCAGTCCTCGGCATTCCCTGGCTTGTAGGTGATGCTCCCTCATCACACAGCACTCTCCCCTCAAGTGCCTGTGCCACTGTGTCTCTTCTTACAAGGACATGAGTCATAATGGACTGAGGGCCCACTGTACTCTTCTATGACTTCATCTCAACTTGATTATATCTGCAAAGACCCTACTGCCAAATAAAGTCACATTCACACATTAACAGGGCTCAGGACTTAAACATATCTTTTGGCGGGTCACAATAAACAGCCTGCCCTCTGGCCTCAAAAATTTTCTGTCCTTCCTCTATGCAAAATACATCCATCCCAGCATCTCTTAAAACTCTTAACCCATTCCAGGATCAACAGTAAGTCCAAAATCTCATCCAAATACAATCAACTCAGAAAGTCCCAAATCTCCTTTAAATCGTCTAAATTGGATATGGTTAAGACTCTGGATACGGTCCATCCTGGGATAAAATTCTTCTCTATCTGTGGACACGTGAAACCTAGAGGATAATTATCTATCTCAAAAATGCAATCGTGGGACAGGCATAAGATAGACATTCCATTTCAAAAGAGAGAAACAGGGAAGAAAAAGAGGCCATGCATCCCGAACAAATCCAAACCCCAGCAGGGCAAGTCCCATTAGGTTTCAAGGCACGAGAGCAACCCTCTCTGTCCTCCTGGACTGGGGGCGCAGCAGCCCTCAGGAGGTGGCCCCGCCCTCCGGAGCCAAGGGGGTGTGGTCCTGCCTCTGGGCCCTTGGTGACCGCAGCAGCCCCATCAGCCTCTGAGCCATTCTTCCCATCACCTGACGCGAGTAACACATTCTCAGCCAACTAGCTCTATGGGCCCACTTCCTGCTGGTAGAATCCCAGGGGTTCCTTCCTTCAGTTCACCCTGTCTCTGTCCCCTTCAGTTCAAGCTCGCAGTGGTCCTGAGTTCTGGAAGCTGGAAGTCAGAAATCGATGAGTTGGTAGGGCCATGTGCTGCTCTGTGAGGGGCCCAGGAGGAATCGGTTCTACGCCTTTCTCTTTGGGGTTCCTTGGCTCACAAATCACTCGCATCTCTGCCTCACGTCACATGGGGTTCTCCCTGTGTGTGTGGCTCTGGGTCTCTTCTCCACCTCTCGTAACAGGACACCAGCCATATGACTAAGGGCTCACCCTACTCCAGTCTGACTTCATTTCAACTTGCCTATATTTGCAAAGACCCTATTTACAGTTAAGATTACATACACAAGTACTGGGATTAGGACTCAAACATATCCTTTTTGGGGGGGTCGTGGGGGGAGACACAATTCAACCCACAACAGTGATTAAAACTGGGGCTGAGGAAGGAGGTTGAGATTGGGAAGGGGCATGCAGGAGCTTCTGGGGTCCTGACACCCCATGTTTAATGGGTTGTTTTATAATAATTAAGCTGTGCACTTAAATTTTATGCCTTTTTCTATATGAGCATTATATTTTACAACTTAAAAGTTTGAAAAAAATAAAGAAAATGAAGAAACAAGCAACCTGAAAATTTCTATAATCATTAAAGAAACAATCTATAGTTTAGTACCCTCCCACAAAAGACATGCAAAGCCCCAAAAGATGTCAAAGGTTGAGTTCTACCAAAGCCTCCTAGAAAACACAATCCCAATCGTGCACAAACTCTTCCATAAAATAGAAACAAAGGGGAACTTGCCCCAAACTCATATAATGAGACTAATTACAATTTTCGTACCAAAACCAGAAATAAATAATACTAGAAAGGAACTTCCCTGGTGGAGCAGTGGTTAAGAATCCGCCTGCCAATGCAGGGGACACAGGTTTGATCCCTGGTCCGGGAAGATCCCACATGCCGCAGAGCAACGAAGCCCGTGCACCACAACTACCGAGCCTGAGCTCTAGAGCCTGCGAGCCACAACTACTGAGCCCGTGTGCCACAACTACTGAAGCCCATGCACCTAGAGCCCGTGCTCCACAAGAGAAGCAACCACAATGAGAAGCCCACGCACCGCAACGAAGAGTAGCCCCCACTCGCCGCAACTAGGGAAAGCCCACGCACAGCAACAAAGACCCAATGCAACCAAAAATAAATAAATAAATAAATTTTAAAAAATAATAATAATACTAGAAAGGGAAATCATAGGCTCACTTACTCATGAACACGAATTCAAGTAATCCAAACAAAATACTAGAAAACCAAATCCAGAAAATTATTTATAAAAAGAATTGTGACCAAATGTGTTTATCCAAAGAAAGCATGAATGTCAACACAAGAGATTAAAGATAAAACACATGACTGTATCTATGGATAATAGGAAATGCAGTCAATAAAATTAAAGAATCATTCATAATAAAGATCCTTAGCTAATAAGCTAAAATGTAAAGCAAGCATCACACCCAATAGCACACTATCTGAAGCATCCCTTTCAAATCAGGAATAAAACCAAGATGCCCGTCGTCACCATTCCTATTCAATACTGTACTCGAGGTCCTGGCTACCGTAAAAAATAAAATAAAATGGCTTATGAGGATTGGAAAGGAAAAAACAAAACAGTTCTTTGCATGAGGGATATATGACGGTCAACACAGAAAACCCATATCAATCAACAAAAATTTTTAAACGGAGTTTTAGCAAGTTTGCTAGATATAGGAAACAAATAGTTCTATAACAATGAAAGACAGTGTTAACTTTTGGAAAATACCATTTAAAATATCAACAAAATATACAGAATACCTAGAAATAAGTCTAACAAAAGATGTTCAGAGACCTCTATTGCAAAATTATTGTGGAACTTTGTAGCCTGGGGATTATATAATATTCGATAATTTTTAAAAGATATCAATTTTCCCCATTTCACCTACAGATTCAATTCCTATCAAAATCCCAACTCTGTGTGTGTCTGTGTCTTCTTGACAAGCTAATGATTCCAAAATTTATGTGGGAGGAGAAAGGGCCAAGAATAGGCAAGACACTCTTGAAATACAGGGTTAAGTTAAAGGGGATTTGTCTTAGAAGATACAAAAAAATAATTCTAAAGATATGACAATTAATGTGATTTTGGCACATGAACAAACTGGACCAACAGACCCAAATAAAAGAATCCTTAAATAGATCCACGTACACACAGACATTTGAACAATGACAGACCAGCACTGCAGATCACTGGGTATGGATGAACTAAGTGTGCAATGAAAACTGCTGAGGAGACAAAAATGAAATTGGGACCCTATCTCACATTATACACAAAAATCACTTCCACAAGCATTAATGATTTAAATACAACAGGGCCAAACCTAAAACTTTTAGAAGAGTATGGGGGAGAGCATCTTTAAGACTTTGGGACAATGAACATGGATAAACTATAGTTACAGGCATCAACACTGACTGAACTCACAAATAGATTGAGTTTTTTAAAAGCTAAATGCAGAGGAATGCTTATAGTCTGATTTCATTTACATAAAATTTAAAAATGCCCATCATTTAGAGATGAATACGCATACGGTAAAAGCATTCTTTCTTTAAGGGAGGAGGGGAAAGGGATTTTTAAAACAAAACTCAGGATAGCAATTATCTATGGAAGGGAGAAGCAGGCTGGGATTATGGAGGTACATATACAACGGATGGGTATTTAAAATGTTACACCTTACTTTCAGCATCATTTTTATTCCACGGGTATTTGTTTAAAGACGGTATGTATTTAAAGAATCATATGACTACATATGTATGAAACACATGCTACTAGTTTAAAATACACAAATGAAATGTTACGCTTAAAAAGGGGGAAGAATATAACAGACAAGCAAACCCACCAGTTGGGTCAAATAGTGACACTTTGCCCTATTTGTTTCAGATTACATATATATTTTTCTTCCTTTTTTTTTTTAAAGAAATAAAACATTACAAATAGAGTTAGTCCTTGTGCCACCCTCCCTCCTTCCTTTCCTCTCCTGCTAGGTCATGGGGAACATGACCTTTAATTATACTTGATAAAATCAAACTTTCTTCAAAACAGATATCCCAATGTATACACCCACCAGCTCTGTATAGTATCTGCAATTTTAACACATCCTAACATCTGGTACTATCACTTTCATTTTTGCCCATCTGATGTGTATAAACTATACCCCATTGTTTTACCTTACATTTCCCTGATTATTACAGAAGTTGAGCATCTTTCCACATGTTTATTAGTCATCTAGGTTTCTACTTCATTGAACTACTTTTTTACAAACTAAATGAATCAACTGAGTAGTCTTTTTTTCTCATTTGGAAATTCTTTCTCTGAGTATTAATTCTTTGTCATTTATCAGCATTGTAAATGTCCCAGTCTGTGGACATAGAGGTTTGCTGAACAAAGTTTTGAATTTTAATATATTCAAACCAATCTTTTCCTCCGTATTTTGCACTTTTTGTCTTTGTCTCTGATCATAAAAATACTTCTGTACTTTTCGTTAGAAGTTTTAAAGCTTGCATTCACATTTGGTTGATTAACCTATCTGGAATTTACTTTGTGTATGGTATGATGACATGTATTTCTGTTTCATACAGAAAACCAATTATCCCAGCATTCATTTGTAGATGCCACCTTTATCATGTAGCAAGTTTCTGCACAGGCGTGGGTCTGTGTCTAGACTCTGCTTTGCACCACTGATTTATCTATCAACCCCTGTGCCAATATCACCTTGTCCTAATTATGTATTTTATTACCATGTCATGATTTCTGACAAGGCAAATCCACATCTTCTTCACTGGTGTCTTAGCTATTCTGGTCCTTTGCCTTTTGATATAAGTTTGAGGATCTGTGTGTCAAGTTTCACTCCAAGCCAAATTAAACCAAATAAAGTATCCTAATAGGATTCTGATTAGAGTTACACTGACATTTTAGATTTGGGGAGAACTGCTGCCCTCATGATATGAAAGTGGATGTGGTCTCTAACTCCTTTTATTTAGTGGGTAACCTTATCTTACTACTGACTTCAATGGGGGTCTTCTAAACTTTCACGATTCAGCGTAATGTTTGCTGTAGTATTCAGGTTTTCAATAAATTCTGGAAATTCTCATATTTTTCAAGACTGCCCCTCCCACTTTCTCTCTACTCTTCCCTTCCTGGTTTTATGTTACACCTTCTCCTTACAGCCTCCATGTCTCTCTTTTTTTTTAAATTTATTTATTTATTTATTTTTGGCTGTGTTGGGTGTTCATTGTTGCTCTAGTTGCGGTGAGCAGGGGCTACTCTTCGTTGTGGTGCGCGGGCTTCTCATTGCAGTGGCTTCTCTTGTTGCAGAGCACGGGCTCTAGGCACGCGGGCTTCAGTAGCTGGGCACGTGGGCTTCAGCAGTTGGGCACGTGGGCTTAGCAGTTGTGGCTCGCGGGCTCTAGAGCGCAGGCTCAGTAGTTGTGGTGCACAGGCTTAGTTGCTCCATGGCATGTGGGATTCTTTCCGGGCCAGGGCTCGAACCCGTGTCCCCTGCATTGGCTGGTGGATTCTTAACCACTGTGCCACCAGGGAAGCCCCTCCATTTCTCTTAACCTTTCTTATTTTCCATCTCTTTATATCTCTGTAATACTTTCTTGGAAATTTCTTCACATTTATCTTCTAGGTCATTAATTTTGTCTTCAGCTAAGTCTTTTTTTTTTTTTTTTTGCGGTACACGGGCCTTTCACTGTTGTGGCCTCTCCCGTTGCGGAGCACAGGCTCCAGATGCACAGGCCCAGCGGCCACGGCTCACGGGCCCAGCCGCTCCGCGGCATGTGGGATCTTCCCAGACCGGGGCACGAACCCGTGTCCCCTGCATCGGCAGGCAGACTCTCAACCACTGCGCCACCAGGGAAGCCCTTCAGCTAAGTCTTATCTTTTTATCCCATTCACAGAGATTTTCATTTTAATTACTATAATCTTCATTTCCAGTAGTTCTATTTAGGTCTTTCAAACCTGTTTGTTCTGTTTTCTTTCTGAATATGTCTGTCTTTTCCTGAATAATTTTAAAATTATTATTACTATTATAAATGGAGAAAAAAATTAAAATTGAATGGCCCATCCTGTTAATAAGAATAACAATCCTATTATTATATTGGCTGTGTGTGATGATTATTCTGAAGAATCATCATCACACACAGCCAATATCAGCCATCAGAAGCCAGGTCTCTAGAGCTGAAACTGAGGAGTGATCATGATCACAGGCCAGGCTCCAAGGGACACACCTCAGAGACAAAACTCTGAGGGAGTCACAACCCCCAGAGGTCCCTTCACAGGACCCCACCGGTCCCCCTCCTTCACCCTCCCACCCACCAGCAGTTCTCTAGAGCTCTTCCAGTTTACCATGAGTCACTTACTACTATTCCCACCAGCTTTCACTGAAGCAGGAGATGGATGTCAAGGCAAACAGCATCTATGTCCAGTATTCTGCTTCGTTCTCCCTGTACCTAAAAATCTTCCTCCTCATCTCAGATGCCAGCATTCAACCTCAGGGGGAATAACCCCTTAACCTGCAAATGACTCTACTTTGGCACAAAAACGTTATTTTATACTGTTGTTTTCACTGAAGCAGTAGTTTCCAAATAAACGTTTTTAATCATGTAACCCATTGGTAAAAAATTTTGAGATTGCAACCCCAGTGTATTTATTTAAAATATATATATATATAATATTTATACATTACATAATAAAACATACAAAAAATTAAGAGGAATAAAGTAACAACTGTAAGTTGAAGCTTGACTATTTACTTAAGCAATACCATGGATTATATTTTACACGGGAACATTCCAGGTAATTTTAGTCGAAGAGAAGTTATGCTTAGTAACAGTAAGGAAAATCATTAAAAGATGTTGAGAACTTACTCAACATTAATATTAAGATGCTTACCTATGCGTCCTCTCTCTACTTCCTTATACCCTAAGCCAGCCATCTATCTTCTCAATGCTTTATGAGTTTTTAATCCTTTATTCTGAATGAAGCCTATTTACATTCTAGATCTTTCTCCTCCTCAAAAAGATAACAGTACATTATTTAAAGCAATAATATGAAATTAACTCCCTGTTTATTTAGTCAATATTGTTAAGATATTAACATTATTGAAAGAATACTGCTATGATATAAAAGTCATGCCTTCCTAATTATAACAAGGGAGGGGACAGTGACAATTTGAAGTATTTAAAGCAGGAAAAAATTACTATTTTATAACAAAATAGTACATATACCTGATAAAATTAGGTAAGTTAATGAAAATATTTAGCTTATACTAGTTCTGTAATATGAAGTAAATAACTGGACTCAGAATTTGAGGGAATTAACTCAGAATTTGAAGACAGGCTCAACTTATTGAGCCTTGATTTTAAAAAGTCATCCTAATCTTGAACTGCTCTTATATTTCCATAAGATCAAGTGAGCCATGGCCACGGAGCCTGTGCCCCGCAACAGGAGAGGCCACAACAGTGAGAGGCCCGCGGACCACAAAAAAAAAAAAAAAAAAAAAAAAAAAAAAAAAAAGAAAATTCAGAGGCTACTTACTTTTCAAGTTTTCACTTGGGAAGAATTATGTATACCATGTGCAAATTATTTCCAACTCACTCTCTACGCTGAAGAGATGTTTAATAAAACACTGGCCTAATATAACAAACACGCTTCCATGAAGATGAAAAATGCACCATGTCTGTGAGTGCGTCAAGTGACTGATGATATTATTAGGTACCTAATCCCTCAGATACTTTAAATTTTCATGGATAATGTTTTCTGATCTACTAGGGAGGTATAAATAGAAAGCATACATCTTGGCTGGAGTCCAGTCCCTGGCTACACAAGAAAGGATAAATAAAGAATAGAAAATTGCACTAGTCATTCATTTCTAAGACCCTTGCCTCCCTACCTTAAAGTCTACAAAGAAGTGTGCTTTTCATTGTTTAATATCAGATCTACCACTGTACCTGGAAAACATGCTATTTTTATATAAAAAATACTATCATCATTCATAGTTTTAAAAAACACACAATCTGGTGCATCATTTTGCTAACTATTCTTCTTTTGTGAGGCTTTAGCAGAAGGCTAAGGAATCAAAGAAACTATGGGGTAATTCAGGAGTTAAGTTATAACCCTGAGCTACACTAGTGGTTACATAGTCTAGAACTTACTTTCAAAATGTAAGAAGAATGAAATATGCACCCAATTATTATTTACTCATTGGACTAATGATATCCATGAAGGTAAACTTACGATTTTATAAAATTAAATAATACACCTTTTTGAACTAAGGATATCAGGTGTGAATCCACAGCATAAACACTGATAGAGCCTAGTCATAAATACTATTAATTTGAATGGACAGATTCTCTAGTATTAATTGTTACAAGGCCTTTACCAGGCCTACCCTAACCCTCACCAGGGGACCTTTCACTTGTCTGAATCTGCAGTAATGACAGAGAGGGTGATGGAACTGGTCTTTCTGTGCACTGAGTATGAAACTGGTTATATTATGGTCAAATCTATTCACCAACTCAAAGACAAAAAACAGAACTCAAATTTCTAGAATTTTGAGGGTACTTTTGCTTTTGTGTAAATACCTTATAAAGTACTTATGTGCCAGGCACTATTCTTAGAGCTTTACACACCTTAACTGAGAAATTCTTAAACTGTGTGTGCCATGGACACCGCTGCCACTCTGGTTTGGCAATCTGGTGAAGCCTGTGCACTCCTCAAATGCTTTTAAATGCATAAAATACGTGAGATTACAAAGGAAACAAGTTATACTGAAATATAGAAATATGTGCACTCTTTTATTATTTTATCTTATTAAGTTAACAAGATCTATGGTAAAGTTAATAACTACCATAATTTCAAAGCAGTAATGAAGAACATAAACAATACTTCGAGATGTGGCAACAAACGTAACGTGATGTGAAAATACCTATGAGTTCTGCTGGTGACAGATCACAGTTACTGCAAATACTCTTATGAATTATAGCCTGTTTCATAACTGATAAAAAGGATAAGTTCCAGTTTGAGATTAGTGAAAATTAAAGATGCAACATTGTTCCCATTCAAGTTCCAAACCCTCTGATTTCTATCCATTTACGCCTAGGAAGTGAAGAGCCCCTGTATGAACAGCTCATTTAACCCTAAGACGATCTTATTTAGTTGGTGGCGTCATCGTCCCCGTTTTATGGTTGAGGACTCTGAGGTATGGTTGAGTTGCCCACCGCACAACTACAAAACAAGTGAACTAAGTACGTGTGTGCCCCCAGTCCCGTAAGTGGGAGGACCTCACCTTGATGGGGGGTTTCCGAGTGATGTGGGAGACGAGGAAGTTCATGGCGATGTCCTCACAGTTGATGTATTCGTCCACCATATCTCGGATGGCCTGGGGCATCACGTAAGAATACAGGTAGGCATAATACTGTCCGGGGTAGAAACAGAATCACATACTTTGTCAGAGGCCACAGTTCTTTAGCTTTCAGCAAAAATATGCTCGGAAGGAAGGGTGTTGTGGTGGGAGGAGGGGTATGGCAATCACTGAGGAGCACCAATGGCATTTAGGGAGTCGGGTCCAGGGACGCTAAACACCCTGCAAGGCAGACCCTCTGCAGTGAAGAATCAGCCCGTCCAAATTGCCCTTATCACCCGCTTTGAGAATCAAAACGTCGTGTAATCTCCTTGGTACCAGAGTGATTCTGCAACAATATAAAGATTTATCAAATTAGGTGGGACACTAGTTCAGTTGAACAGTGTTCTTTCTCTCTCTGACAAAGGCAATAAGGGATACGCAAGGGGGAAAGCCTGGTTATCTTCTCAGACCTCAATAAGCCATTGAGCCATGAGACATCCGATCCCTCCGTGCCTCACTTCTCCCTACTGGCACCGGCTACCCCCTGCTCCAAGCCACCATCACCTTGGCCTGCACTATTCATACAGCCCCTAAATCACCTCCCTGCTGCCATACTTTCCTCCCTACAGTCCATTCTCAGCACAGCAGAGCGATTGTGTTAAAACACAAGTCCAACTGAGCTCATCTCTCCTTTACTCCAAACCCCTGAAAGGCTTCTCATCTCACTCAGAGTAAAAGCCTAAGTTCTTAAAATGCCCTGCAAGGCCCACAGGATGGTTTGAGCTAGCTCAAACCTGCCAGTGAATGTCGACTGCTAAATTTTCAGGGGTTTTGTGAGACTATTTAAGAATTTTGCGAGCTTGTTATGAAAAGTAGCCATTATTAAAAATATAATTACATATACTTAAAATTAGTTATACTAAAAGTTATATTAAAAGTCAATAAATACCTAAAGCTCATCATTTCTTAACTAATTAATACATTTTACAATTATTTATTACATTTACTGTCATCTTTTTTTGTTTTTTAATTGTTTGGTCATGCCTCATGGCATGCAGGATCCTAGTTTCCTAACCAGGGATCAGACCCGTCCCCCCTGCAGTCGAAGTGCAGAGTCTTAACCACTGTACCGCCAGGGATGTCCCACATTAACTGTCATCTTGAGGCTGTTTATGTCTATCATATCCGTATGGTGAAAATACTATATAACTGGCATGGACCTGCCCCTCTCTTCCAAACACCATGTTCATTGACTCATACTGATAACTTGAACTCAGCCATGGTAAGAATATTTACACCACAGAAATGGGCAAATGCCATAAAACAGAGCAAATGTTAATGGTGATGTGTTGCAATATGCTGACAATGAACAGGTGAGGTGCCTAATAAAACTGATTTATATATCTTACTACCTTAAACAGTAGAATCTATATAGCAAAACAATCATAAAATTTTTGAAAAAAAAATAATAAATAAAAAAATTTAAAAAAAAAATTTTTGTACCACAAAGCGGTTTGCTGGCTATCTTGTGGCAAAGTACTTAAGAGATGGTGAACTTAAAAGATGAATTACACATTTTTCTTTTACAAAAAGACAGCTGATTAAAATCTGTGTACCCTTTAATGGCCAGTGACTGTCATCAGTATGCTAATGAGAATATTTATTAATTGAATACAATCCATATCTTTATCAAGGGAAATGTGACATCATAAAAGAAAAAAGAAAGAACTGACTTAAAAATATATGGAGAAAGCATTAGGAAAACAAATGTTTAGAAGTATTTCCACTATTATGTGATTTTTTTCATGCCAAAAATAATTTTTAAAATATAGAAAAACTTTTGTAACCTGTTTAAAAATCTTCTAAATGAAAAGTTTCAGTGAACTGAGAACCTACTCTAAAATATAAAAATGTAACATCTTCTCATTAGTTTGCTAAAAAAACTGAACGCATCGTAGAAGATGGAAATTCTAGTCCAATTTCAACAATATGCTACCAAATTGGTGGATAAGTATCACAAATTAGGAAGCATGGCAATAAGGTATTTCTTCCAGGGGCAGTGATTAAATCCAGGTATCAGAAATATGCTTAATTTTGGATATATATACACTACCAAATGTAAAATAGATAGCTAGTGGGAAGCAGCCACACAGCGTAGGGAGATCAGCTCAGTGCTTTGTGTCCACCTAGAGGGGTGGGATAGGGAGGGGGGTGGGAGGGAGATGCAAGAGGGAGGAGATACAGGGATATATGTATACATATAGCTGACTCACTTGAGATATGGGAACATACGTATACATATAGCTGACTCACTTTGTTATACAGCAGAAACTAACACAACACTGTAAAGCAATTATACTCCAATAAAGATGTTAAATTTAAAAAATATATGCTTAATTTAGAAATAGACCTCTGAGTTGCCATAATACACAGTGTCGAATCAAGATTTTCAAAAATAATAAAGCATATTCAATCATATTGCTTTCACTAAAATTTAAGAATTTAGTGAGAATGTTATTTTGAAACTGTTTCATCTTTATCTCAACCTTATAAAAATTTCTGTAAGTATAGTAGTACGCATATTATAATTTATAAATAAATATATACATTTGTGAGATACCAAAGCATTTTACTGATAGGCACTTAGGATTTAAAAAAAAACTTGATTGCTCTAGATTAGGGATGACCAACTTAGTTGCTTTCAAGGGCCAAACAAGGAAGGCAAATAAATAATAGACATGTTAAAGAAATGGGTGTAAGAAAAATACAGTCATGGGACAAATAAGCACACACATGTCCTCCTCCAGGGAACAGTGGCTATGCAGCTCCAGCCAGCTGGTGCCAGGCAGGAACCCTGCTCCAGTATGACCTGATCTTCATTTTCATTGAGGTCCAGATCTTTTTGTAAAATTCTCTGATTTTTAAAGCCTGGCAGTGTATGGGACAGCACCAGGGGGCTAAATAAACATCTGTAACCACAGAAGGCTTCAGGGCAGCTAGTTTTTAAACCTTGCCCTAGATTTTCAAAGAGAAAAAACAAACAAACCTAAGTTTTATTAAGTCAATTATTTATTACTTAAAAGTAAAGGGATCTGGGACTTCCCTGGCGGTCCAGTGGTTAAGACTCCGTGCTTCCACTGCAGGGGTTGCGGATTCGATCCCTGGTTGGGGAACTAAGATGCCCCAAGCTGCGCAGCGCAGCCAAAAAAAAAACATGAAAAGACAAAAAAAAAAGGGATCTGACTATTGTCATTTTTAAAGAGCAATCAGAGATTTGATAAGGTAGACTTTCCAGAAGACAAGTAAATTCTCACAGTGTGAGTATGCACTGCTAAAATTGGGGGCTCTTTCTCAAATGACCAGTGTGAAAATAAATGACTCCTAGTTAGGTGTGGTTTCTCAGCCTGATGCTTTCTAATTCTACTCGCAGCCCAACCAAAGCCCACAAGTTTGGAAAATAATCATGAGAGCCAAGTTCAAGAATGGGATGAGCATATCAGCTTCACACATTAAATTTTAAAAAGAAAAGAGAGTTTAATGACCTCTTAAGGCTGGTTCAAAATGTTCCTGGTAAAATGACTTTTAAGGTAAAACTGAGGAGACCTGCAAGATGCCACCTCTGAGATGTGAAGTATATGAGGGACAAAAGATTTGAAGGTGGGGTGGAGGGAGAGATAATCAGCTTTTGGGGGAAAAAATTCAGCTTGAATTACCAGAGGGACATACAGGGGATGTCCTGAAAAGAATTAAATACACGAGTAAAGCTCTCAAGGAAAGGCCATGGCTGGAATATAAGGACGGAAATCACCAGCTTACGGATGCTAAGAAAAGCCACAAGACATTGAGAGTACAAGAGAACATTTAAGGAAAACACAAAGTAAGAAGAGCACTAGACAGCTATATATAACATAATCAACAAGGACCTACTGTATAGCACAGGGAACTCTAACTCAGCGTTCTGTAATAACCTATATGGGAAAAGAATCTGAAAAAGAATAGATATATGTGTATCTACAAGTGAATCACTTTGCTGTACACCTGAAATTAAAATGTTATAAATCAACTCACGCCAATATAAAATAAAAATTAAATTTAAAAAAGAAGAGCACTAGACAGAAGTAGAACCCTGTGATACTTCAACAATTACAGGGAGACAGTGTGCTGGATGGGTCTTCCAGGAGGGCATAGAGTGGAGATCAGGGTGATGGGTGCTAACATCTTCGATGACCATGAAGCGATGACTAGTAGGAGGCTGGCAGATGGAGCAACAAGACAGACACCATGAACCTCAAATGAGATTTTACATGACAGGTGAGAAGGAACTGTCTACAAGTGTCACCAGTAAGCAGTGCAAATGGTTCTCTACCCCTTGCTCCAAAGTACAAATCGGGGGAAGTGAGTAGCCTCAGTCACTGGCCCTGGAAGGAATCAAAGGAAAGCACCGTCCTCAGAGACAAGTCAGGTTTCAATCAGATCAAGGAGATGGAGGGGGTACTCTGTGAAGTGGGGGGTGTAGGGAGTTTGGCGATCTCAAAATAGGGATTCTTCAGAACCCAGAGGGAGGACTTGCAGGGAAGGTATAGAGCAGCACTATCCACCAGAAATATACTGTGAGTCACAACCGTCATTTTAAATTTTCTAGTAGCCACGTTTTTAAGAAATAAAAAGAAACAGTAAAATTAATTAGTAACATATTTTATTTAAGCCAGTGTATCCAAAATAATTGCACTTTCACACACAATCAATATAAAAAATTATTGAGAGAGTTTACACTCTTTCTTTCATGCTGCGTTTTCAAAGTCCGCTATGTACTTTATACGTGGAGCACATCTCAACACTGACTAGTCATGCTTCAAGTGCTCAGCAGTCCCATGTGGCCAGTGGCTACTTTATAGAACAGATGACATGTAGAGGGAAGATGAGTCAGGAGCAAGAAAACAGAACAACAGTTTAGCGACAACAGTGCAGGAGAGGAGTCATGACTGGAAGGATTTGCACAGTGAATTTTCAACGAAAACCAGGGTGTGAGGCAACATGAAAATTAAAAGCTCTAAGGAATCAACTAGAACTTGCAGAGCCCCAACAGACAGAGGTTTGTGGTGGGGCTTGGGATAGAGGTGGCTGAGTCAGAAGAGGGCCAGGTTCAGCCTTCTGTTGACCAGGTCACGTCTGGAATGGTTGTGGGGAAACTGGACAACATTTTGGCCCAATGCCCTCAATTTTACAGAGGGAGAGCCAGTGTCTGGGAAGATATACTGATTTTCCTATTGACCTATGTGCAATTATACAGGCAGCCTTCTCATCCGGACTTTTTATTCTAGCGTGGCTCTAATCATCTTGATCACTGTCTTTAAAAATAGAAATAACTTAATTCTAGCAGAGAAGGGATATATAAGAAGCACTAGCAGAGCTAACTTTAAAGCAGCATTTCACTGCCCCACAGAGGCTCAACTCCTACCAGGTTCATGTCAATCCTACCAGCTTTTTCTTACCTTGTGGAAGAAGGCAGCACCTGTCAGCACCATGGACAGCTCACAGGAGTAGTTGGAGTTGTAGAGCCAGGACTGATGAGGGATGTCCCACGCATGGTAACGGCCAGGGAAACCCACAATGCGGTCCCGTGCTTCTCTCCACACCCTCAAAAAACACAAGTATATGCACACTCCTGAGTACAAAGCTCTAAGGTTATCAGAAACGTTTAAAATTACTGCCTCTATTTTGCAGACTCTGACTCTTTGAGCCGTTACTTCTTTAAAAAAAACAAACAAACAACTGTATATACCAAATCAATCACAAGATAAAAAGGATAAAAACAGTGTCAGGAATTCCCTCCGGTCCAGTGGTTGGGACTCCGTGCTTTCACTGCTGAGGGCGCAGGTTCAATCCCTGGTTGGGGAACTAAGATCCCACAAGCCACATGGCCATAAAAAAATAAACAAACAATGTCACCCACAACTTCCTTAATAAGTACCTGCTTATTGACCCTCTAACTTCTGGCAGCCAGCATCTCTCCAGCCCTTATAGAAGGAAAAAGTTGGAATAACACAGAAAGGATCTAAGGAGTCTAAGGCATTAGAGGTCTCCAGAATGGGATAAGTATAGCAATCTGCTAAAAAGCAGGAAGAAGATGATTTTTATATCTATTTATTTTTAATCTTATTTAATTTCTAAAAAGTTTTTATTTTTAATGTGTACGACATATTAGGACTTGTATATAATTTATGTGTATTGCATACTTAACTTCTCTTTTACTGAGCGGGTACACTATAAAAAAAAGCTTAGAGGGGAATTCCCTGGTGGTCCAGCGGATAAGACTGCGCTTCCACTGCAGAGGACTGCGGTTGGATCCCTGGTTGGGGAACTAGGATCCCACATGCCGCATGGCACGGCCAGAAGAAAAAAAAAAAAAAGCTTAGAGCCCACTGGTCTAAATAGGAGACGCTGCCTGGAGTTAGGTGCAACAGTCTTAATTCCTGATTTGAGCAGAGCTCAGGTAGAAACCTGCAGCATGAAAAGAAGTGGTCTACAGAACCATACAAATGAAAAGACTTCATAAATGCAAGAAATAAATTGAGAATTCAACGTTTCCAGGATAAACTTTTATAACATCCTCAAATTTATAGGTAAGGTACAACAAATAAAATCAGTTTCACCGGCTAAAATCATAGAGCTGAAAGCACTTATGTTCCACAGCACCCTACATCCTTGCAGAAGTGCTTCGGGGGTCCCATAAACAATAGACCATCACCTCCCCACTCCACCTCACCCCAACGGAGATTTAAACTGCCTAAGAAACTCCTTCATCACTCCTGGAACTTCAACTCCTGAAACACATAAGATTTCAGTTCAAAAGAGTTCCTCTCCTATTACGTTTGAAAGCGACTAATCTAGTTCAGCAGATGAGACACTACAACTTCTATCACAACTTCACAGCTGTCTAAATGGGCTTTCTGCCACATCCCACCCAAATCCCTACCTCTGTCCTGATTTATCTCCTAAAACTGACTCCCAGTTACTAACCTAAAAAGCTGTAAGATGTTTTAATAATACATCTTGACATTTACAGAATGTAAGGATTGCTAATAAATACCAATGGCATATCCAAATGCTATATCAATACTCCTAAAAATACCGATCTCTTCAAATGCTTATTGACCCTACTAGTCCCGAAATATCAGAAGAAGAAAGAATGTGAAACAATATTTTAATTATCAGATTTGGCTGATTTAAGTCAATATATACAGTTTTTAATAAGGTAGACTATCCTTTGCTACATGATTATCAAAAGGCAACATATCCAATTTGTTAAAGGCTGTCGATGCCCAACTAGGTTTTAATTATGTTAAATAACAAGGAAAAAAATCAGCATGGAAGCACAAGCACCAGACAAATGCGAGTAAAGGCTCAAGTCCTTGGGATGAGGCATCAGGAGTTTTAGATAGTAAGGTCTCAGTGGACTCAGAAGGTTAGGCAGGTTAAAATATCAATTATAAATAATGCTCTCAATTTACGTATAGAAGTGTTACACATAATCAGTTCCTTAACATTATATTCAAATTATGCTGCACTAAGTATTTTTAACCTACGTGCAGTATCATAGATCATGCTTTGGTATGTATACCTTTATCCTTTTTTTTTTTTTTTTTTTTTTTTTGGCTGTACCACGCGGCTTGTGGAATCTCAGTTCCCTGACCAGGAACTGAGGGCCCCGGCAGTGAAAGTGTGGAATCCGGACCACCAGACCACCAGGGAACTCCCAGTACACCTTATCTTTAATGAACTTTTTTTAACTGTGTTAATGTTCCAATTACCTACAAAATATGTTAGGGAAAAAGTTTCAAAGGTAATTCTATAGCTCAAACTTAAAGAAAATTCACTGGATAAATTCAACTTTGCCAAACAACTGAAGAGAAATTTTAAAATAACCAAATCAAGATACTATTCCACTGAAGAATATGAGTCACGACTAACATTCTTCTGTTAACATTTCAGATTTCCATACTACATACTATCACCTCTGAAATAAGTGCATCAATTCAACCTTCTCATGGCACAAACTGTGGCACATCATTTCCATATTAATATAGTCAAGTTAAAAAAAACCTGACATCTCAAATATTTACATTATTTTAAATAACGATGATTTCTTTTTCTTGCAATCCTATGAGACTCAAAACGATTTAATAAGTTACCTGAATGAAGCAAAAGGTCATGTTACTACTAATATTTAATTTAAAACTGATTTTTCTGAACTTCAAAACTTAGGCAAATGGTTTTGAATAAAGATCAGTATATTAAAGATACTGAGTACATTAAAGTAATACGGACTACATCACACAAAGAGACAGTCTCATCCTTCTTGGTTATATTTCCATGTTTCTCCCTCTGGTTCATTAAGAACCAAATGATCTGAAATGCAGTAAGAAAATAAAGTGTAAAATCAACTAATAATCAAAAAATGTATTTAAAAAATACGGTGAGATTTTGCTTCCTGACCATCTAAAACAATAGTCTCTTTTCCAAATTCCATGTTTCTATGATATTATGTAAGCCTTTTCCTCCTCTCCAAAATAAAATATTAAGGAATGTGTACCAAACCATGGTAAAGGAAAAAGATTTTGATTAGCTCCCTTTGGAAAAGAAAACTCAAAGCAGAGCAATGGAATACAGAGAAAAAGATCAATATCAGATCCAGTGGTGGAATTAAAAAAATTCTGGGCCAAGATAACAGAGATACTTGGATCCAGGAAGAGAAACCTACCTTCCAGTCCACAATCCCATCCCTCCTCATACAGCTTACACTATCACCTTTTTTAAAAATAAAGTTTACTGAGACATAAATCACATACCATAAAACTCACTTGTTTAAAAGTGTACGACTCACTGGGTTTTAGTATATTCACAGAGCTATGCAACCATCACCACTACCTCATTTCAGAACACTTTCATCACCCCAAAAAGAAACTCCACAACCATTAGCAGTCACTCCCCATTTTCCCCCTCCCCATCCCATGGCAACCACTAATCTACTTTCTGTCTCCACAGATTTGCTTGTTGTGGACATTTCATATAAATGGACTCATATATTATGTGACTAGCTTATTTTACTTAGCCTGTTTTCAAGGTTCACTCATGCTGTAGCAAGTTCACCCCTGAACTTCATTCCTTTTTGTTGCCAAATAATATTCCATTGTATGCATATACCACGGTTTGTTTATCCATTCATCAGTTGATGGACATTTGGGTTGTTTATACTTCTTTTGTTTTAGTTTTTTTTGACAACTGATTTTTTGGTGTGTGGCAAAATGTATGTAACATAAAATTTACCATTTTAATCATTTTCAAGTGTACAGTTCAATGGCATTAAGTATATTCACACTGTTGTATGATCATCAATCTCCAGAATTTCTTCACCTTCCCAGCCTGAAACTCTGACCCACTGAACACTAACTCGGCATTCTTGCCTTCCTCCAGCCCCAGGCAGCCACCACCTACTTTCTGTCTCTATGAATCTGACTACTCTGGATGCCTCATATAAGTAGAATCATGTTTATACTCATTGACCCTTATAAATAATGCTGCTATGAACATTCATGTACTGCTTTTGTATAGACATGTGTTTTCAGTTCTCTTGGGTCTCTCTATCTGTCCCTTAAGAACATACATGTTTCCTTCCTGGCTGTATAAGCTGAAGTTTGCCAAGATCCATATTATCTTTTGCCAGAGGGAGAATTTCTATTTATTTATTTATTTAAAATCAAAGTGCAGTCGATTTACAAGTGATTCAGTTATACATATATATATATTATTTTTCAGATTCTTTTCCATTATAGGTTATTACAAGATATTGAATATAGTTCCCTGTGCTATATAGTAGGTCCTCGTTATCTATTTTATATATAGTAGTGTATATCTGTTAATCCCAAATTCCTAATTTATCCCTCCCCCCACTTTCCCCTTTGGTAACCATAAGTTTGTTTTCTGTGTCTGTGAGTCTATTTCTGTTCTGTAAGTAAATTCACTTGCATCATTTTTTTAGATTCCACATATAAGTGATATCACGTTATTTGCCTTTCTCTGTCTGACTTACTTCACTAAGTATGATAATCTCTAGGTCCATCAAGGTTGCAGCAAATGGCATTATTTCATTCTTTTTTATGGCTGAGTAATATTCCATCGTATATATGTACCACATCTTCTTTATCCATTTATCTGTTGATGGACACTTAGGTTGCTTCCATGTCTTGGCTACTGTAAATAGCGCTGCAATGAACATTGGGGTGCACGTGTCTTTTTGAAAAGGGGACCTTCCTACACTGTTGGTGGGAATGTAAATTGGTGCAGCCACTATGGAGAACAGTATGGAGTTTCCTTAAAAATCTAATCTGGAAAAGATGAAAACTCTAATTCGAAAACAAAGTTTTTAGATCAAAGGATGCCCAAACAAATGAGAAAAGAGGACAATAAAAGGTTTAGAAGTTGAGCCAGAGATAATTCACCAGTCTTGTAACCAGAGGCTAAACCTCAAATTTCAAATGACTGTTAGGAGACTCTTACAGCTCAATAATAAAAAGGCAAAGGATCTGAATAGACATTTCTCCAAAGAAGATATACAAACAGTCACTGAGCACATGAAAAGATACTCAATATCATTAGTCATAAGGCTTCCTATTATTCTCTCACCACTTGGAAATCTGTTGACAAATGGAGAAGATCAAAGATCTTCCTAGGGACTTCCCTGGTGGCGCAGTGGTTAAGAATCCACCTGCCAATGTGGGGGACACGGGTTCGAGCCCTGGTCCGGGAAGATCCCACATGCTGCGGGGCAACTAAGCCCACGTGCCACAACTGTTGAGCCTGCGCTCTAGAGCCCGCGAGCCACAACTACTGAGCCCACACACCACAACTACTGAAGGCTGCATGCCACAACTGCTGAAGCCTGCGCACCTAGAGCCCATGCTCCGCAACAAGAGAAGCCACAGCAATGAGAAGCCCGCGCACCGCAATGAAGAGTAGACCCTGCTCGCCGCAACTAGAGAAAGCCCACGTGCAGCAATGAAGACCCAACGCAGCCAAAAATAAATTAATTAATTAATTTTTTAAAAAATCTTCCTAAATCAAGAGCCATAGAAGATAGCAAGTGCCAGCTATCTTAATAAGCTTCAAACTCATCAAAGCAGGACCCTTTATCTAATCATACTTGGGATCTAGAGCTGATTGGCAATTCTCCTGTTAACATCCCATGACTCTGTTCACAGCTCTCAGTCCTTTAGCATGCTCTAAACTGCATCATGCTGTATCAGAAATACACCACCTTCCCTTCCCTCCCCACCACCATCAATAACGACAACTGTGATGGCAAAAGCCCATTTCTGGAACCATCACATGGCTTTCTTTCCTTTCATAAAAACAAGTAAAGAGAGCTGGCTTCTTACGGTCATGGTACAAAGGAACACACTCCAGTGGGATTTTTATCACTGCTAACAACAGACTCTTGCCTCAATAATATAGTAGGAGGAAGAAGTCAAAGGAAATGAGAGGCTGGGTGAGGGAGAGGAAGAAGAGATGTTCTGATTTGTCAGAAATGTGTCAAATAATTCTTTATAGACGGACCTAAGACAAATACAGCAATAAAGCCGCTGCTCCTTTCATCTGAGCATCTGCACTTATCCACTTAAACCAAAGGAAGCCTGAAAGCCAGGGGTCAGGCCAGGCTTTCAGTGAATGGAACAAAAGCACAGAGAAAAAGAGTTCTCCATCCTGGATCTATACTTAATTTGAACAAGATCTCCAAGGATATCTACTCCAGTGCTTCTCAAACTATCTGCGGCAAACAAGTAATGTTCCCCTGGCTTATTCATGCTTTTGTAAAATACAATAAAAATGAATCACATGGTTTCTTACATATGACACCAAAAGCACAAGTAACCAAAGAAAACATAGACAAACTGGACTTCACTAAAATGAAAAGCTTTTGTGCTTTGAAGGACACCATCAAGAAAGTGAAATGACAACCCACAGAATAGGAGAAAATCTTTGCAAATCATATCTCTGATAAGGGACTTGGATCTAGAATATACAGAGAACTCCTACAGCTCAATAATAAAAAGACAACCCAAATAACAATGGGCAAAGGATCTCAATAGACATTTCTTCAAAGAAGATATATAAATTGTTATTAAGCACATGAAAAGAAAGCCAATATCATGAGTCATTAGGGAAATGCAAATCAAAACTACATTGAAATACCACTTCACACCCAGTAGGAGGGCTATAAATAAAAAATGGAAAATAACAAGTGTTGACAAGGATGCGGAGAAAATGGAACCCTTATTCACTGCTGGTACAATATAAAATGGTGCAGCCACTTTGGAAAACAGGAGTGTAGTTCCTCAAAATGTTAAACGAAGAGATACTATATGATCCAGCAATTCCACTCCAAGGTATATATCTAAGAGAAAGGAAATGTTCATACACAAACTTGTACATGAATGTTCACAGCAGCATTATTCACAATAGCCAAGGAGTAGAAACAACCCAAATGTCTATCAATGGATAAATGGATAAACAAAATGTGTACATCCATACAAAATGGATGAAGTACTGACAGATGCTACAAGATGGATGAACCTTGAAAACACTATGTTAAGTGAAAGAAACCAGTTACCAAGGAGCACATATTATATGGTACCATGTATATGGAATGTCTGTAAAAGGCAAATTTATAGAGAAACAAAGTACATTAATGGTTGCCAAGGTCTTAGAGGAGTTGGAGAAAAATGGGGAATGACTGCTAATGGGTACAGGATTTCTTTTGGTGGTAATGAAGATTTCTAAAGTAGATTATGATGATGGTTGCACAACTCTGTAAATATACTAAAAACCACTGAATGGTACACTTAAATGAGTGAACTGTATGATGTATGAATTATATTCAATAAACGTTACCCAAAAAATGAATTACAAGAAAAAGTTCACACTTGGATGTCACGGTAAATATCAAATCATTTTAAAGTTTCTAAATGTCTACTCTCAATTTCTGTACTCACCTCACTGTGGACAGGTAATAAACTGTTCATGGGCCAGCGTACCAGTCCAGGACACACTTTGAGCGGCCCTGATCTACTCCATTCTCTCACCTGTACTGTTCCCTCAAAGTGGGATATTTAAGCCCAATAAGATGTCTCCATTACTATCAGCTATGAAATTCATCTGGCGGCCTAATCCAGGTTTTGAGTTAGCTTCCTGTCACTTGAAAACAAAAGTGTTTCATGACTGAAAATCAGCTCCTCACCGAAACCCAAACATGATTTCATCGTGGCGGAGGTGAGCGTCATCATCAATAGACAGGATGGCCTCTGTCTCGATTTCATTCCAGGGCAGGAATCGATTGTTCAAACTGTTCTTCTCAGTACGGACCACCTGTAAAGAGGAAGGAAAAACACTGAACGGTCAATGCTGCATCGTTCAATGCAAAAGCAAAACTGCCTTTAGGTCAAAGCAGCCTGCGGCTAGACATCCTGAAAAATTTCGCCCGCTTACCTGCCACTTGTAAAATCTAGCATATGCCTTTTAGGAACAGAAATTGCCTCATATTTCAGCACATGTATAAAGATTTCACATTTTAAGCTGTATTCATTTGCTAATTAATTTTCCTGTGAAACAAGCTAAAGTTGAGGATTATTTACATATGCAATAAACACAGTCTAGGAAAATTAAAAATAAGTTTCCCAAGAGAACACAAGGTGGCAGAGTAGAACTGAGATTATGATTCTCAGCCCTGGAATCCCCTTTAAAACTAAACTCAGAACTCCCCTGAGTCTATGTAATTTCTGACCCCCAATTTTAAGGCCTTTCTTTTTCATATAAAACAACAAAGGACAGTCCATCCGGTTGAGGTTAATTACTTACTTCACTTTTCCAATTCCTACCTGCAACACTGACTACACTTACAAGAGGTTCTTCTTTCAAGGTGTACCTGATCCAGTAAAACTAACAGCTTTTGTGTCCAAAGAAATTCCCAATTCAAAGAATCTCTATCCAAAGTGACCCACTATGAAAAGCAGTAATTTCTTCACAAAACAAAGATTACTGCCCAAATGGTAGAACTACATTATGATTTTAAAAATTTAGGGCTTCCCTGGTGGCGCAGTGGTTGAGAGTCCACCTGCCGATGCAGGGGACACGGGTTCGCGCCCCGGTCCGGGAAGATCCCACATGCCGCGGAGCGGCTGGGCCCGTGAGCCATGGCCGCTGAGCCTGCGCGTCCAGAGCCTGTGCTCCACAACGGGAGAGGCCACAACAGTGAGAGGCCCGCGTACCGCAAAAGAAAAAAAAAAAAAAAGAAGGGGGAGAAGGCCACGTGTTCACCGTGGTATCTGCCCGGCTCTACCTCAGGGAGTGGGAGGGTGGCCAGAGTAGCCGAAGACAAATGCCAACCCTGGTGATGGTAAAATAATGTCTATCTTAGGAAACACCCAATTTCAGAGATGTGGAAATGTAAACTAACGTCCACCCCAGAATCAGCAGACTACGGCAGCTGTTTGCTCGAACGCTTGCCCCACAAGCTACCCTCGGGTCATTCATGTTACTGTCCTAATATGCCCAGCATTCATTTAACACAGACCTGCAACGCTGCCAGTTCAGGTGAGTACAGCTGTCCCTCAGCTCTACCAGGGAATACACATAGCTTAAAATGAGGGAAAAAACAGTGAAACATCAAATTCTTGAATATTCAATTGTAGATTACCAATTTTGTGAGTTAACCACCAGGAGGATTACCTACAGCACAATTAACAATCCATGAACATAGTACAGAGCTCCAGTACTCAAAATATAATCCAAAGACCAGCAACACGGGCATCATCTGGGACTCTGCTAGGAATGCAGAAATGCAGCCCCCCCTAAACCTACCAAGTCAGGACCGACCTGCATTTTAACAAGATCCCCGAGTCCTAATATACACATTAAATTTTGAGAGGCGCTGGTACAGAGGAAAAAGCATGGCTTCGAATTCAACCAAAAAACTTGAGTTCAGATTCCAGTTCTACCACTTGTCATGTGTATGAACGTAAGTAAGCAACCTCTCTGCTAAATTGTCATAGCACGATGTTGCGTGCAAAAATGGAAGTTGTTTATCAGCCAACCTTGACAACCCTACAAAAAACCTCTTAGTCTAAAAACAAGATACAAGGGCTTCCCAGGTGGCGCAGTGGTTAAGAATCCGCCTGCCAGTGCAGGGGACACGGGTTCGAACCCTGGTCCAGGAAGATCCCACATGCCGCAGAGAAACTAAGCCCATGCGCCACAACTACTGAGCCTGCGCTCTAGAGCCCTTGAGCCACAACTACTGAGCCCTCGTGACACAACTCCTGAACCCTGCGTGCCTAGGGCCCGTGCTCCACAACAAGAGAAGCCACCGCAACGAGAAGGCTGCGCACCGCGACGAAGAGTAGCCCCCGCTCGCCACAACTAGAGAAAGTCTGTGGGCAACAACGAAGACCCAACACAGCCAAAAATAAATAAATAAAATAAATAAATTTATAAATAAAAACAAGAAACAACAATTAAAAACTAAAATGGGGGCTTCCCTGGTGGCGCAGTGGTTGTGAGTCTGTCTGCCAATGCAGGGGACATGGGTTCGTGCCCCGGTCCGGGAGGATCCCACATGCCGCGGAGCGGCTGGGCCCGTGAGCCATGGCCGCTGAGCCTGCGCATCCGGAGCCTGTGCTCCGCAACGGGAGAGGCCCCAACAGTGAGAGGCCTGCGTACCGCAAAAGAAAAAAAAAAAACTAAAATGATCATGATTTGATACCTAGAACATAGCCAAACGTTTTGTCTAATTACAGAGCAAATCCAATCAAGAGTACCTGCTTGTCCTTTGGAAGACTTAGAGCTGAAGGCCTCATATCAAATATGTGTTGGCCTAGATTTCACATGCAGTTTTTCTGAGAAAGTCTATTAAAGTCCATTAAGGGGCAGGTCTATTAAGAACAAGTCTTCTGGATTCCAGGAATACATCACATGTACCATCATCTCTGCTCATCCTGGCACAACTCCTCTGGGATGACAGTAAGATCCCCAGGATTAGGGAACTGAAGCAACAGCCATCGGAATAAAAGAAAAACTTTTAAGGATTCAGAGAAACACGTCAAGTACGGTAGCAGCTTACTTGTGGTTAGCTCACAAACAACTGTGGTCAGTAGGTCTGCTTTAAGGATTCGGAGTGGTGGTTCTCAGCTAGGAGTGATTTTGGTTTAAATCATTTCTTTTCCTTAAATTTTTGTTAAATATGTTGGTAATGAACATAAAGCAAAGGAAATATGCTTCATGATGATTTATACCCATTTTAATCAGGTGCAATTACCCTAAAATATTCTATTTGTCTCTTTGACTGTTTTAACCAAGAAAGGAGGGGACCCTTGGCAATTTGTGGGCACAGTTTGGGTTATCATGACTGGGAGGTGGATGCTACTGGCATCTGGTGGGTAGGGATGCTGCTAATTATGCTCCAATGCACAGGCCAGTCCTCCACAGCAGAGAACTATCTGGCGTCAAATGTCAGTAGTGCCCAAGTTGAGACATTCTGGACTTGAGTGACCCTCTGAGACTCTGTGCCAAAGAGCAGGGGTGAGGAGAAGGGAAGGCAGACTCCAGCAGGAGGAGTAGTCTTTTGCCTTTGGGGCCGGATGTCTTGAGCCTTTGCGGTGTGCGGACCTGGGACGTGTGGTGTGTGGGCTCCTCTGCTTCAGTGCACCTCCCACAGCTTCCCCTGACCCTGAGATTCCCATGTGATCCAGTCTCTACGGGTTCGAACCCTGGTCCAGGAAGATCCCACATGCCGCAGAGAAACTAAGCCCATGCGCCACAACTACTGAGCCTGCGCTCTAGAGCCCTTGAGCCACAACTACTGAGCCCTCGTGACACAACTCCTGAACCCTGCGTGCCTAGGGCCCGTGCTCCACAACAAGAGAAGCCACCGCAACGAGAAGGCTGCGCACCGCGACGAAGAGTAGCCCCCGCTCGCCACAACTAGAGAAAGTCTGTGGGCAACAACGAAGACCCAACACAGCCAAAAATAAATAAATAAAATAAATAAATTTATAAATAAAAACAAGAAACAACAATTAAAAACTAAAATGGGGGCTTCCCTGGTGGCGCAGTGGTTGTGAGTCTGTCTGCCAATGCAGGGGACATGGGTTCGTGCCCCGGTCCGGGAGGATCCCACATGCCGCGGAGCGGCTGGGCCCGTGAGCCATGGCCGCTGAGCCTGCGCATCCGGAGCCTGTGCTCCGCAACGGGAGAGGCCCCAACAGTGAGAGGCCTGCGTACCGCAAAAGAAAAAAAAAAAACTAAAATGATCATGATTTGATACCTAGAACATAGCCAAACGTTTTGTCTAATTACAGAGCAAATCCAATCAAGAGTACCTGCTTGTCCTTTGGAAGACTTAGAGCTGAAGGCCTCATATCAAATATGTGTTGGCCTAGATTTCACATGCAGTTTTTCTGAGAAAGTCTATTAAAGTCCATTAAGGGGCAGGTCTATTAAGAACAAGTCTTCTGGATTCCAGGAATACATCACATGTACCATCATCTCTGCTCATCCTGGCACAACTCCTCTGGGATGACAGTAAGATCCCCAGGATTAGGGAACTGAAGCAACAGCCATCGGAATAAAAGAAAAACTTTTAAGGATTCAGAGAAACACGTCAAGTACGGTAGCAGCTTACTTGTGGTTAGCTCACAAACAACTGTGGTCAGTAGGTCTGCTTTAAGGATTCGGAGTGGTGGTTCTCAGCTAGGAGTGATTTTGCCCCCCAAGAGACATTTGACAATATCTGTGGACACTTTTGGTTGTCACAACTTGGGGGGGGGGCGGGGGGAGTTTCTTGCCATCTAGTGGGCAGAGGCCAGGGATGCTGCTAGATCCTACAGTGCACAGGACGGCCCCCTGAAACAGAGAATTATCCAGCCCAAATGTTACTGTGCCACTGTTGAGACACCCTGATTTAGAGTCAACCACCAGGAGACCGTAAAGCAAACTCTGAATAAAAGTAACTCGTAATTTAAGCACAATCACCTTTTTCACATAAACCAAAAGAGAGTTCCACCTTACAAAGTTTGCAAATACAAACTAAAATTAAAGGGTGAGGGGAGTAAAAGCTTTCTTCTACCAAATTTGCTTCAGAGCTATAGTGCTTAATGGCTAGACAAAAGCCAAGCAAACCAACCGTTATCCTTTCTGGCGCCAAAATCAGAACAATAAAAAGATTCCAATACTTGTAATGCAGACATGCAGATCAGCACTGGCCTCTAAGGATCTGAGAAAAGGCAGATCTGAGAAAGGGCAGATCAAATGTGAAAGAAATGAGTCACCCAGAAGTAATATGTCACATTTAGGAAATATTCTCATTTTTGTTGATGTTATTTTGGTTTTTTCCAAATTAAAACAACACTCCCCCCTCCCTCAACAGTGGCTGTTTTTTTCATGCCTTATGATTATAGCTTAGTAACTTGTGAACATGAAGACTGACCTTCAAGTTATTGATTTAGATACTGGTATGACACTGACTAGAATGTATAGAGCACAGTGCCTGGCATGCAGTAGATGTTCAACAAGTGTTTCACAAATGAATGAAAAAACGAATAAACAGGAAATAGGACCTAATTTGGCCCTGTCCATCCTATTTTCAGAATACAGAATAAAGACTTGAGAAGTTTATATATCAAAACTATGAACACTGGATATACTGAAACCTCTCAGTATCTAATCTAGTTTTCTACAGCAAAAAAATCCATCAGCCTACAACAGGCCGGAAGCGGTGCTCACTAACACTCATTTTTCCTGTTCCACACACAGCACTCCCTGATGATGTCTCCGCAGTTCTCTGTTCACCATCATTCATGAAGGCACCCTTCTTCTCATCATCAACGGAACAGTGCAACAAGCACGGCCTAGAACCCTACCATATGCAAATGTATAAAGCGTATGCACGATCAAAAATCAATCAGGATCTTCAATTAACACTCAGCCTGCCTGGTTCTTGAGGAATTCTGGAGTTTATGAATAATAAAAGAACTGCTACTCGAACAGGGTCCTTTCTCCTAGTGTGTTAACCAGGCATTTGGTTTCTAAATCCAGGCAGAATAAGCAAATCCACATTAATTAGCCAAGTATCAATTCACACCATAAGTATTTAATTAGCTACCATGATAAGTCTGAGTCCCAATTAATAGCAAATATCTCAATATCTAAGGGATGAAAATGTAAGCAGTTACTGCTATTCACAAGGAACAATGGAACATTTCAGCAATTTAGTAAGTGATAGTTGCTCAAGTGAAGCAGAATAATGAATCTGGATTCAAATGGAAGAACTACCTAAATATGGAATCTTTCTGAAAGCAGCTCATGACAAGCCATAGGCAGGTCTCTGAAGTTGGTAGGAAAGAAAAATAGGACATGAAGAGATTAAGTGAAGCAACCTAAGTCATACAGTAGATCAAGAGCAGAGCACACTAAAAAGTAGAACATTACCTGAGAAGTAGTAAAATTTGAAAATGTACACAGACACTATAAAGCACCATACAAACACAAAATGCCACCTACTAAATTCATCAACTTAAATACACGTATAATGTTATAATGTCCTTTTTCTCTTTAAGATCAAATTTTGCCCAGCCAAACCCAACAATCTCCAACAATACATGCACATGCATAATACACTTCTGTAATGAATCCATTTCTGAGAATGAACTTTATGTCAAGCCATCCTACAGGCAATAAAGGTAAACAACAACTAACTTTTGTCCTCCATCCCCCCTTTTCCTCTAACTTGAAAAAGCAACCCATCATAGAACTCAGGAAGCAAGAAAATGAGGTCCAAGAGGAAGCACATGGTCATGTGTACCTACTTGTGAAGACCCATGTGAAACAGAGCTTGAGGTGACTGGGTGGAGAGTTATCAACAGAAAAGACAACTGGGGGCTTCCCTGGTGGCGCAGTGGTTGCGCGTCCGCCTGCCGATGCAGGCGAACCGGGTTCGTGCCCCGGTCTGGGAGGATCCCACATGCCGCGGAGCGGCTGGGCCCGTGAGGCATGGCCGCTGGGCCTGCGCGTCCGGAGCCTGTGCTCCGCAACGGGAGAGGCCGCAGCAGAGGGAGGCCCGCATACCACAAAAAAAAAAAAAAAAAAAAAAAAAAAGACAACTGAAAAAGAAGCAGCACCAAAACTTCTTGATTTTTCAAGGAGCTCATTCATTCAATAAACAGAGTGGTAGGGGCAAAAAACTGGGAAATGCAAAGAAGGAAGGAAAAGGAATAAGAAGGCAACACAGCAAACTGGTTTTCCATTTATAACTTTAAATTTGAGTCTAATGCACTATAAAAAAAAACAGTATATGTTTTAGGTTATGAGATAAGACCGTCTCAACTTATAAGAGAAAAAGTTGCCAATGATCCCTGTGAAACTGTAGGTAAAACAGCATAGGTTACAGGTTTACCACCAAATGAGAGAATGCATATAAACAGCATGACACAGTGCCTACCCAGCACATTGAAAATGCTCAAAAAATGAAAAATGTTAGCAATTACATGAGATTAGTAAAACCTCTCCCCACTTTAATTTGTAAAATATATATACTATGTATCTATGTATATGCGTGTGTATATATATACATATACATATATATATACGTATACACATATATATATATATATATATTTATATATATATACACACTCACACACACACATGCTGTGCCTTTCCAAGAAACTTAGATTTGGTGAAAAAAGAAAAATATGCACTGAACTAGGAATTAATACCTAAGTTCTAATTTAGGTATTAATTAGTCAAGTGACATAAAGCAATAAAATTCTCTGTCTCAGATTCCTTAATGTGAATTTGTAAAAAAGAGTACATATAAACTAAGAGGGGGGACATTATCTAAAGAACTGATTTACTGCGGTTAGTAAATCATTTATGTAACATGACTTTTCAGCAATTCCTTTATATCACACATCGATAATATTTGCTATTAATTTCTGATTTCTGGTAACTTTGTTTTACATAATTCTTCACAGCCATAGCCCATTCTCAAACGGAAAAAGAGAGCTATAACTATAGCCACCTGATTATTAAGTAAAATATTGTAAACAAACAAACAAACAAAAAAACCCACGGCCTCCCTGGTGGCACAGCGGTTAAGAATCCTCCTGCCAATGCAGGGGACACGAGTTCGAGCCCTGGCCCGGGAAGATCCCACATGCCGCAGAGCAACTAAACCCGTGCGCCACAACTACTGAGCCTGCGCTCTAGAGCCCACGAGCCACAACCACTGAAGCCCATGAGCCTAGAGCCCGTGCTCCGCAACAAGAGAAGCCACCTCAATGAGAAGCCCGCGCACCACGATGAAGAGTAGCCCCAGCTCTCCGCCACTAGAGAAAGCCCACACACAGCAACGAAGACCCAAAGCAGACAAAAATAAATAAATTAATAATTTTAAAAAAAAACAAAAAAACCCAGACATACCAATACCTGGTGAACAATCTTGGACCTAGAGAAACTGGACAAGGTTTTTCCTGTTAGCTCTGCCTAGAAATCACAAATTTAGAAAATTAGTATCTGACACATTCAAGTAATATTTTTAAAAGTAGAGTGGGCACAGACAAAAAAAATAAAACATATCAACTTTCTAAAGAATAAGGCTTTAGAATTATCTCTACTCTTGCCTGAGGTCCAGCCAGAAATAAAGCCTTTAACTGCCCGGCTGGCAGAGGCCCAAGCCTGAATCTTAATGACTGAGCTGACGACACAGCCAGTTTCTCTTCCAGTCTTCCTTAGTAGACTACTGGGGCAATAGTACTAAAATAACTACGCTGGCATGACATTAAGTTCCCAAAACAGAACTCTCCTTGTTCAATTCTAGTATCAAGGGCTGGGAAAGAGGGAAAAGGGCTAAAAAATCACCTCGTATCTCTACAGTTTTCATTTTGGAAATATGGCACATTCTGGCCTCACCTCCAGAGACCTCGGAGTCTCCCAGGGCGGCGTGATAGCTTATCTCTGAATCACCACCTCCACCACAACTGCCCCGTCCAAGCCACCGGCACCCCTCACCTGGGCTACTGCAAGAGCCTTTGAACCGTTCCTGCTCTTTTCCCCACGGTCACACATACCATACTTCTCCCTGCTCAAAACCCTCTGCTGACACCCTAACGCGCTGAGAATAAAACCTGGAATCCTTACGATGGTCTACATGTGCTGGCCTCTGCCTCCTCTGACCTGCTCAAACTCTCCACTAGATCACTCCACCCCCAATACACTGGGTCCTCCTGCCATGTCCTGAACGCAACAAGCCTCTTGCACTTGCCGTTCTCTGTATATTCCTCCAGAATTTATGTGGTCCATTCTCTCACATCCTTCAGGCTTCTGCTCAAACATCACCTCTTCAAAAAGGCCCTCCCAGGCTCCCTGTGTAAATGAGCTGTGCCCTTTACAGAGAAGAGAACTAGAAATTAAGAATCAAGGGCCTGGGCTTCCCTGGTGGCGCAGTGGTTGAGAGTCCGCCTGCCGATGCAGGGGACACGGGTTCGTGCCCCGGTCCGGGAAGATCCCACGTGTCGCGGACCGGCTGGGCCCGTGAGCCATGGCCGCTGAGCCTGCGTGTCCGGAGCCTGTGCTCCGCGACGGGAGAGGTCACAGCGGAGAGATGCCCACATACCGCAAAAAAAAAAAAAAAAAAAAAAAAAAAAAAAAAAATCAAGGGCCTGGCTGTCACAAGACTGAGAAACAAGTGAGTATGTAGCCTAGAGATGGGCAATGTTTAGAGTGGGCAAGACTACACTGTGAATGACAACGTCCCCTTCGTAACAGCCCACATTTTAAAACTCCAAAAGGACAGATTTTCATGTTCTCATTTCCAGTTAACGCTCCAACAAGTCCACCCTATTTAGTACAATTTTCTAGACTATAAAGCAGAGTGAAGAAGATGTGTTAACTGGTCAGAATAAAGTAATAACTTGAACCAAAATTCTGGGCAGGGCCACGTATCCAAAAAGAGACCACCTGGAGGCTCCTGCTTCCAGGATGGCTGAAAAAGTCCCACCCAGACCCAGCCTCCTGCAGACGGTAACGTAAACTCTGGACAAAAATAACAAAACAGCATTACCTGAAAGCACCAGATAGTGAGCGGAAGGCGACAAGTTGCGAGGGGGCTGAAATTTAGGAAGGGATTACTGACACGGGGAGACTCACCGTTGCCTTTGCCCTGAGAGCACGCCGAGGTCGGTACCACGCACGACAGCTTAAACTCGCATAAAACACCCAAGTCTTTCTGGCCTGAAGAATGAGGAAAAGAGTTTGGGGCAACCACAGCCCCTGGAAGAAAGGAGATTCCAGCATGGAGAGAGCCAGAGAGGGGGAGCTCCATGTACTGTGTATAAACTGCCCAGTCTCCGGGCCACCCCTGAACCATGCATGCTTGGCGCTGTTTGCAAGCAGACCAGCTAAAGACAAAAGGGCTGAGCTAACATTTGCGTTGCCACTCGAGAGAGAATGTGCAGTCCAACCAAATTAACGCCTGCTAAAACTAAAATCTCAACACTTTTCAGAGAAATAAAACAAAATCCACACTCTTCAGAACATTCACAATGTTTAATACAAAACTGTTTGATGTGATGTACGAAGAACCAGAAAAACATGACCCAGTCCTCAGGAAAAAAGAAACTCAATTACAGCAAATACTCAAATGATCCATATGTTGGAATTAGCAGACTAAGATGTTAAAGTAGCTATCATAACTGTGCTCAATGAAGGAAAGCATACTCGGAATGGGAAAAAAACAAAAACAAAACAGGAAATCTCAGCAGAGAAACAAACTGTTATTCTTAAAAACATGGAAATTCTGGAACTGGAAAATACAGTATCTAAAATTTAAAACTGGCTCAATGAGCTTAAGAGCAATGTAGACACAACTCAGTAAACTTGATGACAGATCAACAGAAATTATCAAAGATTAAAAAGATTTTTAAAAAATGAACAGAGCCACTGAAAACTGTGGGACAACATCAAAATGTCTAATACACATAGAACGGAGTCCCCAAGAAAAGGAGGGCAAGAATGTGACAGAAAAATAATCTGAACAAATACTGAATAAAAACTCCCCAAAATATGATTTAAAAAAACATAAATTACTAGACTCAAGAGGCTTAGTGAACCCCAATCAAAACACAAGTCAAAGAAAACCATGCAGAGGCATATCAGTCAAACTGCTGAAAACCAAATTTAAAGAAAAAGTCTTGAAAGCAGCCAGAGAAAAATAACACGTTACATACAGGGAAACAAAAATTTGAGAAATCACTTACATATCATTTCAAAGAATGGAGGCCTGGAAACAATGGAAAATCTTTACGATGCATGAAAGTGGTGGCCTCCCCACCTAGTAGGGAGTTTTTCAAAAGACAGCCTTCAAAACCCCCGGCACAACGCTACCCTCCATCTGCCTTCCATTAAACATTCATGTCTTCCGCTCCAGGAGCTAAGGAACCTGATTCGACTGTTCAGAAAACAGGCAAGAGACAGCGAGAGGGCAGTCACCCACTGTCCCAGCCTCTGTGCAGCCGTCCCACACTATTCAGGTGAGAGACCCCTGCAGCTGGTGGCACATACCCCATCTCCCTGGGGGCAGGGCTGTCACCACGCCCAGGCCCTACCCCATTTGAACTGAAATTCTCTTTACATAAAGCATTTGGGGCAGGAGGGCGGCCGTGAAGATCACATTTACTCTAAGCCAGACCCCGTAGTTTCCCCTTTGTTATGTAAGTAATAGAAAAGAATGAGGGATTTCAACATACTAACCCCAGCAGGTACCCCCTAAGACAACCCCTCTTTCCTTACACGAACAGCTAGCAATCATGCCCATTGTGCTGCTGGCACCCTGAGCAGAAGAGAAGCACAAACTGCCCAGGATTTTCTGAAATGGCATGTAGGTTCCTGGGTTGATTCTTTTAGCCAAAATGCTCATTTCAAATCATTTTCCCTGAAGGACTGGAATCGGACAGATTGCCTGGGAACCACTCTGCTGCTAACTTTACAAAGACCTGTTAACTGTGACATAATGGATAGGTCACGGGTTCACCCTCGGTGGACAATCCACTCTGAGATGCTTCATTACAGTGCCATTCTCCCACAGGGGAGAGCTGCCAGTCCCTTGCAGCCCTGATACCTGGGTAGTGTTGACTCTGTGCCCAAGAGGTTGACAATTCAACTACTGCCCCAAAAAACTGTCTCTCTTAAATAGAAAACAGTCCAAATATTTAGAGAATGGAGTGAAACTGTCCAGCTTGAAAGTGGTTTTTCTTTTTCAGAAGAACTTGAAAAAAATGTATATCACTAATACGAACAAGCTATTCAAAACAGCCCCCCATTTGGAAAGTCTCTGGCATTTTCTGACTAGGCATTGTATTGTTGCAATGAGCTACCCAGTAATCAAAGAGGACTACTTATTTCCCACCAGAGTTAAAAGGAAGGATTAGTTCTGGTAAGTTCTCGAACGAATTTCAGTCGCTGTTAACTGTGGTGGCATCGGCTTCTCTACATCCCTATCAAATTCAAAGAAAACTCAGGAAAACGGAAAACAAAGGCTGCTTTATTATTCTATTTGAGCAGCATCTACCTTTCACAGAACAATTTTTTTTTTTTAAATTTCAATGACATTCAGAAAGTTGTAACTAAGAAAATAAGTGAAATGTATTTGGGAAGACGTCAATAAAAAAAATCTTCCTGTTCAACACTTTCTTAATATACACGATAAATTCTGGGATCAAAAGTTTGTAGAACCCTACAGTCTTTGAATAGCCTCAGATTATAAATTCAATTAAATAAAATACAAGAAAAGATTAGCAGCAGTAGTAATAGAGTAGCAGGATTCCTAAGAAAGAAAATTTAAAACAAAGATTTGTACAAGAGGAGAAAAAAGTGGTAACAGTTATGACACAAGGGAAATTATATAGCAGATACAAGAAGGCTTCATCGGTGAAGTGAGTCCTTAACAGAAGCAGAACATCCATGCTGCCCTCCATCTCCTTTGACACGAAGGAATCAGTAGGAATCAAGTAATTTTGGGGCACCTTTCTAAATTCCTTACTTGTACTATCTTAGATTCCTCTTTAATCCTGAAGTCAAAGGAGTTAATTAACTTACCAAAGATGGCAAAATGACTACTTAATCCCAGGTCTATATCACTCCAAAATGCATACTTTTCCATTATACCATGCTGCTGCTTAGAAAATATTTCACATGAATTAGTTCCTTAATGAAATAAATTTTTAAAAAACTGGTGTAGCCTAAACAATTCCTCTTCTAGGCAAATTCTTCCTAAATACTACACTAATTTTCTTAAGCAAGCTTCTAGCAATGATGGCCCATCAGACCTTTGCCCTTCTTTGCTACCTTTTTCTGGAAAGTACCTAAGCTGCAGGGTAAGTAGTTGCCAGGTGGCTTAAGATTTGCTCTAAGGCCTCACATTTAAGAGAAATGGGTAATCTCCCTCTAGATTGACAAGTTTACATCAGAAGGTAGATAAAAAAGTACTCAGAACTAAAGCTCTATCCTGCATATTGGGCTATTATTTTTCCTGTAAAATACAGCATCCTAACCATAACAGATGGAGTAAAGAATGAGAAAGAACCTGCAAGAGACTACAGAAAAGGTTCAGGATCTCCAACTCCAAAAATATCAAACCCCGACGCCGGTCTCCCAGAGGACTTGTATCTGATCCTGTGAAATGAAACAGGTCTCCTTCCTAAATCCTTTGGGAGGTGATTAAAACCGCAGCTTCTGGAATCAGACACACTAAAACTCAGCTCCTCCATGATTGCTAACCATGACCTTGGGCAAAATAACTAACCTCTCTAAGCCTCAGTTTCCACAGATTTAAAATGAAGAAACCATACTACTTCATTATATAAGTTCCATAAATGCTAAATTATAGTGCCTAGACTATGAGTGCTTCTTAAATGTTAGCTTTTCATCATCATTCTCATTATCAACATCTTTGTGGTGACACAGACTAAGTCCATGAGGTCAATGACAGGGTTTTGTAAACCTTCACGGGGCCAGTTTCGGTATTGGAGCGTCTTAGGAGATTTCTGAAGTAAATAGCAGAGAGGGAACCGGCAAGGCCTGAAAGGAATGAAATAGAAGCAAGGAGAAAATTGCATGGGGCAAGAATCTGTATAGGTTATTTTTTTTTAAAAGCATGTTTATGGAAAAGAGATTAAGAATGAATTCCTCTCTCATGCAGTAAAACAAAAGGCTCACGTTTCTATTACCATGATGGGGACGCCAATGTCAGGCCACAGAAGGTCCTCTGAGGGCAGCTTGGGAGAATTCCACACCACCACGACCTTGTTCAGGTAAGGGAGGCCATTCAGCCTCTCGAGCGAGCTCATGAGCACCTCCTCCCGCTCGTAGGTCAGCATCACCACTGTGAACTGCTCCCGTGGGACGTTGCCGCCCAGCGAGGCCTGGAACTCCTTGCCGGAGCCCCCGGCCCCGCCACCAATAGGCCGAAAGCCAGTCCCGGAGCCCAAGAATTTGGCCTCTGAGGGCAGCACAGGGTCAAACGGTGTGTGGGGGAAAAGATGGAAAGGTCCTGGCGCAGAGTTCCAGCTGCGATAGAAGTCCGTGACGGTCAAGGTGAAGTTGCGGAGGTACTTGGGGGAGGCGTAGGGCGGCTCCGTCTCCACGGGCCCCAGGTCCAAGTCCCCGTTGTCGGCCATGTTGGGGTCGGTGCCGGCTGCCTTGCCTGAGCGATGGGGGATCTCGGCCGCCGCCTCTTCCCGGATGGGAGCAGCCGGGATCTGGATGCGAGTCCTAATCACAGCCAGCACGGTACTGAAAATACTGTCCGCGGTGGAGAAGTAAGTCTCCCAGAGGAAGCGGCCTTGCCGCCTCATGGCCAGGAGGTCGCTGTCGGAGAGGCTCCGTAGTAGGAAGTGGACCTCGGTCACTCGCGGCTTGGGCACCACCAGGGCGGCCTCGCTCCACTGCAGCACATCCTGGTAAGGAAGCTGCACGTGCTCCCCCAGCACAACCGGGACAGCACCAACCTCCAGGGCTTCAAAGAGCCGTGTGGCGCACCCAGAGGAAATAACCAAGCGAGGGTCCCCGGGAGTGATAATGAGGGCGAAGGTGGAGAGCTTCAGTAATTCTAAGCGGTCTTCCCGCTCCCCACATAGCGCCCACTCAGTAGGCAGACTGGGTTTAGGCTGGTTTTTGCAGGTAAATTCTACCAGGACCTGATCTAGTTTGCTGTCCTGTACTGCCTTGAGGGTGGCAATGATACGATCATCGTAGTCGGCTGGAGGGTCACCCTCCATCTCCTCCTCAAAGGAGCGGGCCTCCTGAAGGCTGGATCTCAGCGACTCAATCTTCTCACCCTGGAAGGTGAAGAGATATTTCCGCTTCACTGGCACCTGTGGTGGGATTTCCATGAAGTTGGGCTCTGACATGGCGTGGACTAGTGGCGATACCACCAAGTCAAAGCCAGGCCGGTACTGGGCAGCATAGAAAGTGGACTGGGCCACCATGGCCCGGCCTGTACTGACATTGTACAGTAAATTCTGGGTGTCCGACTTCCGAGACAGATTGATGATAACGTGGTTGTGTCCGTCTGTCCGCCAGTGTGGTAGGGAGTACAGCTGCTTCTCCAGGTCAGCAGGCCGCAGCACTCCCAGCTCCTGCATTTCCCCCACTAAGATCACATAAAGGCAGGCAATATCTGCATTTTCTGTAACATAAACGTTGCCTCGTGCTGTGGCCTGAAAAGCCTGCTTGACCAAGGGATCCAGGTAGCTGCCAAAGGCAAACTGGTCACTGTCATAAACATAGACTGGGAAACCAGAGGTGAGAGGGCAACGAGAATAATCAAAACAGTTGTGCAGCCGGCAGCTCCGTAGGACCTTTGGGGGAGGGAGGCCAATATCGTCCTTCTCTGGGAGGAGTCGGATGGGCAGAGAGAGTTTGGGCTGATTTTGGGCCATCAGTTCTTTGTAAGAGTGCTCGGTCTGGCTGATGACGTTCTTGAGCTGAAGCAGGTCCTGCTTGGCATTCTCAATGCTCTTCTTACAGGCCTCGATCTTCAGATTCAGCTTGGCGATTTCACTGTTCAGCTCCTGCCGCTTGGCTTCCAGCTGCAAGAGCTCTTCACTTACAGACTCTCGAATGCGGCAGAGATCCAGCACGTGCTTCACCTCGCAGAGCTCATTACCAGCCCGTGGGCCAAAGATCCGCTTGCCTGCCTCATCCGCTTCGTCCAGGGTGGTGAGATAATAGTGGGCGATGAGGGGGAAGAACACTAGAATGATGAAGAGCGTGAAGCTGAGCCACGTGAGCCGAATGCGGTTGGACCACCGCAGCATGCAGGTCTGACCTCCGTTCCCCACGCCCCCATTCCGCAACATGGTATAGCCCGTCATGAGTTCCTCTGTGGCTCCTGCCCCTGCTGATCACGTTGGGTCACTCGCCATAACCATGAGTTGCTATCAGACAAGACTCAACCTCTTCTCACTCACGTGTTTCCGAAAGAGTTAGTGTGCTCCCTGGACAAGGCACCAAATAAAACGGAAATTTCATTTTCCTCAGCTGTGATTGAAATGGTCTCTGACCCTACTCCAGCAGATTTTAAGTTCTGGCTGTTGACCAAAGAACATGTCCTTAATCTTTATCAAATAGTAAAAGGTACCACATTGTTGATGAGATGGAAGGGAAGAGGTCCCTGATGGTGGAACCCAGGAAAGATACCCAGGAATCAGACTGACTTTGTCAACTGCCATAGTTCTCGTTCCTTGGTTTTGCTGACCAACACATATGCATAGTTACTATTCACAGTTATAAAGTAGCTGGTTAGAACAGAAATAAATGCCAGCCTCTTAACAGTGTCATTGCCAACAATCAGGCCTGCAAAAGAAAGAGAAGCATGTCAGTCTTGAAGACATTATGTTCAACAAGCCTGCTCTCCCCCTGTAACTTTCTGGAAAATGCTTAAATCTTATAAGATGGAACAATGGTTGGATCATTGGTGTGTGTCTCACAGAACATTTTAAGTCCAATATAGGTTTTGTTTGGTATGGATACTTTACCTGTGGTTAGTAAGAGATGGATAAGGTGTGTCCAAAAACAGTTTCAGTGTTTAGACACACACACCTTCTTCCTATTTAATTGGCTACAGAGCAGCATTAGAGCCCTATAAAATGATTACCAGCTACATTCAACAGAAGGCAAAAATGTTCACAACAATTTGTTATTCTAGACTTAGGCATCATCATTAGACAAAGAGAAACACCCTCCTATCTATGTTCATTCCTGACATGAAAGTTGCCTTTTGAACTACTGGAAAACAAACAAACAACAAAAACACCTCTGTGAGAAGCTCCATTTGTCATATTCAGAGTTGAAAAAAGCTGACGAGAACTCTCTTGATCTTTACCCAGCAGTGGGTGCAGTAATTCAGAGATAAAATGTATTTTCCAGTTTGCTTCTCATTTATCTTCTGTTAGCACACATCATGTGCTCCTCCTTAAAATATAAATAGTAACTTGGTCTTTCAGAAAGAACACTATACTTAGAAATGAGGGGCATTATTTCTTATCCTTGGAAGAGATTTGCTGTCAGACCTTACACCCCAGGTTTCTAATCTCCCAAAATGGAGATACGTGTATGGAGATAACAACATATATTGTGTTGCTATGAAAATAAAGGACAGAGGATGTGAGGGTACTTCAGGCTAAAAAATCTTGAAACAGCATTCCCAGTCCTATTCTCTTACCAAACTTTACTATCACCGGTTACAAAAGCTTTTCACTTGCTTTCACCTCAAATTCAATACATCTAGAAGTGAATTCATAATGTTCTGTGCCAAAGAATACCCCCAATTTCCTTCATTCATTCCCTCCAAAAAGTATTTACCATACTCTTTTCATGTCTAAGACATACTAAGTATAACTGTGGGCAAATCTAGGATGTAAAATAATCCTCGACCTCATGGAACTTCCTTTAGCCTAAAAAGATATAAACCAATAGCAAGGATACTACCACAAGGCAGTGTGAAGTAAGTAGTACTTTCTGGATGCTCAGTCACTCTCTCTAGCTTCTACCTTTGTTAAGGATATATAACTATTAAATGTCTGATAGAGTCTTCTCTCCCTTTAAATAAAAATAAAAAGTGATGATAATGTTACTAAAAGGTTTGAATAAGGAGACCACGAGATAAGGACAACAAAAACCAAAAAATAATCAATCATGGAAAAGCGTAAATTTGGATGATCTAAACTGGATAATTAACCGCTGACCAAATATCCCAAAGAATGTAGGTCGAAGTTTCTAAAGCATTATCCTTTTAATTCAAATGTTAAAATCTCTCTTTTTGGTTTCAAAAAAATGTTCTCTGCACTTCCGATCAAATCGTAACAAAGATAGAATGGAGTGGAGGAAAAAAAGAAGGCATAATCCAGGCGACTCAGCTGATTCATTCCCTTCTTACCATATGGCTCAGGGTCCTTCCTTTCTCTGACTCATGTAGCATTACACTTCAGTATACAATTTCTGGAAATAGTGAACTCCGGGGCTTGCTCTCCTGATAGAAAATAGAGAAGTGACATGCTATTAGAAAAATACTCAATACTGAAGGTGCTATTAAAGAATTTATTTACTGTCTACTATGAAAAGGTTTCTCTTATGTATATAAGGTGAGCATAGAATTTATTGCTCAAATGGAGGCACTGTTTTAAGTGAAAAGGGGTCCTATTAATAAATACACTGGGACAACAAGCATAAATCGGCATTCTCAAAGGCAAACCATCCAGCTATATGGTTACTTATTTATGAGCTCTAAGAGGGAATAAACCAAAATGCTACAACGTAGAAAACTCCTTACCTTTTAGAAGTATATACTGAGATATTTATAGAGGATTTACCTGGAATTTGCTTAAAAATAAACAGGATGAGGGTGGTAAGGAGTATTCTGGGGTATCAGTGAAACAAGATTAGCCATGAGCGAACTGCTGCTGACAATGAATTATGGGGATACGTGCATGTTTGCTTTTATATATGTTTAACATTTCTCATATTAAAGACTCAAAGATGAATTATACAGAGTCTAAACAAAATGTTTTTTAAAAGTTTTTTGGAGACTGACGATACTTAATCTAATATTGCTAGTGCTACCAACCTACAGTGAACAGAACTGGGAATAGAAAAAAACATTCTAATGGAAACCAGTAATTCAACAATGACTCAAAAAAATGTATCCCCATCAAGTTCCATTGCTTTTACTGAAATTAGGCAAAAGTGTCATCAGTGCCCAAAAGCATGAACTTTGTTTCCTAAACAGCTAATTAAATTATTGCAAGCACAAAATAAAAAGAAAATGCTTAGAACCTCTTCTGTCATTCTCTGGAAAATGACAACGAAGGTATTAGGATCTAGAAATAAATGTCACCTGAAACACTGATAAGGAGCAATCTCATTAATTCTGTCATCTGCCACAGCACTGAATGCCCAACTTGTCAGCCTGCCCCCTACAACGCATTGTACGCACAGCAATCAGAATCATCTTCTTAAAACATGAGTTAGACCAGGGATCTCCTTTCCTTAAAAATTTTCAGTGCTTTCCCACTACAACTGCCAGGCCCTTCATAACTAGCTCCCCGATCACCAAGCTAATCTCATATGACATCACTGCCATACTTGCTCATTCAGCTTTAGCTACGCTGGCCTCCTTTCAATTCTTCAACCAGCCAAGCTCTTAACTGCTTCAGAAGCTTTATACTTGCTGATCTTTTAGTCTCGAATGCTCTTCCCCAGGCTCTTCTCTGGTTGACTCCTTCTCATCCTTCAGATATTAATTTCTTGATATTCCTGTTTAAGGTAGCCTTTCTTACCCCCTGACACTTTCTGGCACTGATCTACTGATTTCCTTCATAATATCTTTTCATTTATGTATTGTCCCTTTCTGCTTTGCTGACACCCAGTCGTCCTCCTACCTCATATAGAAAGTGCTCCCCAAGGCTTTTGACATAATCTGGTACTGAATCCATTCGCTGAGATGGCGTCAACCCCCAAAGTACCCCCAAAATATTAGTAGACCAGTATTTCCAGTTCCCTAAAGGATACCTCCCCTAGGATACACTATGGCCATTACATGATTCGAAATATTCCCTCTTTCCAATAACTTTCAGTTCTGCCCATGATATTACACTCTTCTAGTCTTACAAACTAGAAACAATGTGATATACAGCAAGGAGTATAGACCTCAGAACTAGCCAGACCTGGATCAAACCCCAGCTTTGTAAGCTATTAGATGGTCACTTAACCACTCTGAGCTGCATTTCTTTCTTAAGTAAAAGAGAATACTCATGTTCAGGATTGTTATAAAAATCAGAGATACAGCAGTGAGTAAAAAATACCCTGTACAGTATCTCGCACATAGTAGTCTATTTATTAGCTACAAGTCCTGGAGTTATTTTTAGATCTGCCAAACTGCATCCATTCTTTTTTGTAATAATAATTATGGTAATAACATATTTATAATAATAATAATTTACAATAATGTTTGCATTTATCCCTTCCTTTTATCCAACTGCCTTCAACCTAGTACTGGACCATAACAAACCACTATGCCTAATCTCACATTCCCCATCAGTTTATCCTGTGCATTACTCTAAATCAATCTTTTTTATTTCATCTAATAATGCTTTAGCTTGAATAATTTCAACTGACCTGTCTTTGAGTTCACCAAACCATTCTTCTGCTATTTCTAGTTTAAGGTTAATTCCATCCAATAAATTCTTAATTTCAGGTATTAAATTTTTCAGTTCAAGAATGTCCATTCAGTTCGTTTTTAGAGATTCCATTTCTCTATTGAAATTCTTCATCTATTAATTTTTTCCATCTTTCCCTCCATTTTCTTTAGCATATTTATGAGAATTAAATTTCTTATCTAATTCCAACATCTGGGGCACCTGTGGATTTTATTCTATTTTTCTCTTGATTGTAGGTCATATTTACCTGTTTCTTTGTAATCTTATGATTTTTTATTGTGTGCTGGACACTGTTTAGAAGAACTATAAACACTGGAGTAAACACAATTTTCCCAAGAGATGGCATACTTTTCTGTCAGTCTTTTTTTTTTTTTAAACCCTCTACCAGTCTGGCAGTTATATATTCAATTTATGACTTAAGTTGAAAATTTAACATTATCTCTAATATTTTATCCCTCTTCTTAATAAAAGATCTTTACCTATGATGACCTCTCTCTTGACTTTTACGTCAATACTGACTGATATCTTAGCTCCATCTTGTTTTTACACTCTCAATGTTAGCCCTTATTATCATTAATGCAATTCATGCTTGTTCAGATTCACCCACATATTTACCAATTTCCTTATTCAGAATTCCATTCCTTTTTGCATTTCATTCCTTCCCTCTGGTTGTTTCCTGTTTCCTGAAGTAGTGCCTCCAGTGAGAGTCTGTTGGTGGTAAACTCTGTTTTCTTGTGAAAACACTTTATTTCACCCTAAATCCTGAACAATGATCTAGCTGGATATACCATTCTAGGTTAATAATTCTTTTCCACCAACACTGAAGAATCCTCTGGATTCTGTTATTGCTGTTGAGATGTGAGATGTTGGTCTAATTGTTGTGCCTTGTGGATAACCTGACTTTTCATTCTGGCTATATTTAAGATCTTTTCGCCTTTGGAATTCTGCATGTGTCTACATGTGCAAGCTGGTGGGTGGGGGACGCTCAGCACTCATCAAACTTTCTGGTTCTTAAGATGTGTGTCTTTCATCAAACCAGAAAAGTCTCAGTCATTATCTGTTTGCTTTTTTTGTTTGTTTAGTCTTAGTTTGTTTAGTTTGTTGGTTATCTATCTGTATAGTGCCTGTCGCTCATTCTCTCCTTTTTGAACTCCTATTAGATGACTAGACATATGTCAGACCTCCTCATTTCATACTCCATGTCTTTAAACCTTTCTTCTATTTTCTCTTTTGTCCTTTGTGCTACCATCTGGAAATTTCCTCAGGTCTATCCAGTTGAGGGCTCAGGAAATGTTTTCAGTAAAGAGCCAGGGAGTAAATATACTAGGTTTTGGGAGCCACATACAGTCTATGTAGAATATTTTCATTTGTCTCTTTTTTTAAACAACCCTTCAAAAATGTAAAAACCATTCTTTCCATGCAGGCTGTAAAAAAATAAGCCACAAACAAGATTTACCCCACAAGCCATAGTGTGCCAACTCCTGATCTAATTCATTAATTCTCTCTTCTGTGTCAAAGCGGTTGTTTATCCTACCCACTGAGTTTTAATTTCAATGACTATTTTACATTTCCAGAAATTCTATTGACCCTTTTTAAAAATTTGTCTTATTTTTACAATAGCACCTATTCTTTCTCACGCTTTCTATTCCTTCTCTTCATGTGTTTAGTTTGTTCTGTCTGCTGATTCTTGCTCATAGAGGAACAGTAGATTGTTTCCTCCCATGCTTTATAATTCTGTATTGAGTTCATTTTTAGTTGTGCTTTATTTCTGGGAAATCTATGTGATCTGGGTTGAGGATACGTCCCTCCAGAACAGTCTGTGTCTTCCAGATACCTCTGTCATACTATCAGCCTTACACCACTTTTTATGTCAATTCTCTGTCTGGAGATTCTCCCAGATCCCACAAGTACTGTAAATTTGAACACAAAACTCGTATGAAGGGAAATCCATGGTCATGAGTTCTCAGTGGATATTCCCTTCCCCAACCAGGCTCTGGATCTTGCTAAGAGAGACATCTCTCTGTGTGTGCTCACAGGTAGATTTTTTTCTAGTCTATCCACTCCTTTAGTGAATGTTCAACCCTTTGACGATCCATACTCTTATTTGGTGTCTCAGTTTAATACTCACAGGCTCAAGGCTCTTTCTCTTATCTCTGTGGAAACTAAAATGCAAGTTACTAAAACTGGCAAACACCCAAGGGGCTATAGCCTCAGACTGCTCATCAGATGCTTTTACAATCCCCAACCTCCCCTGCCCCCACTCCACTTTTTTATTTTAGTAAGGATTTATCTTTCTTGAGAGTGAAATATGCATTTTGTAGCAGGGGGGTTTTATATTGATCTAGTCTGCTATTTTGTCAAAACCAGAGATCACCTCCAGTCTTTTGTCTATGCATGAATAAACATGCTTACAAAAATGGGATATATGTTTTTTGTAATCTGATTTTTTCCACTTATAACAAGAACAGTGTAATGCCCCACATCATCAGATGCTACACTACATGATCATCAATAACTGAATACAGCAAGACCATAATTTATTTAACCAGTCCCCTTTTGTTAGACATCTGTTTCCAATTTTTCATTACAATCAAAGCTATAACAACTATTTTTGTAGCTATCTTTGCATACATCCACAGTTATTTCCTTAGAAAGAAAATTTTAACATAGGTCAGAGCAAGAATATCTTACCATTTTAAAAATTACTGTCTACGAGAAAGATGACCATTTATCCTCCAACCAAAAATACAGAGGGCATCCGTTCGCCAATAATGGTGTGACAGAAATGGTTATTACTCCACGAGAATGTATTTGCTCTCCTACATTTCCCACTCTGCCTTACAGTTTGGCTGCAGCCATTAAGACTAGTTCTTGCCAAAGGGAATGTGAGTAGAAGTAAGGTATCCTTTCCAGTACAAGGCAGTTAAGAATAGCCATGGATTCTTCTTCCCCCCACCACTTGAGAGACTGAAAGCAAAAAACTCTAAAACTATGAAGTGGCAAGATAAAAGCAACCCAGACCCCTGAGTCACCACTGGAGAAGAACCACGGAAGAGCATCACCTGAATTGTGAAGAGTGAGAAATAAACTTATATTAGGCCACTAAGATTTCAGAGTCTGTTGCTGCAGTTAAGCATTAATTAACCTAATTAATCCAACCAAATGCCTTTTTTTAAAAAAAGACAGTTTGATAAAATGTCATTCTATTGTTTTAATTTACCCCTTATTATTGGAGGTCGAACAATTTTTGCTCATTGAGTATCTGTACTTCTCTTTTCATGCACTATCAGTTCATGTGTTTTGCCAATTTTTCTATCTCTAAATGTTTTTTCTTTTTTTTTTTTTTACATTAGTCTGCTGCCCATAATCACTCTTCTGCTGAACTTCCACGATCCTCTATAATCAAGGATGGCTCTACCTACATGCCCTACTTCAACTATTCCACGTACGTTCAGTGAATCTTTCAAGCTCAACCCTACACAAAGAACAAGCTGGCTCAAGTTGTGCTCTTTCTCCAACCTTCTCCATCTCACTTGCCCAACAGACTCACTGGACACTTGGAACAGCGTTCTTCCTCTTTTCCACCTATCCCACTTATTCTCTGGGGCCATTTTTTTTTTTTTTTCAGTACGCAGGCCTCTCCCATTGCGGAGCACAGGCTCAGGACGCGCAGGCTCAGCGGCCATGGCTCACGGGCCCAGCTGCCCCGCGGCATGTGGGATCCTCCCGGACCGGGGCACAAACCCGTGTCCCCTGCATCGGCAGGCGGACTCTCAACCACTGTGCCACCAGGGAAGCCCTGGGGCCATTTTAGAGTCCCACCTCTTCCATATAGTTTTCTCTAACTACACTTGATTTCTGAACTCTAAATTCCCACTGTATTCAGTATTAGAGGATTCAGAATTTGATCAACTGTTCATTAGTTTCATTTAAGCAATTTGTTTCTCTCCAGCTGGACTTAAAAACTCCTTGTAGAATGAAACTATTTTTCTGACCTCTTCTGAAATCCCTCTGCAAAATATCACATAGTTCTGGGTTCCAGGTCACTGCTCAATAAATAACAATACTAGATGAAAGTCTTAGTTTACATTTTCATTTTCAATCAAGTTTGAGATTTAGAGCCTATATAGTCTTGGTTCAAGGAAAATGAAACACTGTAAAATAAAGAGGGAGAATTTCACAGCTAGGAGGAGGCTTGAAGGCCATTTGGACTTGCAATTAGACTCTCTGGCTCAGGACTCAACTTTGAGAATTTAAGAATGTTACACAATTTCCTCCTTAAAGTGATATTGAAATTCCCTACTTACCTCCAGGGTTATTGTGAGGATTAAATAAAATACGATAGATTAAATAAAAAATCTATGGGACACAGCTAAAGCTGTGCTGAGAGGAACATTTATGCATGAAATGCTTACATGAGAAAAGAGGTAATGTCTCAAATCAATAACCTAAGCTCCTACTTCAAGAACCCAGAAAAAGAACAAAATAAACCCAAGTAAGCAGAAGGAAAGAAAGAATAAAGAGCAGAAATCAATGATAAAAAACATAAAAACAAAAGAGAAAAATCAGTAAAACCAAGAGGTCTGTCAACAATTTTGACAAACCTGCTCAAGACTGACAAAGAAAGAGATACAAATTACCAACATGGGGAATGAAACAGGGGATATCACTACAGTCCCTGCAGGCATCAAACGGATAACAAAGGAAGACTATAAACAACTCAACACACATAAATTGGACAACTCAGATGAAATGAACCAATGCCTCAAAAAACACAAACACCACAACTCACCCAATAGGAAATAGATAATTAGTCCTATAACTATTAAATAAATCGACTTTGTAATTTTAAAACTCCCCAAAAAGAAATGTCCAGCCCCAAAGGCTTTCACTGCAGAATTCTACTACATGTTTAAAGTATAAATACCTATTCTACACGGTCTCTTCCAGGGGGGCAGGTGGGAGATTCCCAGTCCATTTTACCAACCCTGATACCCAAACCAAAGAGAGCACCAAAAAAGAAAACTACAGATAAATCTCTCTCATGAGTATAGACAAAAAACACTGAACAAATATTAGTGAACAGAATTCAGTAATATATAGAAAGAATTAAATTATATTGTATTTAAGTAGGGAAGTGTTATTTTATATAGTTAATCTTATCCAGAAGCATGAACATTCATTCTCTCCATTTATTCACACCTTTATTTCCATCAAATAGTTCTGTCATCCTCATCCCTGCCCCGATGTCTCATATTAAGTTAATTTGTATTTTATATAATTTACTCATCCGTTCTCCTGGTTCTCCACCGCAACAGCTCATTCTCTGGTTCCTTTTGCCATGCCTTAAATACAGTTGTTCCTCAGGGGTTTGTCCCTTGTCCTCTTCTCTCTTTATCTTCATTTACTGGAGCTTGCCAATAGCTTCAATTAGCGCCCCCTGATGGGATGATTCTCAAATTTACCTCTCTAACCCTGATCTCCCTTCTGATATCTCTTTTCCAATGGTCAGCAACACAGACATCTACACCTCAATGTTCCAATGGCAGCAAGAGTACATCTCCTCTGAGTGTAAGGAGGTTATGTTAGTAAGTGTCTTCTCCCAACAAAGAGGGGAAAAAAGTTCAAAATACTTGTGCACAGAGATTTATCATTCAGATCATGGCCGATGCCCTACTTTTTACTCTTTCCCTAATCAAAATTTTTTTGCCAATAAATGGAAAGTAGAATTCTTCATATGTTAGCCACTCACTTGAGGGCTTGGAACCAGCTATGTTCCTGGAAAGCTGAAATGGTAAGTAATTCAAGTCAAAAGTCCAGAAGATAAGCTGAGAAGTCATCTGGGGCTTAAGAGTTCTCATTCGGAGTTCTGCATATGCTTGTCTTGCCCCTTCATCTCCTCCCTCCTATGCCTCAACACACCTGTGCCCTCTACCATCTCTACCATCGCCTCCTCTTTGAGCGCCTTCTCTGCTAACATTCCTTATCACCACGGCGAACTCTTCCGTCATCAGTGGGAACATTACCAGCAATGAGGACCTTGCTTTCAAGAGTCTGTTGATATAATAACCATCCTACTGACTCGACTTTTCTTCTTTTAAAACTAAAACACTCTGATATTGAAACTTCCTATCATGGATTTGGCATATCACTGTTTATTTAGGTATTCTTTAATGCCTTTCAACAAAGTTGTATAATCTTCCTCATTAAAAAATAAATAAATAAACTGAACTAAAGTAAAACACTCAATGGAAGAGAGAGAAAACAGAAGGGAGGAAAGAAGGGAATAAATAGCTGGTTCCACTTGGGCTGCTGTTATGCATTACATCTGAAACGTATGAAGGGAGAATGGAGCAAGAAGCAGAGAAGCTAGACACCTTCCAGATGTTCCCAAATGAAACCTTCAACTAACTTTAATATATTAAATAACTGTAATAACTGCTAACATCTATTGAATGTTTACTGTGTGCCAGGTTAAACCTACTATATTCCTTCACACACTTAATTTTCACAAGAATCCTATGAAGTAGGTATTACTATTATTCCCAGTTTATACATGAGGAAACCAAAGCACAGAGCTTAGGTAATTTGCCCAGGGGCATCCATATTGAGTAAAACTTGGATTCAACTCAGTTACTCTAAGGCCCACACTCTCTATGTCTTAACCATTATGATAAACTTCCTGTGATGTTAACTCAGGGAACACAGAGCACAGGCACATCATGCATAAATTAATTTTAAATTATCCATATTACTACAGCTGTACTGTAACCACAGATAATGACAGTTATAATTAAAACACATGGTAATACTATTCCAAACCTGAAGTCAACCTTATATTCATATTTGTTTATCTGCTAAACAAAACAAGAAAACAATATACTCAGAGTGAATGACCTACCTGTGCATCTGTGCAGGTAGTACTACATGAGCCCATGAAGAAGGCAGAATCCTATTACAACCCAGGAGCAGGTTCTACAGAACCGTTTGTACATTGCTGCTATTACTGCCATTGCCATAACCCTTTCAAACTAGATAAAAATAGTTCTGTACAGAAAATCATTTCAATAAGGTTGTTGAAAGCAATATTTCAGAGATTTTTTTTTTTTTTTTGTGGTATGCGGGCCTCCCTCCGTTGTGGCCTCTCCCCTTGCGGACGCGCAGGCTCAGCGGCCATGGCGCACGGGCCCAGCCGCTCCGCGGCATGTGGGATCCTCCCAGACCGGGGCGCGAACCCGGTTCCCCTGCATCGGCAGGCGGACGCGCAACCACTGCGCCACCAGGGAAGCCCCAGAGATTTTTAAATATTATAACAACCTCAAAGAACATGATTTCCTGCTAAGCACAGGCATGACAAACAGCCTGTTACCTAGTACCTAGTTCAAAAATCAGGATGTTAATAAGCTAAACAAATTAAACAAACTAAAATAAATTTCCCAATACTAGCACTACTATCAGGACTCTGACTTCTCTCTTTTATGGTTCAAAATAACAACAGGCACTTTCCAGGGAAGCTGACTGTTGTTAAAAAATGACTTGTAAAAACTGAATGTAGGCAATTCACAAGTTACAGCAGAGCGAGGTCATGTATTTTTCGCAAGACAACCACCACAGTTTATTTACTGGATAAATTTAACCTGGGTGTAAAACAAAGGAAATAAAAAGTTGTCACCAATTAAAAACCAAAATCAGGTGAGAAAAACTGGTTGCGCTGGGGCTTCCCTGGTGGCGCCGTGGTTGAGAGTCCGCCTACCGATACAGGGGATGCGTGTTCGGGCCCCGGTCCGGGAAGATCCCACCTGCCGCGAAGCGGCTGGGCCCGTGAGCCATGGCCGCTGAGCCTGCGCGTCCGGAGCCTGTGCTCCGCAACGGGAGAGGCCCCAACAGTGAGAGGCCCGTGTACCGCAAAACAAACAAACAAACAAACAAAAAAAAAACAACTGGCTGTGCACTGACATACTGAGTTACGAGTCAAGATTATGATACAATCACAAAAAACCACAGAGTTGAGCCACCCTTATTACAGGGCTTTGAAAAAAAAAGGAAAAACAAGTATTGCTTGGGCTCAAGAACAGATTTCTAGGTCCAAAGGTGTTCCACAGATGCCCCTAGCAGACACAAAAGGAGCTCACCAGTAAGTATGAAGCGTTCCTTCCGCTGCTCAACTGTGTATAGGTATTAATTAACAAGCAAATTAACATTCTTGATTAACCCAGGTCACAATATTGCTGCATTTAGTCAGCAGTAAACCTGAACCCAGAAGTCTCAACTCCCAGGATAAGTCCTCAATTGGAAAATTATGCCAATTCCTGTATCTGTTTCCCTTCCCACCAGTTTGGTAACATCCCACAAATCAAAATCACATTGTTTCACAAGTCAGTTTTTAACTAGGGTTACAAATCAGATGCACGACTCAGCTAAGAATGTTTTCACATGATAAACCCAGGCCCACCAAACATTAACCGAATCAGAATTCCCAAGTATGGGGCCCAAGCTCCCGCAGTTTGACAAAGCTCTCAGGTGGTTTTAATGCAGAGCACACAACTCAATGAAACTCAAAAGTATTGGTCTAACAAAGAACTGATGACAATCCTCATTCAGATTGATAACATCTGAATCAATGTAATTATAGACAACTAAGGAAGTCAAAGAGCAATATACCTTATTCATGCAGGAGGTCTAGAGACTACATCATAGACTTTTGGAAGACGTGTGGGGTAGACCTTTCACTTGTTATAACTATATATATATATATATTTACAATGCACTCTAGATAACACACTTTACATATACTTTCTCACTTCATCCTCACATCAACCATCTTGGGGGTAGGCTTGTTTTTTCTACTTTGCAGAAAAATAAGTGTGAATCCCAAGGTTAGGTAACCTACCTAAGGCCATACAGCAAGAAGGTGAGGAGCCCAGATACAAATCCAGGTGTCCGAGCTGCACCCTGCTACCCACGTGTTTACTATTTGTTTACTTAAAAGACTCATTTTGGCTTTGTTCATTTACAATAAGCATGTATTGCTTTCATAATTAAGAAAAATATTATCTTGCTGCAGTCACTTTAAAGTACACCACATTAGATTTTTCCATAAATAATGTGACAATTAGCTTTTTAGAAAAAAATAAAGTTGAATTCCTGCATGACAAACCAAATCCCAAAATAAGTCCCAGATGGATTCAAGAGGTAATTATAATAAATGAAACCACAAAAAGAACAAAAGGAAAACATAAATGTAATTTCATCACAAGATAAGTACAGCCACTTTTACAGGGATCTAGGCAAAAGTGGAATCCATAAAAGTTTGACAAATCTGACTATATAAGAATCAAAGGCTTCTACATATATATATTTTTTAAGTTGAAATTCAGTGAAAAGATTGGTGGAAGCATTTACAACACAGCATTACTTTCACAGAAGTAAAAGCAATACACTAGTAGTCAAAGGAAATAAGCAGGAAGCTACACAAAAACAAGGGGCCCAAATGCTAAACATTTTTAAATGTTTAATCATCCCAGCAATCAAAGAAGTGTACATTTAAAACAAGACACAGAGACATTTTCCACCTATAAATCAGCAAAGAATAGTAAAATTACAGTATCTGGTACTAACGAGGGTACATTCCCATACTCCGGTGCTGGGAAGGAGAACCGACACTCCTTTCTGGAGTACAATTTGGCCTTAAGCAATAAAAGCCCTGAAATGGTGCCTTCACTTTGACCCTACAATTCCACTTCCAGAAATTATTCTTAAGAATCATGAATGAGAAAAAAGATTTAATATCAAGAATGTCCACATTACAAAGTAAACCATTTAGTATAATAAAGTACAGTACATCTCTGTATTTCCACTGGCAGCTACAGTGACAGGTACTCTGATGTTGTATTAGTAGGAACGTAAACTTGCCATCTGTAACAAGTAACAAGTCTTTAAAATATTCATATCTTCGACTCAGCAATTTCACTTTCTAGGAATGCATTCTATGTGAACAAAGATTTGTATTATTGATATAAAAATGTAATCACCAAGCATTCTTTATAATAGCAAAAAAAATTATAAATTAAATGTCCAAGATTAGGAAGAAGGTTAAATACTAAGTATGATAAATCCATGTCATTAATATGATTATCGCTCTGTCATTAATATGTTATCTGTCAATAAGCTTTTCAATCATTTTAAATCAAATGGGAAAATGTTCACAATATGTGAAAAATACAGATTCCACTGTATGTAAGGAGGAGGTGTAAAAACAGGTTTTTTAAAATAAGATCTTCAGATATATTTTGCTGAAGAATCTTTCTGGAACAGTCAACTTGATGTGCAAGTGCCTAGAGCATAAACTAATTTCTCTAAGGGTTTCCATTCCTCAAGAAAATAAGATTTTCACCTTATGCTATGGAGGCATACAATTGATATCATTAGTGCTCTAGCCTCCCTAAATGAGACAGAAAACTCAAGTAGAAGTTTGCTAAGCAATACGTAAATCAGGTTTATGACTTAGGCATCCAACTTCAACCTGCATGGGCGAATTCAACTTGAGACTCCGATTCTGTCATCCCTTTATCATTACTACCATCTTTCTGATTCATCAGGCCCCCTAACTTCATAATTCCTGTCTTTCTTGACTCATATGTTTCTTATCCTTTTTAAACTCATAAACTAAAGGGGTAGACTATATGACCTCAAAGATCCTTTGAGATTCTAGGACCCCGCTGACTTACAACTGCCTTGCACACAAAAAGCACATACATACTGTTTACTGGTGGGGGGGGAGGGAAATATTACAAACAAATAAACTCAAGGCTATCCCCAAGACCTCCTTTTGTTTCACCTCCAAAATTTCAAGCATAATGCTTTCTTTTAAGGCCCCCCTTAATTTTCCACTGAATCCGATAATAATAATTTGGAGTCCTCACCAACTATCTTCTCCATTTTAAGCCACAATGCCTTTATACTTTACAGCTCCACCTCAGAAATAAAGGAAGTCAGGCTGGGAAGAGTAAGTCAAGGTTGGAAAAAACTCAGGATACAGAAAGATTTTATCAGTCTGGAATATCTAAGCAGATAACATTTAAAAGAGATAAAGGCAGCGTTCAGCACTTAGATCCCAAAACTACAGGGAAATGATGTAGCTTAGTAACAGTGCGCGCGCACACAGAGTTGTGATTTTCGTTGACTATAATTTCAGTGACTCAAGAATATATGACTGACTAGGGAAAAAAAAAAACTATCACCTATTTTTCCTGGTTTTTTTTTTAAACAAAGTCTAGTGTCAAAAACAAAAGAGTAAAAGTTACCCCACTCTGCACTCTGACACTGTATACTGAATACTGTACACTGTGCTGAGTGCCACACTTTAAGAGGGACATTAACAAAGTGAATGCAGGGCAGAGGACTAAGAAATTGGTGAGGGGATATGAAACTGTCAAATAAGAAACAGCTGAAGGAAATGGGGATCGACAGCCTGTGGAGTAGAAGACCTAGGAAAAGGATGGTAATCTCAACGACCACAGAGGCCCTGAGAGGGAAGTAAATGAACCAAGGCGGCCGGCAGAGACCTTAGCAAAATGGAGAGCATATTTAGCATCTAAGGGAGATTACTACCATCAGAAATGTAAGCTCTACATCACCAAAGCCTATAATTTTTTCTCAAGAAAAGCCAGAAAACGAGATTTTTATGTGAAATCTCTGCATCTCTAAAAGTTGGCTCCCAATGCAAGTCTTTGTGTAAGTTGGGTGGCCAAATGGTAGGTGCACAGGCCTTACTTGATCCATGCACACTAATTTGCAGCTCGTGTCTTGGGAAACATGATGGCTGTCTTCCAACATCTGCAGAACTGTCAGAGGGAAAAGGAATAGACTTGTTCTACACAGCCCTAAAAGGTGACACTCACAGAGAGGCAAACTGCAGCTCAATAAGGAAAAGCGTCCTAAAAACTAGTCTGCAAACTAGAATGGGCCGCTCAGGGAGGTTCACATCACTGTAAGTATTCAAAGAGGGACAGGTCAGTCAATGTTATTGGCCAATTCCAGAATGCTGCCTCTTAACTACATCTGGTCAAATAACTAAACCTCCCCCATCCCCAGTTTTCTTTCCTACCTTCCTCCTCCCTCCAAAAAAGGAATACTGTAACATTTAGCCTCTTATCGCTCAGTTACTATAAAGATCAAAATCTAGGTGAGAAAAAAAATATATGAAAGTATGATACGATCGCCAAGAACTATAGTAATTTAAGACATTATTGTAATCTACCATCATAATGTATTTATGTACGTCTTATCTCTCTTACTATACAGGCTAAGGGCATATTCCAAATCTAATTCATTTTTTTTTTAATTCCTCACTCAGAGTACCAAATATTTGTTGAAAAAGGTTTAAAAGGAAGTTGGAGGAGACGGTTAAAATTATGACAATATAAGAGGATAAGATAAACAGTCAACAAAGCAAACATCCAGGGGGTTAATCATTAATAACACTGATCAGTCTAAAAGGTATTGGGCACAGTCAAACCGAGAAATACACAAAAGGAGCAACATGTGTGTGAAGGGGCGATACTCTAAGGCAGGCATTGGCAAACTACAGCCAGCTGCCTGTTTTGTAAATAGAGTTACATTAGAATACAGCCTTGCTCATTCAGTTATGGATTGCACGTGTATATTATTGTATGTACATACTGTATATATGTACTATATATCAATATATGTTGTTTTCAGTCTACAACAGCAGAGCTGAATAGTTGCAAAGCCTAAAATACTATTTGGCTGTTAACAGAAAAAGTTTGCCCACTTTTCTGTAAAAGTACTCCCAGGTTACAAACCACAGAATGCTGAGACATAGTTCATCTTCCCTATGGCTCCATCCCTGCGATTTTTATGGGTCATTTTGGTACACGTGAGCAAAATCCTACACTAAACATGACCTAAGAGCAAAGGAGGTAAATATGTCACTGAATGGGGTCTTCATATTCCTCTTATATACCCAAGATTATAAAATTTTTTAACACTGCTTCTTTTCCACCTAGTAATATCACTAAAGAGATCTGAAAAACTCCAGGTGTACAAGGAGTGTGGGACTGGTTCAAGCAGGAGAAGATCACGCTTAGAGGTGAGCCTCCCCGTCTCTCTTGAGTTCTCCAACTCTATTTCAAGGAACCTACAAATAGATGAAAAATCCTTTCTTTCCTCTTATTTACCCTATCATTACCGGTTCTCAAAAGAAACAGCTGCTGAAAATTAAGAGGAAAAAACCAAAATGAAGATAAATATGTTAACAGAAGTTTTCTAAGCTAAACTTAGTATCCAGCAGAAACTAGTGCACAGTTTTACGACTTTATGAAAGGTTCATATTCCTTGCCTCACTCTGAAGTAATTATATGCAAAGACATTCAAGTCTCTACCAACAGCAGATCCGGAGGGATCTTCATTTTCCTCCTAATACCTGAGTCTCCTTCTGCTTCAGGCAGTATCTCCAACCCTCCTCCACGGGACCATCTACCAGTCTTGGCTCAGTTAGGGACGCCCACACTCACACACACGCAGCCCACGCAGCCAAGGCCTCACTCCTGCACCACCCTTCAGTGAGTTTTCATTCAACAGCTAGCCTAAAGCCCTGAGGGAAAGGGCAGGCCCTTATCTAATCCCCATACATTCTTCTGATGGCTTCAAGCCATCCTTTGAATCTCCCCCCTTCACCCCCTGGAAGTCTACTTCTCAGGCCTAACTTTACCCCTGACTCATTTCTCTCAAACCTGTTTGCTTAAACTCTTCGTATTCACAGGTTAAAACTCTGAGGCCTAATCATAAAAAGATTCCAACTACACACGCTAAGCAGGTTTTCTTCCCCTCAGTAAAGTGAGGCGTGGGGACCTGAAGACGCAAGCTGGGCAATCGTTTGTCCAGTAGGTATGCCCCCCGGAGAGCAGTGGCCATCTCTTCAAGTATTAAATAAACCATGTTTCAAGTATTCTGAAGATCCACGATTCGAATCCTCTTCGGGAAAGCACTGAGGCCAGTTTCCCTCATATCAATATTTATGAGTACTAACGACTCTTCACAGGCAGAAGATCAGGAAATTCTCACAGGAAAAGGTATTTTTAACACACCAAGTATGAGTTGAAGAACATGGGTCTTCTTTCACTCTGAAATATTTAAAAGTCCCCCTGGTAAAAGTTGGTGAGAACGCTGAGCTCCACTCAACACTATCAGGACCAACCCAGGTTACGATCCCGGGCACTCAGTACAGTTAGAATAACTGAACCAGAGTGCGAGACACTGGCTGAGCAAAACGGGGGGAAAGGCCGTCTTCGTGACTACAATGCACAGATTTTTTAAAAAACGAAAGAAAACATGGGGAGCCCAGCTTTCAAAAATGAAGCTACCTAAATTGGAGAAAGAAAGCGAGGAGAAGAAATATAAAGAGACCTCTTAGATAAACCACATATGGGGAAAAAAACTGGACATGTGCTCTGCCTCTCCTCCAAAGGAGTGGAACCGAGAGGACTTGATGAAGCCCCTTAGAATTTCTGAAAAGAAAAGAGGGGGGAGGAATCCACCAAAACATAAAAAGGTTCTGAACCACTGGCTCAACGTGGAGAAAAGAAACAGCCTCTCTGCAGTCTGGCAGCCCTGCCCGGTCTCCATAGGGTTCCGGATTCGCACTGAACCGTGCCGGGCAATCCGAATAACTCGGCTAAGATTTCAGTCGTGTAGACGCGCACTCCGCAGCCCCTCTCCTGCCCAAGCAGCGCTGGGCCCATCGCTTCAGAGCCTGGGCCCCAGGGCCCCAGAAGCACAGAACAGCAGCACCTGGACCCTTGGGCAGGAAGTGGCTATTCTGACTGTGGGCTCCTCATGAAAGGAGGTGAGCCTGGTGAAAAGAGCCAGAGGAAGAGCAGCTGCTGGCGGCTGTGTCTGAATGCAGTGGAAAGCAGACCTGGGAGTGTGTGCACGCAGAAAAGGGGAGGGGGGCAGTCCGTGAGGCCCCTTCATGGACCGAAGATGCTCTGCACAAACAGCTGGACAAACACAGGGGGGAAAGGAGGGGAGAGGGTTGCACAGCTGAGGCCGAGCCTTTAGAAAAAGGGGTGGAGGTGGGTGCGAGGTACTATAGGGGGCGTCTGAGGGTGGGGAGGTCGCGTTTAGACCCCCCCCATACCCCCGAGGGGGCCCGTTACCCGTTACCCACCCCCCTCGCTGGTGGCTAAGGCTCTGGAAGTCCTCTCCCGAGACGCCTGGGAAGGCCTACTCCGAGGCTGCACGACCCCGCCACATCGGGCAGCAGCCTCTCGCCGTCTCCCGCCGCCCCGAAGCGGCCGGACCCGGACGCGGCCGGACCCGGGATCCCTACCACGAGCCCCTTCCGGGCTGCCGCCCCGGCTGCTCCGGGCTCCCGCCGCCGCCAGGAGTCCTACCGGCTTCCAGTTCAGGGACGAGCCGCCACCGCCGCCTGCGCGAGACTCGGGTTCCCAAAAGCCGCTCTCGCCGCCTGCAGCCCGCCTTCCAGGCCGCGCCGGATCCTCAGCTCCCCCTGCAGGCTGGCAGCCATTTCCGACCAGCGCCGGCGGAACTTGCCGAAGTGCGCCGCGCCGGAAATGGCCGAACCCGGGCTCTTGCCAGCGGGGGGTGGGGTGGGGGCGGGGGCGGGGGCGCGTGGGGAGCGTGGGGGGCGGGGAGTGGGTGGTGGGCGGTGGCAAAGGGGGCGTGGCGGGGGCGTCAGCCACTTTGCCGACCGCGCCCGAACGGCCGCCAGGGCCTTGGGCAGCGCGAGCGGCCGCGCTGGGGATTGTGGGAGACGCCCGCGGGGAAGAAGCGCGTGCCCGCCCCTCTGGGCCCTCAAACCCGCGTCCTACCAATGCCCCTCACCCTTTCCGAAAAACCTCTCCGGGGGGTGCGAAGAGAATGCTCCCGCCGGTTCTGGATCGCGTTCTGACTCCAGAACCTCAGCCGCTTGGAGAGGCCCGGTGAACTTTAGGTCTAAAAATAAAGCCATCCCCACAGAAAAGGCCTTCCTCAGTGAGCTGACCGGTCTCCGGCAATGGTCTGGAGTTGTGAAACACTGATTATTTAACAACAAAGAAAAGGCCGGACGGCGTGAATGCCTAGGGAAAAAAAAATCCCAGGGCTTTGCAAAAACAATGGTTTAGTCCAGTCGTGTTGGCGTGACCAACCAAAACTGGGAGGAAAAGGCGATGCCCTTTGAAATACTTAAGAGCCAACCCTGTGAGCGGAAAAGCGCACATATTCCTACGGCCCTAAGAGACGCGTCGCTGTCAACTTCCACACTTGCAAAGTCAGGACAAAGCTTTTTGTTTAACTGAAATGATGGGAGTGGGTGAAGGAACTCCACCAATCCTGGAAGACACACCTGATTATTAATGTTCACTCAGGAATGCGTTTAAGCCATTATTTAAAATCCGTAAATGCAATATGATCTAAGATCAAATTTGCTTCAACTTTTTTTAAACATGCTTTTAATTTCCAAAGGGTGGGGCTTCTACTCCAGGGTTTTCCAACCAGGGAACCCGACACACACCAGGACCCGAAGAAGCTGGGGAGGCAAGGCAGCGGCGGGCTGGGATCCCCCGTACTTGGGTGGTCTTTATGTTAGACAAACTGCACGCCCTGAGACCCCTCCACAGCTGCCCTGTCTCATCCACACACCTTTCCTGGTGGAGCCCAGAGGCTGACATGGGACAGTTTGGGCTAAGGCTTCCATTTGCAAAACAAAACTTTTAAAAACCTAGCAACCTGTTCTCCAGAGAACACTCTTCATCTCCCCAAACCCATCCACCCCTCCTCTTTCTGATCCCCCTTTTCTTCTCTCTTTCCTGACATCTCCTTACTCTTCCCTCTTACCGCACTCTTACCTCTCCTTTTCCCTTTATTACTAAGGACAAACTTAAACCTTCAAAGTCGTACCACTGTCATATATGTACAAAAACAACCCCTTTCTGGGCTTCCCTGGTGGTGCAGTGGTTAGGAATCCGCCTGCCAATGCAGGGAACACGGGTTTGAGCCCTGGTCCAGGAAGATCCCACATGCTGCGGAGCAACTAAGCCCGTGTGCCACAAGTACTGAGCCTGCACTCCAGAGCCCATGTGCCACAACTCCTGAAGCCCATGTGCCTAGACCCTGTGCTCCACAGCAGAAGCCTGCACACCACACGAAGAACAGCCCTCGCTCACAACTAGAGAAAGCCCGCCTGCAGCAACGAAGACCCAACACAGCCGTAAATAAAATAAATTTATCACACACACACAAAAAATCCTTTCTAACTTTTACCAATTTTGTTGAGAAAAGTTGGAGGCAGGGAAGCAAAAATCAAAATGCTGTAAAAATCAAAATAAATGAAATGAAATGAAAATGGGGAAAACTGTTCTGTTACCCAAATATCAAGAAGAGCCTAAAGTTGTTCTTTTTTTTTTTTTTTCTTCACATTTCATCTTCTTGGCTCTCCTCCAAAGGTCTGTGGCAGCAGGCAGAAGTCTGGCAGTGTGGGAGGAGACGCAACAGAAGCCCAGAAGCCAGGGCTGGTTCATCACCAAGCACTGGTTCATCTCCACGTGGACAAAAGAGGGCCTGCAGATAGCTGCTTCCTGGCGGACTCACCCTAAATGTCTTCTTCTACATCTGAGTGACTTAACATTGCTGCCCCTAACGCCGACTTATTTGATTCCAACAGTAGTTCAAGATTTAGGGTGAAAAAGGATACCCAACCAAAATTTGGTCGAACCTTGACATCCCCAGAGCCCTGGGTGCTGCTGAGCACCTGCCTCCTTTGGATCTTGTGAGCCTCTTTTCTCCCACAGTTCATCTCTCTAGCTATGATGTGGGCCACTTTCTTTTCCTCTCCGCATTCTCTTCCTAGCATCATCTCAACCTCGAAGCAGATCCCTCACTGCATCGCCCCAGTCCCTATTTCCCAGCTGCACTGGAGACATCACCATCATCATCCTATGAACACCTACTTTATGAATACTAAGCTAAACCCTTTGTTGGCATTGTCTCATTTAAATCCTTGCAGGGTGATATCAGCTTACTGATAGGGAACTGACATGTCAAGAGGCTAAATAAATAAGGTGCCCAAGGTCACAGAGTGAAGTGCAAAGCACAGATGGAACTCCAAGTCTCCCCAACTTCAAAGTCAGTATTCTTGACCAGAACAATCTGGTTGTCTCACTAGGACCTTAAGCTTAATGCATCCCACACTGAACTCATGTTTATCCCTTCCCCCTACGCTCTCCTCAAATGCCCTTATTTATAATAGTGTGACCATTATCTTTCCTAACATAGAAACTCAAAACCTGGCATCATTTTTTTTTTTTTTTTTTTTTTTTTTTTTGGCTACACCATGCAGCTTGCAGGATCTTGGTTCCCTCGGCAGTGAAAACACCGAGTCCTAACCACTGGACCAACAGGGAATTCCCCTGGTGTCATCTTTGACATCGCTCCTTACCTGCACGTTAAATCAATTTTCAAGACTTATAGCCTTGACGTGTAGGACCTCTACAATCTGTCCTCTGCAGTCTCACACCTAGTTCCCGGCTTCAAGTCCTCTCCTGGGCTGTTGCCTTACTATTTTAAGTTCTGGCTCAGGAGATACAATCACATTCACAGGGGCTCTCCTCAAGAAAGAAAGCCAAGACAACAGGACATACAATGAAGCTCATCTTCGCTGATATGAGACCTCTCAATATTATGACCTTTTACAACATATTGTAGGCTTCTAATAGCAGGAGCCTATGGGTCTTCTCTCTAAAGCGTGGTCACAGGGACTCAGCAGTGCCCAGTCTCTTTATTTTTGGTTCCAAATTTTAAATTCCCAGAAAAGAGACATGACTGGCCTGGCTTGGGTCCCTTTTCCACCCCTCGATCCATCAGCCTTTGTTGAGCAGCAGATGAACCTTGTCTAAATATAGCAGTTGGAGCCTCTCCTATAAATAGGGCTTGTTCCCAGAAAAGGAGGCATGCACCATTCATTCATTTGTTCATTCATTCATTCCATCAATAAGTAGCTGAGCACCTACCAAAATATATGCAAGGTTCTTTCATATATGCAAAATGTCTAGAACATGACCCTGCCCTCATGCCATGAAAGTCACAACATAAAAAGATAAGAAATCGGACTTCCCTGGTGGTGCAGTGGTTAAGAATCTGCCTGCCAATGCAGGGGACATGGGTTCGAGCCCTGGTCCGGGAAGATCCCACATGCCATGGAGCAACTAAGCCCGTGCGCCTCAACTACTGAGCCTGTGCTCTAGAGCCCGCAAGCCACAACTACTGAGCCCGCGTACCACAACTACTGAAGCCTGCGTGCCTAGATCCCATGCTTCACACAAAGAGAAGCCACCGCATTGAGAAGCCCACGCCCTGCAACGAAGAGTAGACTAGACCCCGCTCGCCGCAACTAGAGAAAGCTCGCGCACAGCAACGAAGACCCAACACAGCCAAAAATAAACTAATTTTTTAAAAAAATAATCACTAGAAAAAATCATAACAATATTCACCCTTAAGAGACCATCAATCCAATTATATGAAATGGAAGATAATTCACCACACCGTATATAAGCCTCTTGTGGTAAAAGTAATCAATACTAACGTGTACATGTTCAACAAAACCAGTCCATGGCAGCACCACTAGAAACAGACAAAAACAGACAGAAACAGAATAAAAACTACCCAAATGTCCATCAGCGGTAGACTAAAGTATAGTGTATTCACACAGTGGAATACTTTACAGCAATGAGAATGAATGATTTGCAAATATACACAACAAAATTGATGAATGTCTCAATGTTTAGCAAAAGAAGCCAGACATGAAAAAGTATACAGGGTATGATTCCACTCATAGAAAATATGAAAACAAGCAAAACTAATCTACTCTTAGGAAGCAGTTACTAGAGGGGAACAAAAGGGGCTGCGTGGGCGCTGGTCCTGCTGTTTCTTGAGCTGGGTGCAGTTACACAGGTGCGTTCAGTTTGTCCCAATCCATCAGGCTGTACACTTATCACATGTGTCCTTTTCTATATGTATGGTATCCTTTAATTTAAAAAGTTTTTTAAATTAAGTAATTAATGGTTAAGGCAAGGAGCCTTTAATCACCCTTGAACACTGTTGCTATGATTATCCTAGAGATGCCAATTACTGCTGGCCCCATCCGCCACCTTCTTAGAGACCCTAAACCCCGTCAGCCTTTGGAAAGAGCCGCCACTCCTACTGCACGGCCTCCTCCCCTCCAGCCCCAGCTGATTGGACTTGCTCTCACCTGGACACTTGGGAGCCGGACACTTCGAAGCTGAGTCAGGTGACAGAGAGTGCTTCATCTAAGAAATTGCACAGATTTGAGGCAAAGAATTTCTGGACATATGCACAGTGATAAGCAAAGAAAACTGATCTGCAGAAAATAGAGACAATACACAGAAGGAAGCAAACAAACCTGTGGGAGATGGAGGGACACGCCCCCAGAGGCTGCTTACTCTCCAGCTCTGGTACGCATGCGCCCCACCTGCCACTGGGTATCCATCAGATTGCTCATGTAACCATACTAGCACAAAAAAGAAAACCTTACTTATTTAAATTAGTGTGAATAGGTTTGTTTGTGGCACGTATTATCTCATTTAGTCCCTATGACAGCCCTACACAGTAAGTACCATTACGATTCCCATTTCTCAGATGAGAAAACGGAAACCCAAAGAGGACAAGTAACTTGCGCAAATCACACACCCGGTAGGTGATGGTGCCAGGATTTGGACCCAAGCAGTCTGATCCCGGAGCCTGAAATCTTTAACAACTTGACTACACTGCAGTGCGAGGGAAATGCTGAAAATGGCAACGTGAATTGCATGTTGCGTTAATGGATTTAACTAAGGCATCTGATTCTGTTAAATGGAGAAATGATTAAAAAAAAAAAAAAGATTTAAAAACTGGCTGTCTGAAGAAGTTGGTAAGCACTTCTTTCACAAGGGAATTAGTTTGAGTTGCAGATGCCAGAGAAACATAAAATGCATATAATGTGACAAATTATACTAAGTAAGACTGTGTTTTCTTATACCAGGAAATTGTTTATTTAAAAAATTTCAGCAAAACGCTTTCTTAGCGGGTCCCCACTGATTACCTATTTTCCCCAAAATGTTAATACCGAGGAGAAGGGAGTTTTCGTGCTATGGAAGGAGAAATTGATGATAAAAGTTACTTCAAGTCTCAGGGAGGGAGGTGCCCGTTGTCACTTTCCATGATGATGGCCAGGCCCACAGTCCACTCAGCAAAGCTTCTAGATCAATCACAACCAAGCCATTGGTGACCCCCAGCAACCTTCAAAAGGTATGATTCAGGAATTATCAGCGAGTTTAAGTCAGATAAGAACTTGTTCTCTCTGTAATGCTTTGATTTTAAAAGAAAGTGCTGACAACCGCTACTCAAGATCTTTTCTATATACGATTGAGCAATTTTGTGGCTTATATTTAGAACAATGCATGACAATTTCTAGATTAGAGTTCCAAGGTTACTCTTCTCTTTGGTCCATCAATGCCAAAAAAGACAAAAGGTCATCTTCTGAGGCTCCGCGGATAGCACCCTTTAGCCTGCTAAATGGCTCAGTCTGAAAGTCCTTGCTTTGAAGTTAAAAAGAGGCTGTTTTGTCATCTGGCAAAAGGTGGGACAGTTTGGCTGGTTTGCGATCATTTGTAGTAAGAACACTGAGTTAACCTGAGGTCCAGAACAAAGCACGTATTATCGTCAAAAAGAGGATTTAACTCGTTTCCTCACTACCTTGCACGTGGCTGTGAAAAATAAGTTTTGCTAATAGGAACCTACTGTAGAGCACAGGGGAACTCTACTCAATACTCTGTAATGACCTATATGGGAAAAGAATCTAAAAAAGAGTGGATGTATGTATACGTATAACTGATTCACTTTGCTGTACATGTGAAACTAACACAACATTGTAAATCAGCTGTACTCCAATAAAAAATTTTTTTACAAAAAGAAAAATAAGTTTTGTACTAGTTTCACATCAGGAAGCTTAGCCTGAGGCAAACCTGCTGTCTACACAAGACATGTAATCTATAATGACCAATTAACATTCTAAAAGTTAGTTATTGTCCCTCAAATATAATGTATCCGTCTCTAAGTTCCCTTCTTCCCTCAAAAGCCTTCTCCCCTGCGCGTTTTTATTCTCTGCTCACCATGTCAGCACAGCTTTGCCGAGGCAGTCACATTGGACGATCAGTAGATATCAAAATGCCGTCAAAATTTCCTAAGCTTGCTCCTGGAAGTTCCAAATAGTGATGCAAATGTTCCTAAAGGCAAATATACAGGCACCTAACATTTGCCCTAAATTAGGCCAGTGAGTAGTAAAAATGTGCCCAGTTAGGTACAACATGCCACAACATGGCATGAATGACTAGTTGAAGACCTTAATGCAGTGAGAGCTATAACCAGAAAAAAAGACAAGTCAGGCCAAGCACTGATGGCTGAGTTCCAATGTCACATTTGTAGGCAGCTCCATGACTCCAAAATTGTCCTAATACCAAAAGTTACTCATAGATTCAAAAAATCAACTGCTCACTACTTTCACTTAAAAATGCTTCCTGTAAACAAGGCATTCCAACTGAAAATTAGCCAAGTGTCTTAGAGGTACTTAAAGAACATCAATTAACATCTTAGTTAACCAATTTGGCTGGAAAATCAAAATTGAAAGAGCAATTTCCAAATGTAATCTTGCTCAAAACTTTTAAAATATATAACTTTTTAATAACATATGGGTTTATGTATTTTTTAAGTAGTTTCTGCCAACCAGATTTTCAAAAGAAAAATGTGGAGATTTTAAACCAATTCATGAAGGTTTGCAACAAGATTTTATTAAAGAGAAATACTATTTTCCCAAATATTCCTAAATATGAATTCTCAACCTAAATAGTGAGAGCATGATACTAGTGGTCCCAGTCAATCCCAGAACAAAATAATCATTAACCCCTTCCTCAACCCAAGCCTTCAGAAGCCTTGCAAAGACTATGCCACAGGTCAAAAGTGGAACCAAATGAAAGTGTGACCACATTTCTACAAATATATCAATTCTGTGGTCCAAAACTAACAACCCAAAGCTCAATTCTAATGGATAATGTCAGATTATTTCACCCTCTTGTTACAAAGGAACACACATCATTACGTTGTGTAGGTTATGAAGAAAAGCATAACTGTAAGGTGAAGAGGTGATTATTTGTAAAAGGATGGCTGACATAAGGATGTAAATAATCCAAAAATATTTTAACCATATGTGAAAAATGCTAAGTATGAAAATCCTTTAAGGGGCTTCCCTGGTGGCACAGTGGTTGAGAGTCCGCCTGCCGATGCAGGGGACACAGGTTCGTGCCCCGGTCCGGAAAGATCCCACATGCCGCGGAGC
>NC_041222.1:98531293-98533493 GCF_002837175.3 Physeter macrocephalus | reverse complement strand
CCGCGGAGCGGCTGGGCCCGTGAGCCATGGCCGCTGAGCCTGCGCGTCCGGAGCCTGTGCTTCGCAACGGGAGAGGCCACAACAGTGAGAGGCCCGCGTACCGCAAAATAAAAAATAATAATAGAAAAAAATAAAAAAAAAAAGAAAATCCTTTAAAGGTTTAAATACTACATGCATTTGTATAATTTTTATGTACATTTAACTGTTTCAATGATGCTCAGTATTTCCTTATATTTCATATTTAATTAGCTTAAACAATAAGCATGTAAATGTTAGTAGGTACAAAAATTAATAGCAAAAAAGTCACAAAAACTGATAAATTAAATATTTGCCAACTCTATGGCTTCCTTCCAGCTCATGGGCACAATTTTATAAAATTGCTATCTTTATGTATCAACCATTTCCATTTCTCCTTTTTTCACTTTTTTTTTTTTTTTTTTTTTTTTTTTTGGTGGTACGCAGGCCTCTCACCGCTGTGGACTCTCCCGTTGCAGCACAGGCTCCGGACGCACAGGCCCAGCGGCCATGGCTCACGGGCCCAGCCGCTCCGCGGCATGTGGGGATCCCCCCAGACCGGGGCACAAACCAATGTCCCCTGCATCGGCAGGCGGACTCTCAACCACTGCGCCACCAGGGAAGCCCTTTTCACTTACTTTGAATGGACTATTATGTGTTTCTACATGATTCTCATAGTCATCTCTAAAGTCATTCCATGTCTGTCTCAGTGGTTCCTGAATGACAGTTTTTAGAGCAAGATCAAACGAAGTTTTCATCAGTCTACAGTTAAATGAGAAAAGCCAAGGCAAGTTAGTGAGTTTTTAATAAAGCTAAATTTATTCAATTGAAAAGATTGTCCTTTGAGATTATGTCCTTTCCCTTTTCCTGTGTTAACATGTGTTTTTATGAAATGATGGTAATGGTAAATGGCAGTTTTTTCTTTATCTTCCTTATATGACAAAATACTGAAACATACCTATTTTGCTCCCTACCACTACCAGTTATTTTTTATTTTACGAGTCCATTAAATCCAAAAGTCAACTAACTATCAGGGCGTCTAAATATCCCCCTTCATGGCATTTTAAAGTATGAGCCCACACAGACACACTCAAAAAAATGTTTGTGGAAAGACCCCTGTGGTAGCAGACCTCCAAAATGTCCCCAATGATCCCTGCCCCTCGTCTTCACACCCTTGTGGTCCCCTCCCACTCTGTACCAGGGATGGCGTGTGTGACCAAGAGAACACAGGAAAAGTGATGACATGTCGCTCCTGAGATTAAGTTATACAAGGCTTTTCGGCTTTCACCATGGTTTCTCTCTTTCTTCCATCCCTCACTCTGGAAGAAGCCAGCTGCCGTGTCATGAGCAACGCTACAGAGAGGTCCCTGTGATAGGGAACTGAGGCTTCCTGCCCAAAGCCAGGTGAGTAAAATTGGGCGCAGACCACCCCAGCTCCAGTCAAGCCTCTGACTGCAGCCTAATGGAAGACCCTGAGCCAGAACGGCCCAGCTAAGCTGCTGCTGAACTCCTGACCTACAGACATTGAGATATAATAAATATTTGTGTTTTAAATGACAAAGTGTGAGGTAATGTGTTAGGGAACAATAAATAACGAATGCAACTCCTTTATTCTTTTTCAGCTACAGGATGAACAGCTCTCTAGCCCCAACACAGTGCCAAAACTGCTTAACATGTATTCATGCCTACACTGGGAGAGAGAGGATTAGTGAGGGCTTGGGATCTCCATTACTCTGGCTTTAGTTTGCTTACATCAACTTTTTCCTTCTCCGTTGCTTTTTCTACTTTTCTCATAATGACCTGAGTACTCAGTAAACTGAAGAATCCATCGCTAGCAAGGGAATCAGTTCTACAAGTCTGTAGGCTTAGTTAAAGGAATCATCCTATGTAAATATGGTATTTTATAATATTTTAGAAATCTGGTAAATTTCTATTGACAGAATCCCTCACCTTGGCTGGCAGAGCTTTACAAGCCCATCCTTATCGCAACAGATGAGCATGTCTCGTATTCACAGAGAAAGCAGAAGCAACAGACATGATCTCTTTTAAATTCCGATCTCTTTTAAATTCCATCTTCCCACTTTTAAACCTATCTATAAATATTGGGGTGAAAAATTATTATTTTAGGGGCTTCCCTGGTGGCGCAGTGGTTGAGAGTCCGCCTGCCGATGCAGGGGACGCGGGT
>NC_041222.1:98514738-98530907 GCF_002837175.3 Physeter macrocephalus | reverse complement strand
AGCCTGTGCTCCGCAATGGGAGAGGCCACAACAGTGAGAGGCCCGCGTACCGCAAAAAAAAAAAAAAAAAAAAAAAAATTATTATTTTAGCAGCTGATGGCAGAGCTCCTCTTAGGGATAGAAAATGCCTTATTGAGGAAACTACCTTGATATGAACGCTTGAAGTATGAAAAAAGAAAGCTAGACTTACAATAAAACTGAAGAAAAGAGATAGCTAAACAGAGCTTTACATAAAAAAAAGAAAGAAAAATAAAAAAGACCAAGGAGATGAGGACTGAAAGAGAGCAAAAGGAGAGGAAATGGGAGGGGGATAAGGAGACATGGGGCTCAAACAACAACGTGGGAGGTAAAAGCTTGGGGAGAGAGCTCCAGGGACAGCGGAGCTGAAAGTAGGTTTAAAATAGAAATATCTATTATTGGACTTTACATTGTCTGTGTTGCTACGGACATAAAATCCCCTAAGCCTTCAGTAATATCTGACACATGCACAAATGCCTTAGGTGAGTGATTTGGGGAGAAATCCAGGAAAAAAAGATCGGGGGTGGGTCTGAGTTCTACAACTGGATCAGCGTGGAACCAAGGAAAAAGAACAAGGGAATTGAGTTACAAGTGAGATGAAGAATTTAGTGGAAGCAGAAACGCAAAAGCCAAAGGAACCATAATATCAGCTCCCAGGGGCTTCCCTGGTGGCGCAGTGGTTGAGAGTCCGCCTGCCGATGCAGGGGACGCGGGTTCGTGCCCCGGTCCAGGAAGATCCCACATGCCGCGGAGCGGCTAGGCCCGTGCGTCATGGCCGCTGAGCCTGCGCGTCCGGAGCCTGTTCTCCGCAACGGGAGAGGCCACAATAGTGAGAGGCCCGCGTACCGAAAAAAAAATAATAATAATAATCAGCTCCCAGGAATTAACAGAAATCTTGGAGCAGGCATTGAACTCCCCAATGGATGTGGGATGGGGACAAGCTAATTTCAACACTTAAATCTCAAAAGAGAATGCTACTTTAGCTGACATCTGGGTACATATTCACGGATTCTCCTCTCATCTGTTCTGGCTTTTGACAAAGAAGTCCCAAAGTGGCACTATTTTTTTAAATTATTATTTAATTATATATTTATTTTTGGCTGCGTTGGGTCTTCGTTGCTGTGCGCGGGCTTCTTCTAGTTGCGGTGAGCGGGGGCTACTCTTCGTTGCGGTGCGCGGGCTTCTCATTGCGGTGGCTTCTCTTGTTGCGGAGCACGGGCTCTAGGTGCACAGGCTTCAGTAGTTGCAGCAGGCAGGCTCAGTAGTTGTGCCTAGTGGGCTCTAGAGCGCAGGCTCAGTCGTTGTGGCGCACAGGCTTCGTTGCTCCTCGGCATGCGGGGTCTTCCTGGACCAGGGCTCGAACCCGTGTCCCCTGCATTGGCAGGCGGATTCTTAACCACTGCACCACCAGGGAAGCCCAGTAGCTCTATTTTTTAATGTGATCTAATATCCTTCCTTTAGACCTGGCTCCATCAATTATTCTCTCTTTGCTACGTAAAGTCAGTATCCTCCTCACCACAGGGGTTTTCCCCCACTTCCCCCACTGCTTATGTACAGGCTCAGGCCTAACCTACCATCATCATACAACACAGGCTTTGAACTCAGAAAGGTTGAGACTTTGAATCCTTATTCTGTTTATTGATGGTATAACCTTGGGCATATTACTCAACCTCTCTACATACCCTCAGCAATAATTTCCTCATCAAAAAATGGGGACAATAAGGACTTTCCTGGTTGTCCAGTGGTTAAGACTCCAGGCTCCCAATGCAGGGGGCCCGGGTTCGATCCCCCCTCAGGGAACTAGATCCCACGTGCCGCAGCTAAGACCCAGCACAGCTAAATAAATAAACAAATAAATAAATGAAAGAAAATGGGGATAATAATAGCACCTACCTCTTAGGAGTATGGTAAGGATTATCCTGGATAATGAGTGTAAATCGTTAGCCCAGTGCCTGGCAAATTGTAAGCCCTCATAATGTTAACTGCAATCATCATCAACATCCACCAAAATTCTTCAAAATGTCATCTCTACTCTGGGTCCACTTCCTCCATCACCATTCACTCTTTGAACCCAAGAAGGCTGGCTCCCACCAATCTACTGAAATGGCTCTCATTAAGGTAACTAGTGACTTCCCCAGTCATTAATCCCAATGAATCTTTTCCTTCTGGAATTCTGCAGAATACGTGGTAGTCCTAGTCACCTACCTTCTTGAAATGGTCCAATCTTGGCTCTCTCACCACTCTTTCTCTTTTCTTTCCCTGGATCTTCTTTCTCCACCACCCTTTAAGTGTCCGTGTGCCCAGGTTCCGCCCTTAGCCATCTTCTGTTCTCATTCAGCACCCACTGGGTGAACGCAGCCCAATCTCTACTTTTAACCTAGACCTTTCTTCTGAGCTCTTGAGCCAAACTGCCCACTAGACATCTTGTCCTAGGTATTGCACAAACCCAGCCTTCCAAACCAGTCATAGGGACTATTAACAAAATGACCACTTTCTCTGTCTTCACCAATTCTTTTTCTTCCTAGTAACCATTTTCATCTTTTTTGGCGAGGGGGGGGGCGTGCTGCACAGCTCATGGGGTCTTACTTCCTCAATGAGGGATGGAACCCGTGCCCCCTGCAGTGGAAGTATGGAGTCCTAACCACTGGACCGCCAGGGAATTCCCCCATTTCATCATTAACATCAACTGTTATCCTCCTGTCTCCCTTGTCCACTGTGTCCAACTGGCTATCAGTTTGATATCCAGAATCCTATGGCCACCTCTCAGTCCTGCTCCATCCCTCATGACCCCAGGGTAGTCCAGAGTGGCCTTTAGAGCCACATGGGTCTGGGTTCAAATATGAACTATGCCATAAACTTACCAAGACTATTCTTGGCCAAGTTACTTAACCTCTCTGACCTCAGGTTTTTGTGATAATTAAATGAGGTATCATATGCAAAATGGCCAGCACATAGCTGGAATTCAACAAAGATTCCCCTGCATTCCCTTCCTTCAGGTCTTCACCATCACCTGGTCTAATGCAATGTCCACGGGCCTCTCACTGTTGTGGCCTCTCCCGTTGCGGAGCACAGGCTCCGGACGCGCAGGCTCAGCGGCCATGGCTCACGGGCCCAGCCGCTCCTCTGCATGTGGGATCTTCCCGGACCGGGGCGCGAACCCGCGTCCCCTGCATCGGCAGGCGGACTCTCAACCACTGCGCCACCAGGGAAGCCCTCATTGGTCTCTTTTGCCCTTTTTCCTCCAAATTGCCCTACAGTTAAATTCTCTAGAAAATAATATGATGCTATCATCTCTTTGCTTTAATATCTTCAACGTTTCTTTTTTCATATGGAACAAAGTCCAACTGCCTTCCTGTCCCTTCTCCCCCATCCTGGTTACTCTAAAATATTGACTCTTCACCAGCTACATCATATACATATTGGCTTACATCTCCATACATGCTGATCCCTCTGGTTGAAATTCCCTTCCCACACCAAGTTGTTCTGTCCAACTGGCAAGCTTCTTCGTCCCCTCAAGAACTTTCCCCAAAGCTGTCACTTAAAATGACAATGAAAACTCAGGCAACAAAAGCAAAAATAAACAAGCTAAAAAGCTTCTGCATAGCAGAGGAAACAATCAATAAATTGAAAAGGCAACCTACAGATTAGGAGAAAATATTTTCAAACCATATATCTGATAAGGGTTAATATAAAAAATATATAAAGAACTCCTAAAACTCAGTGGCAAAAAACAAACTACCCAAATAAAAAATGGGAAAAAACCTAAACAGACATTTTTCCAAAGATGACATACAAACAGTCAACAGGTACAAACAAGGTGCTCAACATCACTGATCATCAGGGAAATGCATATCAAAACCACGAGATGTCACCTCACACGTGTTAGGATGGCTACCGTCAAAACACAAGCAATAACAAAATGTGGCCAAAGATGCGGAGCAAAGGGAACCTTTGTGCACTGCTGGTGAGAATGTAAATGCATCCAGCCGTATGGAAAACAATATGGAGGTTCTTCAAAACACTAAAAACAGAACTATCCTATTCTGGGTATACACCCAAAGGAAATGAAATTAGTACGTCAAAGAGATCTCTGCACTCCCATGTTCACTGCAGCATTATTCACAATAGCCAAGATATGGAAACAACCTAATTATTCATTGATGGATATACACAATGGAATATTATTCAGCCTTTAAGAAGATGAAACTCCTGCCATTTGTGACAACATGGATGAACCCAGAGGACATTATGCGAAGTGAAATAATCTAGACGCAGGAAGATAAAAACTGCATGATCTCACTTAGATGTGAAATCTAAAGACATCGAATACATACAGAGAGTAAAATGGTGGTTTCCAGAGGTGTGGAGGTGGGGCAAACAAGGAGATGTTGGCCAAAGGGTACAAAGTTGCCGTCATGTAGGATGAATAAGTCTAGAGATCCAGTGTATAGCATGATGACTGTAGTCAGTAATACTGTATTGAATACCGGAAATTTGCTAAGAGGTTAGATTTCACCACAATACAAGGTTAACTGTTCTGGGGCAAGGAAACGGTATGTTAATTAGCTTGACTATCATAACCGTTTCAGTATGTACATGCATACAAAAGCACGTTGTACACCTTAAATATACACAATTTACATTTTAAAAAATTTAAAAGCTATCACTTAAAGGGTGACACCTATCTTAACTGGTTCAGATTTTTTTTTAAAAACTACTGTCTACGCCTACAGACACATACAAACACACATAAAGGGAAGAGAAAAGAGAAAATGATAAAAACAAGTGCAGATGTGATAAAATGTTAAAAATTGGTGAATCTGGAGATCATCTGGAACTTAAAAAAAGGTGCAAAGCTATATAATTCTGACTTTTATGTAAGTTTGAAATTATTTCAAAAGAAAAAGAAAGCATGACGCAATCTAACCATGAGGTAACAATCAAATAAAGCCATGGTGAGGAACGTTTTGCCAGACAACTGACCTATAATCTAAAAATGTCAGTATCATGAAAAAAGAAAGGAAGGAGGGAGGGGAAGGCTGAGGAAATGTTCTAGATTAAAGGAGACTAAAGAAATATGACAAGTAAACATAACATGTAACCCTGAGTTGGATGTTAGATTGAAAAAAATTTGCTATACAATACATTATTGGAACAAGTGGTGAAATTAGAAAATGGACTCTTTACTATATAATAGCATTATAGAAATATTAAACTTCCCGAATCTGAAAACTGCACTGTGGTTACCTAAGAGAAGGTCCTTGCTCTTAAGAGATACATCCTGAGGTATTTAGGGGCAAAGGATGATGATGTCTGTAACTTTAAAATGTTTCAGCAAAATTAATAGTAACAATAATAGTGTGTGTGTGTGCACGCATGTGTGTGTATAACTAGAGAAAGACGAAATACAGCAAAACGTTAACAACTGGTGAATCTGAGTTAATGTTTACCATTCTTGCAACTTCTCTGTACATTTGAAATTTTTTCAAAATAAAAAGTTTTTTAAAAAGCTATCAGTTAAGTGAAACCTTTTCCCACTCTCTCAGATAGAATTAATGCTGCCTCCTCTAAGCCGCTGTGGTTTTATTTTTACCCTAAAATGCTCAGATTGGGTTGTAATTATTTGTTTAAGCATTTGTCTTATTCTATTTGAGAGCTTCTTGAGGCAGGAACTTAAATTGCCTTTTGGAATTTAATCATGGGAGGAGTATTCTAATTCAAGGCAATTTTATGTTGCTGTCACGGTATTACTGGAGTACTTTGACGCTACAGTTTGGGCTCACAGCGAAACATGGCTGGACATTCTTGAGATGAGAACTAGAATAGAAAATGAACCTTTGGTTCAGAGCAAAGCACAGTGCTGGAGTTAGTCTGATCAATGAACCTGTTCTGTCCCTGTATGGACCCTTCTGCAGGCACAGCTGGAAAGCCCACCACTGGTTCCCAGGCGGGCACACAAAGCCACTACAGGAGGGAAAGTTCTTATGAAAGCTGGAGCTGACTGCCCTTGATGCCTGGAATACAACCCCTGGAATTTCTGTCTTATCGCTCCTGACATACGTATCACAGGAAGGCAGCCCCATCCTCAGTGGGCCAGAGGTCTGATTATAAAACTCATGAGTTAAGAGATCAAATGGTTGGGAAATGAAGGAGAGACCATGCTATTCCAGCTGGAAAGCCCACCACTGGTTCCCAGGCGGGCACACAAAGCCACTACAGGAGGGAAAGGTCTTATGAAAGCTGGAGCTGACTGCCCTTGATGCCTGGAATACAACCCCTGGAATTTCTGTCTTATCGCTCCTGACATACGTATCACAGGAAGGCAGCCCCATCCTCAGTGGGCCAGAGGTCTGATTATAAAACTCATGAGTTAAGAGATCAAATGGTTGGAAAATGAAGGAGAAACAATGCTATTCCCATCTTCCCAGTTTGCTTTGGTCAAGAACATAGAAACTTTCTCTGTCTACAGTATTGAGGAGACAGCTTCTATTCTTTGCCCACTTCCCTTATTTATTCCTCCTCCAGGAAGAAAAAATTACTTCTGTGATTGATAAGACTAGGTACAGGGTCATTACACACTCACTGCCCATGCTCCTACTGAGTTTCTCTCTTGGAGATGTCTACCCCACAGGCCATATACTTTCTTCTCTGTTCATGCAGTAGCGGTAAAGCAGTTTCCTGTGACTTAGCCGATGTCTAGGGGGGAAGTTCAGTTCATGCAGGAAGAAATGAGATTCCTGTTTTGTCCTTGGGTCCCAGCTATATCCTCCAGACCAGCTTAAGCAGCAAAGAAGGTGATATTTGAATCCCAGTCTGTTTCCTCTGTCATCTGGTTCAGGACTCAGAAAAGAAAGGGACATGAAGGCCCTCTCAGAATCCCAACAGAAGATCCAATTCTTCTAATCTTTGGATCTCAGTGCCTCTCGTGGTGCTTGTTCTATGATGAGCCTTCAATAAATGTTTGTTGTCTTGAACTCAAACAGTGTGACACACATGGGCCCATAGCTGCTCACAGCTATAATCGGGGTGACGGTTGTTTTTTTTAAATTGTACAAAGTGATTTTTGAAGCTTTTCTAGATTGGCTGCAGGCTCTGAGGCTACAAGGAAGCAGGCTTTGGTTAGCAGAGGGGAGAGAGCTGAGTCTTTGTGCTTTGCTAGGGTTGCGATACCAGAGACTGACATCCCAGGGGAGCTGTCAAACAGCTTGACAGTTCTAGCAAGAAGGTGGTAGAAACACAATTTTAGCAATAATAATCCAACAGCTTTTGAAATGTTCCTTTACCCTTGAAACGCCTTGTGTTGCTGAAAGTCTATTCATTACTGATCATTCATCTGTAGCAAGTCATCTCTTTATGGCTCTGTACACGGAAGCGACAGCACTGAGAGAATACTGGCAGAGAGACAAAGGCTCCTAGGCACAGGGGGAGAGTCAGAAAGGTGACAGTAAACAGCAGTTGGAGGAGGTGGGAGATTTTAAAAAAAAAATAGAAAAGGGAGAAGCTACAAGAAAATCATCCCACCCAAGGGGGCTTTGGTTTTTAAACGGGACACCATGGCCCATAGACATTTTTACTGGGACCATCATCGCTGGTGCCTCCATCTTCTTTGGACCCTTCCTCTTTTCTCATCCGTGAATTTCCTTCCTTAATCATCCCCTTGCTCTCCAGGATGTCCAACCTCTCCCTGTCTCTGCCACATCCTTCACCTCAACCTACAAACATGCCCAAGGTCCTTACATCCCCAGAAATCTCAAACTACCCTGCAACCATCGCCTCCCTTGCCTTCTCATCCCAGCCTGTTCCACGGCCACCCAAGGCTCTGTCTTGGCCTCTTTTTTCCTTGAGTTTCATCCTTTCCCTAAGTGATCTCAGCCACCCAAATGTTGATTTGGTTATTTGTCTGTTTAAACACAGGTGTGAGTAAATTTGAGGATCACCCCATCCTTGGCCTCTTCTCTGAGCCCCCAGAATGGCTGGTAGCTTTCTGGACCTTTCTGCCAAAAGGGTGCACAGTTTTCTAAACTCAATATCTAACTCAATATCTATCTCATGTCTAAAATGAACCCAATATCTACACCCACTCTATATTGATTTTAATAATCTGGGGTGTAGTGCAGCTCTGCCCCCAACATGGTCATTTCGACTCTCCTCTCACCTCCTTCCGGTCAGTTTCGGGTACAGACAGTTCTATGTCCACCACTGCCCCAGTGCGGGCCCTGTCAGCTCTCATCTTTCCTAATCAGTTCATCCTTCAGCGGCCACCCCATGACCTCCTTGGTTAAATCCCTTTAATGAATCCCCATTGTTCATACGCTAACTTCTAAGCCCCTTAACTGGCCTCACCTTCAAGGGTATTTCCCATCCATCTCCCTTCCATAAATTCAAAACAGATATTTCAGTAATACCAAATCACCTCCAGTTCTTGGAATGGCCCGTGCAGCTTCACAACTATGTATCCCAGCACATCCTGGCAACTGATTCTGACACCTTCTGCATACCTTCCCACCTCAGCTCGTCTTCCTGACAAGCTTCTATTCATCCTTCCAAAGCTCACTCAGATGTCGATTCCTCTGTGAAGTCTTCCTTACCCTATGGAGTACTCACTCTTGTCTGTCTCTTTTGTAAGACTGTAATATCTTGATGGCCAGGAGCCTGCCGTATGTGCCTCTGTATAGCCAGCACCACGCACAGGCCCCGACCCCTGGGGGGTTTCATAAAATTCCCTCACTCAACAAAAATGTACTGAACACACATTATGTGAGGAACATTGTGGGTACGACAAGCAAGACAAAAAAACCTCTGCCCTCCCAGAATTTATCCTCTAATGAGGAAACTAACAAGTAGGCAGATAATCTTAACACTGTACTCAATTCCACGAGAGGGAAAAGTTTAGGGAGTTACATGCGGGAACACCTAATTCAGTTTGGGGGTAATCTTCTTGTGCTTTTGGTAATATATGCAGAGTCTTTGGACTCTGCAAGGAAAAATTGTTACGTGTTTTTTTGAAAGAACATCAACAGCAAATTGTTGTTATTACCAATAACAGGCATATTTGTCCATCCTAAATAACTCTCCCTCCCTCTGCTTAATTCTGAAAAGAAAAAATGTGAAAATAACTCTCTCCACAGTAGCTGCTACACAGGTAAGCAGGAGGCCCTGGAAGACTTTTCTTGTAAGCAGAGCTGAGGAAGCAGTAAGTCCTTTGGCTGCTGACAGTAACAATAAGGGTGCTTAATCACTGTCCCCCTTAAATGAGCTTCTTTAATCTTCAGGAGCTCTGTCAGCCTGCAGAGGTAAGAAAATGCTAAAAGGCAGAACCACAATATGAAAGTTACCTGCAGAGGTCTCTTCCCCCTCATCCATTTCACACCCTCTGGACCACAGGAAGTAGAACTTGTGTTTCAACCATTCAGCGAACTAGGTTTGCCTGTCCTACACTTCTCAGAGAGGAACAACAGTTCTGATCTTCTTCAGTGCACTATTAAAGGACACCAAGGTATGACACATGCCACTTGTGGGTGAGCCTGCTTTCTTCAAACTGATGAAAACACATAAAAGGACATGTGACTGAACTGAGCAAGGCTTATATTCACCATACACTGACAAAAATATCCGCTCAAACGAAGAATGTGATCTGTACCATTTTGGAGTTCTCTAGGGTTATAATTTGTTGCCTCTCTAGCTTTTTGCTCAATTTCAAGATATACTCATCACTAGCAAGCAACTTAACTGCAAATATACTAGGTCAACCGTTCTCAAACTTAAGTAAGCATCAGAATCACCCAGAAGGGTTGTTATAATGCAGATTTCTGGGTCCCACCCCTAGAGTTTCTGATTCAGTAGGCTTGGGGTGGGATTGAGATTTTCTAGTTCTAACAAATTCCCAGGGGATGCTGCTGTGGCTGACCCAGGAACCACACTTTGAGAACTGGTAAAGTCAGGAGTATAAGTGCTATACCTGACGATTGTTACCGCCAGGAGAGAATAATCTGATCTGCTTTAAGAAGACCATATGGTGGGACTTCCCTGCTGGCCCAGTGCGTAAGACTCCACACTCCCAATGCAGGGGGCATGGGTTCAATCCCTGGTCGGGGAACTACATCCCACGTGCATGCTGCAACTAAGAGTTTGCATGCTGCAACTGAAAGGTGCCACAACTAAACACGCCGCAACGAAGATCTTGTGTGATCACACATACACCTGCCTTCTTAGTCACACATGATTCTGGGTGTCTCTGAGAGGGTCTTTTTGTTTTTAAAAAAAATATATTTATTTATTTATTTATTTGGCTGTGCTGGGTCTTAGTTGCAGCACGCGGGATCTATGTTATAGCACGTGGGGGTCTTTAGTTGTGGCATGCGGGATCTAGTTCCCTGACCAGGGATGGAACCTGGGCCCCCTGCACTGGGAGCATGGAATCTTAGCCACTGGACCACCAGGGAAGTCCCCTGGGCGGGTCTTTTTGAAGGATATTCAAATTTAAATCAACAGACTGACTAAAGCAGATTGACCTCCCTAATGTGGGTGGGCCTCATACAATCAGGTGAAGATCTGAATAGGACAAAAAGGCTGAGTCAGCAGGAACTCTTTCTGCCTATTTAGCTGGGACATCGGTCTTTTTCCCACCTTTGGACTCAAACTGAAACACTGGCTCTTTCTGGGTCTCAAACCTGCCAGCTTTTGGGAGAGAACTTAACACCATCAGTTCTCCTGGTTCTCAGGCTTTTGGACTCAGACTGGAATTAAACCATCAGCTCTCCTGGGTCTCTGGCTTGATGACTGAAGATCTTGGGACTTCTCAGCTTCTATAACTGCATGAGCCAATTCCTTATAATAAATACCTTTCCACATATATATATAAACACACACTCAGACACACACACATACCCTATTGGTTCTGTTTCTCTGGAGACTCCTGACTAATACAGCACTGGACAAAAATCTCTTTCTAACTCACTTCTTTTCTTCTTTAATTTATACTTCATTAAAAATCAGCACTATTCCTAGCAACCTCTACCAAGGTCCCTTTAAAGGATGTCTGTAACTTGACATTTTGGTAGAGGTGATTCAGATTCAATGATTCACCGGTGATTTCAGCCTTATTGTGCTGTCAGCCCTGGAAGTGATGTCAAGTTTGAGATTTGCTGGAAGGGAAACACATGCTCATTTATTACCCATTGTAAGGTTGAATTTTCTCTATTACTATCTGAGAATAAAGACGTTAGAGGTGATACCAGAAGCAGAAACGGCACCCACAGACTATGATTTGCAAGGATCTTGTTTCATTTCTGTCCTTTGTCTTGAATCTTCTATGTGTCCTCTACAAAAATGACAGGGTTTTCTCTTCATTGCCCCCTACCTTTGTACAACACACACATTCCTTCTCAAACTTCTGAAAGCTTGTAGATGTACTTTTGAAAGTCAAGAGGCAATGGAGGACAAATCAGTTAATAAGAGTAACTTGGAGAGAAGCATATGATAAGCAGGGAAGAGCAGACAAGCTCTACGACATTAACACTCCACTCCACTCCACTTTAAGTACTGATGTAGGTAACTACTTTAACAACTACGCCATAAAAAAGAATGTCCCAATGCCTTGATGCTTAATGCGATTGGAATAAAGTTAGCTTCCCTTACAGTTGGTGCAGTGCAAGTCAAATTGCTATGCAGAGTAAGAGAGCTACCACAGAGGGCTTCAGGGACTCTTGCTTCTTCTGGAGCAAGCAGGGCTACAGTATAGGTTACCAGTACCTAGGAGATGTTTGCCAATCTGCCAGTCCCAGGTCATGATATAGGGAATACTGTTGGAGTTGGCTTGAGGAGATCCAGATGATTTGAATCTGGGTCAAAATAATAATAATATTAATGGTAGCTTCCATTTAATGAGCAATGATAATTACAGTAATAGTTAACAACTCTAGGAAGCAGATAATTTTAAGTGACCTGCCCCAACTCACAGAGCTAACAACTAGCAGAGCTGAGATCTGACCCCAAGTGCTTCTGATTCCAAAGCACATGCTCGTAACCACAATACACTTTTGTCTTTCAAAGTGCTAGGGATGGGCTTCCCTGGTGGCGCAGTGGTTGAGCGTCCGCCTGCCATCGCAGGGGACACGGGTTCGTGCCCCGGTCCGGGAGGATCCCACATGCCGCGGAGCGGCTGGGCCCGTGAGCCATGGCCGCTGAGCCTGCGCGTCCGGAGCCTGTGCTCCGCAACGGGAGAGGCCACAGCAGTGAGAGGCCCGCGTACCACACACACACACACAAAAAGTGCTAGGGATGACCAACCTTTAAGGAAATACCACCAATCAAATAAAAAAATTAATAGACAGGTAGAGAGATCCCATTAGGCCTGGGCTAGCAATCTAATTCGGATGGTTACCACTTGCCCAGGAAGCCAAGAGTCCCAGCATTGACCAGAAATAGTCATGGTACCTTGTATGTAGAATAAGGGAGAAGCTGACAAGGACCCTTCTTTGACCAGACTTTGGTCCAGCTCCTCTGAGCTCTCCTCTTGATAAGGCTGTGTCCTGGGCCTTCCATCCTTAGCCTGCTTAAGCTCAGTTCAGCAAGAATCCAGCCAAGCCAGCTTAGCAAGAATCCCACAACCCTTGGTATCTAACCAAGCTCCTCTTGGCATTTTCCATCCACCGATGCCACTCATCCTGCCCATTGGCTACAATCCTCCAGCTACCTCTCTTGTATTGAGAGTTGAGTTCAATCTCTCACCCCTGTTGCCACAGTCTTGACCTTATCACATTAGTCTTGGATAAAGTCTTCTTCACCTATTTGACTTATCCAAAGCAATTTTTCTTTGACAGGGCCTAGGTAAACACTGGAAGAGCTCTCTCATCCTTGCGGTCCCAGAGTACCTGGTGATGAGTCAGCAAGCCTGCCATTATAGAAAGCTCCCTGGTCTTCAAGCCCAGCCTGCCAGGAGAAGTATCCAGAACGCATGATTGTGGGAACCTTTCTGTAAGCCAAGGAGATCAGCCAGAGAGTACGAGGCAGGAAGGAGCGGACCAGGCTACTGTTTTTGTTTTATTTGTTTGTTTTTCACATCTTCTTTACCCATTCCTCTGTCAATGGAAGTTTAGGTTGCTTCCATGTCCTGGTTATTGTAACATATATACAATGGAATATTACTCAGTCATAAAAAAGAACAAAATAGTACCATCTGCAGCAACGTGGATGGGCCTAGAGACTGTCATACTGAGTGAAGTAAGTCAGACAGAGAAAGACAAATATCATATGATATCACTTATATGTGGAATCTAAAAAAAGGGTACAAATCAACTTATCTATACAGGCTACAGTTCTGAGAAAGGAAAGAGCCTTCCAGTCTAAACTGGTGAGCTGAGTACAAGATCCTTCTCCTCTCCCATCCAAGGACCTACTGAAAAGCTGAAAAAGATATTTTGAGAAAGAATGGAATGACAACAAAAGTACAAACATAAGAAAGGCGGCCATGAGCAGACCAGAAATCTTGAGATCTCCCACAGGGCAGAAAGCATCAGAATGATATGACAGGAACAAGCTAAAGAAACCACAGCTCAAACACTTAACAGAAACACAGGTCTTGAGAAGAAGTTCCATGGAAGCTTCAAACTGGGTAGCAAAGATAGAAAGTGCAGAAGGGCACCACAGGCCATCACTAGGGTGATTCGTTAAGGAATAGCATTCTGAGCAGCTAGGGAGATCAGGACCTCCACTATTCTCCCTAAGCAAATTCAGCTTCTGCCCTCCCAACTAACTACAGAAAACTGACCTAGAAAAGAACAACAAAAAGACTGCTTGGTAATTATGGTAAAATTCAATAGATGGATTGAGTTTATTAGAATGTACACAGGCAAAGACCATGATCTGAAAATAAAGGAGAACTTTCAATATAAAGAGCAAATAGACAAAAATATGGCCATATGGGAGAAAAGATAAGACTTATGGAAGACACATTCATGTAGTCCAGTCTTCCTTTAAGAGGAATTCCAAAAGGAGAAAACGAAATAAGGAAAGGGTGGAAATCATCATAGATCTCAGAGAAAATGTCCCTGAGTTGAAAAGAGACCTAAAACTTCAGATTAAAAGGCCCACTGACTGCTGTGCAGAGTAAACAAAGACCCAACTCACTTACATCCTTGTGAAATTTCAGACTTCCAGAAATTTTGAAAGTTTCCAGGAAGGGGGAAAAAGGCACATAAAGAGGAAAGAGAATTAATCAGACTTCATCAGCAATACTGGTGGCTAGAAGAAAATGGAGTGACGTCTTCAAACTCGCAAGGGAAAGAATATTTTGAACTCTGAATTCTAGAAAGAATCATTCAAAATACAATATTCAGACCTGTAAAAACTCAAGCAGTTTACAACACTCATCCTATCTGAAAAAATACTTCAGGTGCTTGCTCACACAAAATGAAAAAAATCTGAGAGAGAATGACATGGGTTACATGAAACCACGGCAGGTGATTTTATGAACGAGGTGCTCAATGTTCTTCTGTGAGTGCTGGCCCTTTCTTTCTGCCCTGATGCTGTCTGCAAGATCAGCCACCAAAACTGGTCTCAGATTTTGGGCTTATTCCTTTCTTTAATCACTGAGACCCCGCATAGATTTTTTTTGTCATACTTTTGGTACTGGTGAACTATAGAACCCTAGTTATCCAGAAGGCTCTCCAGAAAATTGAACTTTTCTTGATGATGCCTTAAAATCTCTGGTCCTCTTGCAGGGTTTATTATTTTCAAAATGGTTTTCAATATATTGGTCCCCTCTCTGGCCAGAGTAAATGATACAATGAACAAAATTCAGGTTGTTCCTCAACTCAGGACCCTGTATCACCATGGAAGGGGTCACCATTCCCCAGTATCAAAAATGTTTGCCCTGAAACCCAGAAAAACAATCAAGTAATATATCCCTCAGGATCACAGCCACTTAGTGGAAGGATCTGGGTTAGGACCCCCATATTCTGACTCCCGGTGCTATGGAGTGAATGGTGCCCCTCCCAAATTCATATGTTGAAACTATAACCCCCCGTGTGACTGTATTTGGAGGTAGGGCTTTTAGGAGGTAATTTAGGTTACATGAGGTCATAAAAGTAGGGTCCTAATCCAATAGGGTTTGTGGCCTTATAAAAAGAGAATAAGAGGACTTCCCTGGCAGTCCAGTGGTTAAGACTCTGCACTTCCAATGAAGGGGGCGCGGGTTCGATCCCTGGTTGGGGAACCAAGATCCCACATGCCACTTGGCCCCACCCCTTCCCTGGCAGTCCAGTGGTTAAGACTCTGCACTTCCAATGAAGGGGGCGCGGGTTCGATCCCTGGTCGGGGAACTAAGATCCCACATGCTGCAAGGCCAAAAAAAAAAAAAAAGAGAGAGAGAGAGAGAGAGAATACGAGAGAGACATCTCTCTCTCTCTCCAGGTCCACTCACTGAGGAAAGGCCACATGAGCACACAATGAGAAAACAGTTGCCTGCAAGGCAGGAAGAAAGCTCTTACCAGAACTTAACCATGCCAGCATTCTAATAGCCAACTTCCAGTCTCCAGAATTGTGAGAAAATAAATCTTTGTTGTTTAAGCCACCTAGGCACACTGCTATAGACTGAATGTTTGTGTCCCCTCCTAAAAGGCATACGCTGAAACCTAATCCCCAATTTGACTGCATTAGGTGGGGTCTCTGGGAGGTGATTAGGTCATGAGGGTGAGGCCCCCATGAATGGATTACTGCCTTTATAAAAAGAGACCCCAGAAAGATCCCTTGTCCCCTTCTGCCATGAGGTTACAGCATCAATGAGGAAGTGGGCTCTCAGAGACACTAAATCTGCCTTGATCTTGGACGTTCCTGCCTAAAGAATTATGAGAGATAAATGTCTGATGTTTATAAGCCTCAGTCTATGGTATTCTCTTATAGCACCTGAACAGACTAAGGCACTCAGCCAAATCCTGGTTCATTTCTCTTTGCTCCTTCTCTCATCAACTGTTCATCAACTGCATCTTTTTTTTTTTTTTTTTTTTGTGGTATGCGGGCCTCCCTCTGTTGTGGCCTCTCCCGTTGCGGAGCACAGGCTCCGGACGCGCAGGCTCGGCAGCCATGGCTCACGGGCCCAGCCGCTCCGCGGCATGTGGGATCCTCCCAGACCGGGGCGCGAACCCGGTTCCCCT
>NC_041222.1:98511190-98512283 GCF_002837175.3 Physeter macrocephalus | reverse complement strand
ATGGCTCACGGGCCCAGCCGCTCCGCGGCATGTGGGATCCTCCCAGACCGGGGCGCGAACCCGGTTCCCCTGCATCGGCAGGCGGACGCGCAACCACTGCGCCACCAGGGAAGCCCCCATCAACTGCATCTTTACGAATGGTCATTCTAACACAGATGAAGGTGTTGACTATCTGACGTGAAACTGTACAGCTAGCTCCTTCTACAAAATAAACACTCATATTTTGGCATTAAAGCCCTTCAGCTTACTTATTTGGCTTCTGCCTGTTTTGCAAGCAAGAAAAGCCCAAGAAAAGCCCATATTCATAAATTTATAGCAGACTTGGGGAATGACTCTTTTACTTCTTTTTTTTTCCCCCAGCAACTCTATTTCCACCAAATTTCACCGAACTGTTTTTTTAGCTTCATGGTGAGCTGTTTTTCTAGCACTCAACAGACATCTGTCATGACTTTATTTTTTGACTGAGGTATAATTGACATATAACATTGTATCCGTTTTAGGTACACATCTATCATATGCATAATGCATACTGTCAAACTCACCCTCCTGAAAATATCCATGGCTTAAACAAGAATACAGATGCTATAAAATGTAATTTTACTTTTACTGAGTATCAGCTTTGAGAATCCATTTAAATGGATTTGTTGACAGTGTTAAGATAGACGACTGGGGAGACCTTCAAGATGGCGGAGGAGTAAGACATGGAGATCACCTTCCTCCCCACAAATGCATCAGAAATACATCTACATGTGGAACAACTCCTATAGAACACCTACTGAACGCTGGCAGAAGACCTCAGACCTTCCAAAAGGCAAGACACACCCCACGTACCTGGGTAGGGCAAAAGAAAAAAAAGAAAAAACAGAGACAAAAGAATAGGGACGGGACCTGCACCAGTGGGAGGGAGCCGTGAGGGAGGGAAGGTGTCCACACACTAGGAAGGCCCTTCGCGGGCGGAGACTGCAGGTGGCAGAGTGGCGGAAGCTTCGGAGCCACGGAGGAAAGCGCAGCCACAGGGGTGCGGAGGGCAAAGCGGAGAGATTCCGGCACAGAGGATCGGTGCCGACCAGCACTCACCAGCCCGAGAGGCTTG
>NC_041222.1:98510324-98510722 GCF_002837175.3 Physeter macrocephalus | reverse complement strand
CCCAGGGAGAGGACTGGGGTTGGCGGCATGAACACAGCCTGAAGGGGCTAGTGCGCCACGGCTGGCCGGGAGGGAGTCCGGGAGAAGTCTGGACCTGCCGAAGAGGCAAGAGACTTTTTCTTGCCTCTTTGTTTCCTGGTGCGAGAGGAGAGGGGATTAAGCGCGCCACTTACAGGAGCTTCTGAGACGGCGTGAGCCGCGGCTATCAGCGCGGACCCCAGAGACGGGTGTGGGACACTAGGGCCGCTGCTGCCACCACCAAGAAGCCTGTGTGCGAGCACAGGTCACTGTCCACACCTCCCCTCCCTGGAGCTCGTGCAGCCCGCCACTGCCAGGGTCCCGTGATCCAGGGACAACTTCCCCGGGAGAACGCACGGCGCGCCTCAGGCTGGTGCAAC
>NC_041222.1:98507407-98510280 GCF_002837175.3 Physeter macrocephalus | reverse complement strand
GGTCACAAATCAAGCCTTGGTAAATTTAAGAAAATTGAAATTGTATCAGTTATCTTTTTTGACCACAATGCTATGAGACTAGATATCAATAACAGGAAAAAATCTGTAAAAAACACAACACATGAAAGCTAAACAATACACTACTAAATAGCCAAGAGATCACTGAAGAAATCAAAGAGGAAATCAAAAAGTACCAAGAAACAAATGACAATGAAAACACGATGACTCAAAACCTATGGGATGCAGCAAAAGCAGTTCTAAGAGGGAAGTTTATAGCAATACAATCCTACCTCAAGAAACAAGAAACATCTCAAATAAACAACGTAACCTACACCTAAAGCAATTAGAGAAAGAAGAACCAAAAAAAAGTCTGGGCGAAGAACAGATGCCCTCAGGCGACCTACACGCAGAGGCGGGGCCAAACCCAGAGCTGAACCCCAGGAGCTGTGCGAACAGAGAAGACAAACGGAAATCTCTCCATGCAGACTCAGGAACAGAGGATTAAATCCCCAAAATCAACTTGATGCACCCTGCATCTCTGGAATACCTGAATAGACAATGAATCATCCGAAAATTGAGGCAGTGAACTTTGTGTGATTTTGTCTATATAGTTTTGCTTTTACCATTTGGCCTAGGGTTCTGCCTGTCCTCTTTTCTTTTTTTTTTTTTAGTAGTTTTTAGCGCTTGTTATCATTGGTGGATTTGTTTTCTGGTTAGGTTGCTGTCTTCTTTCTTTCTTTTTTTAAAATACTTTTTAATTTTTTATTTTTAATAACTTTATTTTATTTTTTTCTTGCTTGCTTTTTTTCTCCCTTTTCTTTTGAGCAATGTGGCTGGCAGGGTCTTGGTGCTCCAGCCGGGTGTCAGCCCTGTGCCTCTGAGGTGGGAGAGCCAAGTTCAGAACATTGGTCCACCAGAGACCTCCCGGCTCCACGTAATATCAAATGGCAAAAGCTCTCCCAGAGATATCCATCTCAATGCTAAGACCCAGCTCCACTCAATGACCAGCAAGCTTCAGTGCTGGACACCCTATGCCAAACAAGTAGCAAGACAGGAACACAACCCCACCCATTAGCAGAGAGGCTGCCTAAAATCATAATAAGGTCACAGACACCCCAAAACAAACCACCGGATGTGGTGTTGCCCACCAGAAAGACAAGATCCAGCCTCATCCACCAGAACACAGGCACCAGTCCCCTCCACCAGGAAGCCTACACAACCCACTGAACCAACCTTAGCCACTGGGGGCAGACACCAAAAACAACAGTAATTACAAACCTGCAGCCTGCGAAAAGGAGACCCCAAACACAGTAAGTTAAGCAAAATGAGAAGACAGAGAAACACACAGCAGATGAAGGAGCAAGGTAAAAACCCACCAGACCAAACAAATGAAGAGGAAATAGGCAGTCTACCTGAAAAAGAATACAGAGTAATGATAGTAAAGAAGATCCAAAATCTTGGAAATCGAATGGAGAAAATACAAGAAACGTTTAACAAGGACCTAGAAGAACTAAAGAGCAAACAAACAATGATGAACAACACAACAAATGAAATAAAAATTCTCTATAAGGAATCAATAGCAGAATAACTGAGGCAGAAGAACGGATAAGTGACCTGGAAGATAAAATAGTGGAAATAACTACTGCAGAGCAGAATAAAGAAAAAAGAATGAAAAGAACTGAGGACAGTCTCAGAGACCTCTGGGACAACATTAAACGCACCAACATTCGAATTATAGGGGTCCCAAAAGGAGAAGAGAAAAAGAAAGGGATTGAGAAAATATTTGAAGAGATTATAGTTGAAAACTTCCCTAATATAGGAAAGAAAATAGTCAATCAAGTCCAGGAAGCACAGAGAGTCCCATACAGGATAAACCCAAGGAGAAACACGCCAAGACACATAATAATCAAACTGTCAAAAATTAAATACAAAGAAAACATATTAAAAGCAGCAAGGGAAAAACAACAAATAACACACAAAGGAATCCCCATAAGGTTAACATCGGATCTTTCAGCAGAAACTCTCCAAGCCAGAAGGGAGTGGCAGGACATATTTAAAGTGATGAAGGAAAAAAACCTACAACCAAGATTACTCTACCCAGCAAGGATCTCATTCAGATTTGATGGAGAAATTAAAACCTTTACAGACAAGCAAAAGCTGAGAGAGTTCAGCACCACCAAACCAGCTTTACAACAAATGCTAAAGGAACTTCTCTAGGCAAGAAACACAAGAGAAGGAAAAGACCTACAAGAACAACCCGAAACAATTCAGTAAATGGTAATAGAACCATACATATCGATAATTACCTTAAATGTAAATGGATTAAATGCTCCCACCAAAAGACACAGACTGGCTGAATGGAAACAAAAACAAGACCCATATATATGCTGTCTACAAGAGACCCACTTCAGACCTAGGGACACATACAGACTGAAAGTGAGGGGATGGAAAAAGATATTCCATGCAAATGGAAATCAGAAGAAAGCTGGAGTAGCAATTCTCATATCAGACAAAATAGACTTTAAAGTAAAAACTATAACAAGAGACAAAGAAGGACACTATATAATGATCAAGGGATCGATCCATGAAGAAGATATAACAATTGTAAATATTTATGCACCCAACATAGGAGCACCTCAATACATAAGGCAAATACTAACAGCCATAAAAGGGGAAATCGACAGTAACACAATCATAGTAGGGGACTTTAACACCCCACTTTCACCAATGGACAGATCATCCAAAATGAAAATAAATAAGGAAACACAAGCTTTAAATGATACATTACACAAGATGGACTTAATTGATATTTATAGGACATTCCATCCAAAAACAACAGAATACACATTCTTCTCAAGTGCTCATGGAACACT
>NC_041222.1:98442294-98505775 GCF_002837175.3 Physeter macrocephalus | reverse complement strand
CAACATCATTCTCAATGGTGAAAAACTGAAACCATTTCCACTAAGATCAGGAACAAGACAAGGTTGTCCACTCTCACCACTATTATTCAACATAGTTTTGGAAGTTTTAGCCACAGCAATCAGAGAAGACAAAGAAATAAGAGGAATCCAAATGGGAAAAGAAGAAGTAAAGCTGTCACTTTTTGCATATGACATGATACTATACATAGAGAATCCTAAAGAGGCTACCAGAAAACTACTAGAGATAATCAATGAATTTGGTAAAGTAGCAGGATACAAAATTAATGCACAGAAATCTCTTGCATTCCTATACACTAATGATGAAAAACCTGAAAGAGAAATTAAGGAAACACTCCCATTTACCATTGCAACAAAAAGAATAAAATACCTAGGAATAAACCTACCTAAGGAGACAAAAGACCTGTATGCAGAAAACTATAAGACACTGATGAAAGAAATTAAAGAGGATACAAACAGATGTATACCATGTTCTTGGATTGGAAGAATCAACATTGTGAAAATGACTATACTACCCAAAGCAATCTACAGATTCAGTGCAATCCCTATCAAACTACCAATAGCATTTTTCACGGAACTAGAAAAAAAATTTCACAATTTGTATGGAAACACAAAAGACCCCGAATAGCCAAAGCAATCTTGAGAACGAAAAATGGAGCTGGAGGAATCAGGCCCCCTGACTTCAGATTATACTACAAGGCTACAGTAATCAAGACAGTATGGTACTGGCACAAAAACAGAAATATAGAACAATGGAACAGGATAGAAAGCCCAGAGATAAACCCACACACATATGGTCACCTTATCTTTGATAAAGGAGGGAAGGATATACAGTGGAGAAAAGACAGCCTCTTCAATAAGTGGTGCTGGGAAAACTGGACAGCTACATGTAAAAGTATGAAATTAGAACAATCCCTAACACCACACACAAGAATAAACTCAAAATGGGTTAAAGACCTAAATGTAAGGCCAGACACTATCAAACTCTTAGAGGAAAACATAGGCAGAACACTCTATGGCATAAATCACAGCAGGATCCTTTTGGACCCATCTCCTAGAGAAATGCAAATAAAAACAAAAAAAAACAAATACACACCATTGTAAAGCAATTATACTCCAATAAAGATGTTAAAGAAAAAAATAATAAGATAGATGACTGAGCTAACACCAGGTCAAGGACCCGCTGGTATTTTATTTTTTAAAATTTATTTTATTTATTTATTTTTGGCTGCTTTGGGTCTTCATTGCTGCCATTGGTTTTAGAGAATCAATTTCCAGATATTTAAGATAAATTCAACAATGTATCTGCTTGAGATCCTACCTGTGATGAACAAATTCTTCCTTTCCCCAGTATTCCTTCTTCTGTGTCATAAAAGCAGAGGACACCTCTCACCCATCCTAATCTTACTAGGGAATGTTTCCCTGGCCACCAAACAGAAAGAGGATGGGAAAAACCAGTGCTGGTGCAGAGGCAACAAATGACTGTAAGGACAGAGTAAAGCGTGCTTGTGCAAGCCAGGAGGTTTCAACAGAACTGAAGGAGGCCTAGTAGAGTTGCAAACCGATAGAACATGAAAAATAATTTTTGATGACAGATCAATGTAGGGTTTGGGGCTCAGAATGAGTTCAAAGAATTAACTGAGCTGTAACAAAATGCTTTCCATTCCCACCTATTTTTTATATGAACAAGATTCTTCTGCACGTTCATTGAGAAATAGAATTGATAGTGACCTTTGATCCGCTCTAGCAAAGAGTAATAACCAAACCCAGATACATAAACTAACTCTGGTAAAAAGCCCATCACGCTCATTAAGGGATATATCGCCACTAAAGTCTAACTTTATAATTACTAATTTGAAATACAGATTGCTGTTTTTTTAAATAATTTTTTTAATAAATTTATTTTATTTATTTATTTTTGGCTGTGTTGGGTCTTCCTTGCTGTGCGCGGGCTTTCTCTAGTTAATGCTTTCCATTCCCACCTATTTTTTATATGAACAAGATTCTTCTGCACGTTCATTGAGAAATAGAATTGATAGTGACCTTTGATCCGCTCTAGCAAAGAGTAATAACCAAACCCAGATACATAAACTAACTCTGGTAAAAAGCCCATCACGCTCATTAAGGGATATATCGCCACTAAAGTCTAACTTTATATTTACTAATTTGAAATACAGATTGCTGTTTTTTTAAACAATTTTTTAAATAAATTAATTTTATTTATTTATTTTTGGCTGTGTTGGGTCTTCCTTGCTGTGCGCGGGCTTTCTCTAGTTGCAGCGAGCTGGGGCTACTCTTCATTGTGGTGCGCGGGCTTCGCACTGCAGTGGCTTCTCTTGTTGCGGAGCACGGGCTCTAGGTGCGTGGGCTTCAGCAGTGTGGCATGCAGGCTCAGTAGTTGTGGCACACGTGTTTAGTTGCTCCACGGCATGGGGGATCTTCCCAGACCAGGGCTGAAACCCATGTCCCCTGCGTTGGCAGGCAGATTCTTAACCACTGCGTCACCAGGGAAGCTCCTACAGATTGCTGTTTTGACCAGGTATATTACTAATAATTACAATGATAGCTCCATCAAAAGAAATTTCTCAATGGTCATAGGAAGTAAGGTTACAGGAAATAAAAATATATTAATATCAATGTATTGTAATATGTATTGATATTAATATATTTTTATTTATTAATAAATAATAAAGTGACCACTAAAAGATTTCAAGCATAAAAATATGCATAAGAAAAGTCTTGGACTTCCCTGGTGGCGCAGTGGTTAAGAATCCACCTGCCAGTGCAGGGGACACGGGTTCGAGCCCTGGTCTGGGAAGATCCCACATGCCGCGGAGCAACTAAGCTTGTGTGCCACAACTACTAAGCCCATGTGCCACAAGTACTGAGCCCACTTGCCTAGAGCCCGTGCTCCGCAACAAGAGAAGCCACCGCAATGAGAAGCCTGCGCACCACAATGAAGAATGGCCCCCGCTCGATGCAACTAGAGAAAGCCCGCATGCAGCAATGAAGACCCAACGCAGCCAAAAATGAAAATAAATAAATAAATTTATTTAAAAAAGAAAAGTCTCTGTGGGAAGTGGAATGGAAATTCAAATTCAAGGGAAAAAAGGAATTATATATTGAATAAAATGTATGATGTTTAAAGGAAAGCTTGTCCCTGGATTGTTTCAGTGGATGATGGTGGGTATCAAACACTATTAGATTCCTCTGTATACATTTAAAAGAATCGTGTAACAGTTCTGAGTGTGTATGTCACACATACATATGTATGCACACATCTGGATATATATACACACAGTCAGCCTTCCATATCTGCGGATTTACATCTGTGGATTCAACCAACCGCAGACTGAAAATACACCCAAAAAAAGAAAAAAAATTCCAGAAAGTTCCAGAAAGCAAACCTTGAATTTGCCGCACACTGGCAACTATTTACATATCATTTACATTGTATTTGCAACTATTTGCATAGTATATACATTGTACGAGGTATTATAAGTAATCTAGAGATGATTTAAAGTATAAGGGGGGGGCTTCCCTGGTGGCACAGTGGTTGAGAATCCGCCTGACAATGCAGGGGACACGCGTTCGAGCCCTGGTCTGGGAAGATCCCACAGGCCGCGGAGCAACTGGGCCCGTGAGCCACAATTACTGAGCCTGCGCGTCTGGAACCTGTGCGCCGCAACAAGAGAGGCCGCGATAGTGAGAGGCCCGCACACCGCGATGAAGAGTGGCCCCCACTTGCCACAACTAGAGAAAGCCCTCGCACAGAAATGAAGACCCAACACAGCCATAAATAAATAAATAAATAAATTTTTAAAAAAAATTTTAAAAATAAAGTATAAGGGAGGATGTGCAAAGGTTATATGCAAATATGATACCATTTTATATAAGGGACTTGAGCATCTTTAGATTTTGGTATCTGCAGGGGAGTCCTGGAACCAATTTATATTTTATATGTATATATCTATATATATGATAATAAAGCCTCAACATGAATGTACTTTGTGGTGAGATTATGCAATTATATACAATAGCCAAAATTTATCATATCCTACACTTTAAATTGACAGATTTTATTGTATGTTAAAAAAAAAGCAAATAAAGAGAGGGAAACCTGCCCCATTAAAATTGAAATAGGAAAAAAAAAAACTGAAATGAAAAAAAATAGGAATAGAGGAATATTTCCTTAGTATGATGGATATCTTCTGTGTGTATAAGAGCTTAACATACACATGTACACATACACATACATATGCATACATGTATAGTGAACAATTATTTTTTAAAGTCAATACTGACAATATACTGTAAATATATCCTTACAAACTAAACTTGTAGTAAAATTTTAGATATAGACTGTAAATGTGTGAGGGTAGGCTTAATTTTACCAAATTCCTCTGGAGGATATGCAAGCAAAAAATTGGAAGACCACTGGACACCAGTACAGGATAATACATATGGGGGAATCCAACATAATAGAAACTGAGAGGACAGTTAGTACATTTTTGCTACTAGGATGTAGGCAGACTAAATTACAATGACGCAAATGTTTACATATGCAGTAGATATAAAAAGTTTAAAAGCAACTCTTTGTTCTCCTGCTTACTGTGGGGCAGGCAGGCACCGTCACACGTAGAGGAAAAGAAGTGACAGGACAGGCACCCAATTAGCCTGGCTGATGCCAAGGCGTCACCAGACTGAATCTGGTAAAACGACACTCAGATCCGGGAGAGAAGACCATGTGTAAGCAAGTGAACCTGCAGTAACACCTCAACTCAAGACTCATTCCATAATTACTTGAAACAAGACCTCATAATAGTTTTCCTTTGGGGGGGAGAAATCAGTTCAGTTGAACTCTAGCCAAGTATAGAAATCTTTTTATCATTAAGGTTTAATTGGCTTATTCTCCCAAATTACACTGGAAACAAATTTATTGTGCTCCTAGGGTACCATATTATGTTATTTATAAATGTGGATAATTCAAAAGCAATAAAATGTTTGGCCCTTGCTCTCAATAAAGTCGCCATCTAATTGGGAGGACAACATCCAAATTAAAACAACTGAAGAACAGTTCAAAGTAACACGTAAGCAGTATGTAATAATCCCCCAAGAGAAACAAGTACTCTCATACTTTCCCAGCAGAAGGATAAATTGGTACAAGCCCCTGGGGAAGGAATGTGGGCACTGAGATCAAAATTACAACTGAATACCTCCTTTGACCCAGCAATATGACTTCTGGGAATTTATCCTTCCACCATACTTAAGAAGTAACATATATACAAAGTTACTCATTGCAGCATTATTCAAAATAACAAAAGATTGGAAAGAACTCAAATACCCTTGAACAGAGGACTGGTTAAATAAATTATGCTACATATATACAATGGAAAATTTTGAAAGTATAAAAATGCATGAGGAAGCTTTCAATATACAGATATTTTTTAAAGACTCCAAGATAAGTGGGGGAAGAAATCCCAGCAAGGCACAAAAAATGTGTATACAATGCATCCTTTTGTTTACAAGAAGGGGAAAATGGGAATACAGAATATATTTGTATTTGCTTTAATATTCATAAGTAAAGTCTGGATGAGTACACACAAAAACTAAAAGCTGATTACCTGCAGTGAGTTATAGGAAGGTGAAAAGTGGCTGGAAGATCTCAGGGCAGGAGTAAGACTTGCCGTCTAAAATGCACAGGTATATTCTGAACCACGTGAATGTCTTCCTATTACCAATTAAGAAGAGAATAATGAAAAAACATCCCCCAACAAGGCAGAGCACAATGAGGAGGAAGCTGGTTTCTGCAGGAAACCTCCTGGCCCTGGGTGGAGTTTCGACTTAAGCTTTGGGCAGCTCTGCAAACAGCTGGGAAACTGAGAGAGCACAGAGCACACAGCTTGTGCGCTGGCCGCATTGCGCTGTTTGCGCAAGTGCCATCACTTCCCAGGGCTTCTGAGCCTCTGCCCAGCTGAAATACCTCCCTGCCAGGTGCCTCTCCTTCACCACAGCCCAGAGCCCACTCCTCCCCACCTCCGCAGCCGGCCAGGATGCTCATGACCCGCCATCCTCACCAGTTACCAGAATCCTCCAGCAGCTGCCTTTAATTTTTACGATGGGAGGGCAGAAGGGGGAGGGCAGGTCAATTAAGTAAACTTCTATTGAGAGGAGTGAAGTGCAGGAGGTCAAAGAGTTGGGACAGATACCGGGCAGAATCCTCCAGCAGCTGCCTTTAATTTTTACGATGGGAGGGCAGAAGGGGGAGGGCAGGTCAATTAAGTAAACTTCTATTGAGAGGAGTGAAGTGCAGGAGGTCAGAGTTGGGACAGATACCTGGCCGCTTGCCAAGTCAAGTCTTGGAAAATACTCCCCCAAGATACCACCAAGAAATCTGCCCAAACGTGAATGCGGCCAGCTTCAAGCTGTGTAATCATGGGTGATTTTTTTTTCCTGCTATTTTTTTAAATAAGATGTTGGGGGTAGAAGTTTATTAATTTATTAGAGTTGGGACAGATACCTGGCCGCTTGCCAAGTCAAGTCTTGGAAAATACTCCCCCAAGATACCACCAAGAAATCTGCCCAAACGTGAATGCGGCCAGCTTCGAGCTGTGTAATCATGGGTGATTTTTTTTTCCTGCTATTTTTTTTTAATAAGATGTTGGGGGTAGAAGTTTATTAATTTATTTATTTATTTTTGGCTGTGTTGGGTCTTCGCCTCTGTGTGAGGGCTTTCTCTAGCTACGGCAAGCGGGGGCCACTCTTCATCGCGGTGCGCGGGCCTCTCGCTATCGCGGCCTCTCTTGTTGCGGAGCACGGGCTCCAGACGCACAGGCTCAGTAGTTGTGGCTCACGGGCCTAGTTGCTCCGCGGCATGTGGGATCCTCCCAGGCCAGGGCTCGAACCTGTGTCCCCTGCATTAGCAGGCAGATTCTCCACCACTGCGCCACAAGGGAAGCCCTTTTCCTGCTATTTATGCTTTGATGTGCGTTCCAATTTTTTTTTAATGAGTATAGATTACTCTTAAAAACCCAAAACTATTACATACAATGTGAGAGATGTATATATTAAAAAACAAACCACTATTCTTATGTAGTCCTGAAACTGACAGATAAAGGAAATTGAGATGGGCAGAATAAGAATTTTATAGCTGTAAACAATAAGTGTAAGAATACTATAATTTTTAAAAATCTCCTATAGTGCTGAAGGTGTCACCTGATAGTAGGTCAGTGTGACCCACCTAGTCAGGCTGGGCAGAGTGGAACTGTCCACGGTTCCAGGGCAGGAAAGTGCAGTCATTAAAGAGATGTCTCCATTAGTCGTATGCTCTCCAACTGATAGCCATCGCCTTCCCACTGTCTTCCTCTCCTGGGGTTTGAAACTCGATATCCTGCAAGTCAAACCACTTTCCTCCCTCCACTTTCTAAACCCAAACGCTGATGACGGTCCTATTCATCTCAGAAACTTAACAAATACATTTTGAAACTTGGCCAATTTTTTTCTCAGGTCCTTAGTAGTCCTGGGGAAAGTAAGCTAACATTCAAATTACTTGAGTAGGTTTGGGCGTAGCTGAGGCTGTTTCTCACCATTTAACAAACAGTTTTATTTAAATGACCGTCAGTAAAGTTAGATGCAAACCCTCAACGCTTGGAAAAAAACACAGTAGACCTTGATATTTGCAAGGAATCTATCCTAAAGCCTTCCTGAGTCCCAAACTTGGAAACAGCTCTATTGCCCCAAATTCCCCACCTTTAGGCAGGACTCTTGACTGTAAGTTATAGAAACCCAAACGACAGAAACGGGAGTGTGCTGGAGGACAGAATTCAAGGAATGGTTGAACAACCAAATCTAGGAGACAGAGATGCAGTAAGCTTCCCTAAAAACAAGACCCAGGACACATACAACATCAGGACTCCGCCCATCTCTCATTTATGCGTCCCACTGCAAGCCGTTTTCATTGCCTCCCCCACATGGCAGGGAACATGACCATTAAGAGTTCAAGAACCACCACTGAAAGGGAATTCCTCAAGCTTTTTCTGGTTGTAAGTTCAAAACTCCTGAGAAGAGTCTTTGATTGGCCAGTGAAGGTCAGGTGTCCACCCTGGGCCAATCAGCTGTAAGAACATGGCAGCTCCAGCTGAGTCACGTGGTTGAAGTGGAGGAGCAGCGGTTCTCAGAACGCAGGGGGTGCCAAACAGACCAAAATAAATAAGCAAAGTAAGAGAGGGCTACTACACTCCAATAAAAAGGAACAAAGTAAAACTGAAAAATCTAAATGTCATTTCAGACCTTTACGGGAGTCATATGTTTACCTTTTTATGCAGCAAAGCTGCAGCGAGTTGAATAGGCTGGGTGCTCTCAGAGCCAAGAGCTTCCCTCCTATACACCAGCCTTAGGGCACACACAATTCAAGACTGTTCCACCTTAGCAAAATCCAAACTGTTATGTGTCCTGGCCTTCTGATTATAAACGACAAGGGTCTAGAATGCCTCAGAGAAAATGCCGTTTTTAATGGCAGGTGCTTCTCTGAAATGAGTTCATTTACTATATAAAGAGGCAATGTGGTTCTCAATGAGCCTGCATCATGACTCATCTTGACACCCGCTACTCCTGCCCACCAACTCTGGCCAACCAACTCCGGCCAACCAACTCCTATTGTTTCTGGACAATAGCAACTCTCCACTTAGGCCCTTTCCCTCCATCTACAACTGTCCTGGTTCCGAACCCCATATGACCCCATTTTGAATCACTTTGTACATAGTAGAAAGAGAAATATGCTGCCTAGGTCTTTTTTTGCCAAATACCTATTGAAGAGAGAAGGATTTTTAGTCCCAAAAGATAAGGTTAATGAAGCCAAGACTAGGAAAATGACAAGACGAGAGCATGGGTTTTGGAACCAGACAGCTCTGGTTTGAATCCAGCCCTGTCACTTACTCTCTGCATGACCGTGGCAAGTTATCCAATCCCTCTGAGGCTGAGTTTCTTATAAAACAGGCGTAATAGTATTTGTCTTGCAGACGTATTGTGAAGATTAAATCAGGTGACAGATTGTTAAGTGCCAAGATGCTAAGGGACTTCAATATATGCTGCTAATATTAGAAGACTCGTGCTAACCTTACAAAGGTCAATATACAAATTCAAGGGGAGTACAGAGGGCCAGGAGGCTGAATCTGCATTCCTCTTCCCATCCTGCTCTGGCTCCCAAAGATATGCCACTTTTTTCCTCTAAGCCTGAAAGAACTTATTAAATAACTGTTCTCTGTTTTCCTTACTACTGTTTTCCATCACTGTTTTGATGCAGACCATTATTTAAAGGAAAAGGTATGGAGTCATTCTTCCTTGGGACGGAGTACAGCCAGACTCTGTATTTAAAGAGACAGAGGGGCTTCCCTGGTGGCGCAATGGTTGAGAGTCCGCCTGCCGATGCAGGGGACGCGGGTTCGTGCCCCGGTCCGGGAAGATCCCACATGCCGCGGAGCGGCTGGGCCCGTGAGCCATGGCCGCTGAGCCTGCGCGTTCGGAGCCTGAGCTCCGCAACGGGAGAGACCGCGACAGTGAGAGGCCCGAGTACCGCAAAAAAAAAAAAAAAAAGAGAGACAAAATTTGAGAGTGTTAATTCCCTGAAATTTTTAGTAAAATTTGAGTAACTTAAGTAATCTTCCCAGCATATTGTTGAACTTGATGGGGGGGAGGGGTATGTGGCATGTGCCAGTAAATTTGAATGTTTGAAGGATTATGACTAAATTAGGGTCCGAAAGAAGACAGGAATTCAGAAAGTCAAACACTTAAAGTATTTTGCCCTGAATTGTTATATGATATAGATTGTAATGTGAATATGATAGAAGATGGAATTAGAAAAGATATTGCCATTTTGAACATGGATTCAACAATAAACTCTTCCTGAATTTTCTTTTTTTTTTTTTTTGAGTCAAATTCAACATAGGGTAAACTAATCTCATTGTGACCTACTAAGCATGATGAGGTCAACAAAATCTCCGGAGAATCTGTAACCCAGACATTTCTATCTTTTTTTTTCCTTATTCAAAGATCCTAAAAGATCATGACTAGGGAAACCAATTCTGATACTAAAAATAAATACTATGTCGCTTTCTCCATTTATAGGTAAAATTTATAAGACTCTACATCTCAAGCCTCTTATTTGTATCCTAGAGATATGCTACTATCTTCCTACTATCAGCAAACAACCAACATAAATATGATAAGTGAAAAATATATATTACATTGCTGAAAGAAATTAAAGAAAGTCTAAATAAATGAAAAGACATCCCATGTTCACAGACTGAAAGAGTTAATGTTGTTAAGATGACAATACTACCCACACTGACATACAGAGTCAAGGCTATCTCTATGAAAATCCTAAGGTGTTTTTTGCAGAAATGAAAAATCCATACTGAAGTTCATACAGTATTTCAAGGGACCCAGAATAGCCAAAATAATCTTGCAAAAGAAGAACAAAGTTGGAGGACTCATGCTGCCTGATTTCAAAGCTTATTAAAAAGCTACAGTAATCAAAACTGTGGTACTGGCATAAGAACAGACATATAGAGCAATGGAATAAAATTTACAGTTCATAAATAAACCTCCACATCTATGGTCAATTGATTTCGACACGGGTGTCAAGACCAATCAATAGGGAAAGAACAATCTCTCCAATAAATGGTACTAGGAAAACTAAATATCCACAAGCAAAAGAATGAAGTCGACCCTTGCCTTATACCATATGCCAAAATTAACTCAAAATGAATCAAAGACCTACATTTAAGAGTTAATACTATAAAATTCTTAGAAGAAAATCTAAGGACAAATTTGCATAGCCTTGGATTTGGCAATGGTTTCTTAAACGTGACACCAAAAGCACAGACAACACAAGAAAAAAATAGATAAAAGGGACTTCATGAAAATTAAAAATTTCTGTGCACCAAAGGACACTATCAAGAGAGTGAAAAGACAACACACAAAATGGGAGAAAATATTTGCAAATCATATATACAATAAGAGTCTGAAATAAAGAATACATAAAGAACTCCTAAAGCTCAACAACACAAAAACAAACAACATGATTTTAAAATGGGCAAAGGGAGGGCTTCCCTGGTGGCGCAGTGGTTGAGAGTCCGCCTGCCGATGCAGGGGACACGGGTTCGTGCCCCGGTCCGGGAAGATCCCACATGCCGCCGAGCTGCTGGGCCCGTGAGCCACGGCCCCTGGGCCTGCGCATCCAGAGCCTGTGCTCCGCAACGGGAGAGGCCACAGCAGTGAGAGGCCCGCGTACCGGAAAAAAAAAAAAAAAAAAAAAAAAAAAAAAATGGGCAAAGGGGGGAATTAAAGGGGAGGGAGGAATAAGTAGGTGGAGCACAGAAGATTTTTAGGGCAGTGAACTATTCTATGTACTACTATAATGGTGGATACATGTCGTTATACATTTGTCAAAACCCACAGAGTGTATACCAAGAATGAACCCTAATGTAAACTATAGACGTTGGGTGATAATGATTTGTCAATATAGGTTTATCGACTGTAATACATGTACCTCTCTGGTGTGGGTTGTTGATTGTGGGAGAGGTTGTGCGTGGGGGGGTGGTTATATGGAAATTCTCTGTACCTTCCACTCAATTTTGCTATAAACTTAAAACTGCTCTAAAAGCAGGGGCAAGGAGGAGAGGAGCAAAGGACTTGAACAGACATTTCTCTAAAGAAGATAAACAAATAGCCAATAAGCACATGAAAAGATGCTCAACATCATTAATTATTAGGGAAATGCAAAGCAAACCACAGTGAGATGCCACTTCACACCCACTAGGATGGCTATAATAAAAAATATGGAAATAACAGGTGTTGGAGAGGACGTAGAGAAATTGGAACAATCAGACATTGCTGGTGGGGATATAAAGTGGCGCATCAGCAGTGAAAAACAGCTTGGCAATTCCTCAAGAAGTTAAACATAGAATTACCACATAACCCAGCAATTCTACTCCTATATAAATACCCAAGAGAAATGAAAGCAAGAATTAAACACATACTTGTACACCTATGTTTATTGTAGCATCATTCACAATAGTCAAAAGAGGGAAATAGCCCAAATGTCCAACATGAGATGAATGGATAAACAAAATGTGGAGAATCCATATAATGGAATATGATTCATCCTTAAAAAGGAATGAAGTTCTGATACATGCTACAACATGAATGAACCTTGAAAACATCATACTAAGTGAAAGAAGCCAGACACAAAAGGACAACATTGTGTGATTATACTTTTATGAGAAACCTAAAAAAGGCAAATCCATACAGACAGAAAATAGAATGGTAGTTGCCAGGTGCTGGTGGAAGGGAGGAATAGGAAATTATTGCTTAATGATTACAGAGTTTTGCCATAATGGTGATGCATGCACAACATTACGTATTTACTGCTGAGTCACACACTTAAAACGGTTAAGATGGCAAATTTCGTCATATATATTTTTTCACAATTATGTTTAAAAAGAAAAAAGTAACCTGTGCTAACTGACCTGTGAACATAGGAATTAGAAGCTGTTGTGAAAGTGTACCAGGAGGGATACTGTTACAGTGTTTGAGCAAACAGAAGCATGTGGTCTAGATGAAGGCCAGGAAAGCTCAAGATCAAGTATTGATTAGTGTTTTTAAAGTACTAGATAAGCTGATTCTAAAATCCGTATGGAAGAACTAAGAATAACAAAAAATAATTTTAAAAAAAGAAAAACAAGGGAGGCCACCTCTCCCTATGAGACATCAAGACATACATGACAAGTTATAGTATTTAGACAGTGTGATGTTAGCCCAGGAATAGATAACTAGATCGACCAAAGAAGCCCCAAGCAAATCCCTGACTCTATGGAAACATGGTATCAGACAGACATAACCAACCAGTGGAGAAAGAAAAGACTATACAGTAAAGGGGCTGGACCAGTTGATTATCTACGTGGAAGAAAAAGAAAAATGGATCCCTACCTTACAGCAATCACAGAATTAATTCTAGATGGATCCCATGCTTAATGTGAAAATCAAATTTTTAGAAAATTTTGGAAAGAAAATAGAGGAAAATATACACATGATTTTGAAGTTGGGAAATTTTTAAAAAAAATAAGACTTGAAAGCACGAATAATAAAAATTGCAAAATAGTTGACTACATTAAAATTAAACTCGTCTGTACATTAAAATATGCCATAAACAAGTAAAAGACAAGCAAGGGACTTGGAGAAGGCCTCTGCATGGTAAGTGACTGGTAAAGGTTGAGTAAACAGAATACACAATAAACTACTTCAACCAGTGAGAAAAAAGACAACACAACAGATGCAAAAGCAAAGAATGTGAACAGACAATTCAACTAAGAGGAGACACCAATGGCCAATAAACACATGAAAAGATGCTCAATCTCCATAGTAATCAGGAAAATACAAACAATTGTGAGACACCATTTCACATTCATCAGATTAGCAATAAATTTTACAAGTCAGACAGTTAGCAATAAATTTTAAAAGTAAGCACGACTAAGGCCGTGGAGAAGGAGAAGTTGTTATACACACCATCAATTGGTACAACCATCCTGGAGAGAAATGTGGCCATGTCAGTGCACATTCACGATGGCCAGCAACACCCTAGAGACACTCCTGCACACGTGTACAAGGACACGGGTACAAGAATGTGCTTCAGAGCACTGTGTGTAAGGGTGCTTATCCATGCACTTACAGGCAGCAAATGACAGGATGAAAGCACGCGTTGTAATGATAATTCAGGACAGTGGTGGCCTCTGGAAGGGAGGGAGGGAGGGGAGTGAACCTGGGAAGAGGTACACAGGGGAGTTTCAGCTACATCTATATTTTTTATTTAAAAAAAGGAACTGGAGCAGAAAGGCAAAATGTTAATATTTGGCAAAACTAAATTGTGAGTACATGATCTTCTTTACGCTTTTCTGAATACTTGAAATACTTCATAACAATACTTTCTTAAACTCTAGCAGTATTATTCAGCATGACTTTGGAGGACATGAACATTCCAGGTCATTGGGCAATTGCAGAACAGCAAAGGAAGAGGGATCTTTAGAGGTGCAGCAGCGGTATATTTCCTGAAGACTCTGAGCCAGAAGATGAAGACGATGCAACACCAAGAGACACAGGAGGCACCGATTCTGTTGCCTTCACCTTAGCCTGGTAGGGGGACCAGCATCAAGGCCATTCCACTGGGAGTCTCCCCGTCCCCAGCTACGCTCCTCTCTCAAGGCCGCACCTCGACTCCTCCCTCTAACTGAGACCTCTTTCCTAAACACAGATGGGAGTCAACTGCAATTTCTAATTGATTGAAAAAACCACTCTAAGCAGAGCTGTCATATAGTCCTTCTCTGATCATTTCCTGCAGAGATAATTAAGTATTTTAATACAAATGAGGAAAACTCAAGTTTCTTTCTCTCACAGCTCCTACTGCAGAGCAAAAAGTGTTGGCAAGGATGTCAAGAAAGAACTGTAAGCATAGATGATCTTATTTGCAAAGCGGAAATAGAGACACAGATGTTGAGAACAAATGAATGGATACCAAGGGGGAAAGTGGGGCAGGGGGTGGGAGGAATTGGCAGATTGGCACATATACACATATACACTATGATACTATGTATAAAATAGACAACTAATCAGAACCTACTGTATAGCACAGGGAACTCTACTTAATGCACTGCAGTGACCTAAACGGGAAGGAAATCCAAAAAACAGGGGATGTATGTATACGTATAGCTGATTCATTTTGCTATACAGTAGAAACTAACACAACATTGTAAAGCAACTATACTACAATAAAAATTAATTAAAAAAAAAAGAAAGAAAGAAAGAACCGTAAGCAAAAATGACAACCACCAATGACTCACCAAGTGAAGGTAGGAAGGTGTGGTGGTGAAGCCAGACAACCTGGTCTAAATACCAGCCCCTCCACTCACTTGCCAGTTGTATGTGCATAACCTTTCAGAGGCTCAGTTTCCACACTCTCAAGTAACAATAAAAATCCCTACCTTACAGGGTTAATGAGAAAATAAGATTATATATGAAAATCACTTGCACAGTGGCTGGCACATAATACACTAAGAGTAATAATAGTGGATTATTATCAATAACCATGGATTGGACTACACTGAATTAATCTTTGAGTCTGCTGAAATGTAAGCTCCATGATAACAGGCAAATCTGTTTTGTTCACCGATGTAACCCAGGCACCTGAAACATTGTCTGACCTGTACTGAACACTCAATAAATGTTTGTTGAATGAACGAACGTGAATCCCAGAATTTGGCATACATGAGAGCTTACTATGTGCTGGGCGTTACACATTTTGTATCTCATTTAATCCTTACAACAACAATGTATTATACTATTCATTTTATAAAGGAGGAAACTGAGGCCCGGAGAAATTAACTTCCTTCCCCAAGCTCACAGAGTTAAATGGGAGAGCCGGGATTTGAATCCTAGTTGCCGTTTCTCAGTTATTTGTTGAATTAATGAATAAGTAATGGTTCAGAATCACTTGACAATTTAGTAAATGTTCACAGCAGTTAGGGTGAGAGTGATGAGCTACCCTGGGTGGCCAGGTGAATTATTACTTATTACATAATCAATGAATTACTGTTAAGTTAGTACTTATTATGCGTATCATGGCTTTGTGGCAGAGACTGGTCATGTTCCAGGCCAGGGGTGGAACCCACTGGTATTTTCAATCCCTCTGCTGGGGCAGTAACGAGGAGGGAGTTCTCCCCATTTTACAGAGAGGGTTACTGGACAAAAAGCCGAAAAGTAAATGTCCCAAGGTGATAAAGAGAATTAGTAAACTAGAAATAAAATCCAGTCACCTACTCCCCCTCACAAAACTCCAGCTTAACAGAACTATTGATTTGGAATCCACTGCAGCTAGGAAGAAAAGTGGTATTAAGGCAGGAAAGTAGAGGAGATGTTTTCCTTTTCCTAAGACCTCAACTATTAACATATTTATTTACAATCAATTACTTCTGAAGAAAAAAGTCATATCCAACAATGACATTAATAGGAACTATTTCGTTGGGAGTAGCTTTTAATTTAAAAATAACTTTACAGAGATTTTGTAAACAAGTTTAAAGCATAAATGAGAAAAAAATTTTATTTCATTACCATCATATAATCTTTATGTATATCCTCCTAGTCATTTTTGCACATTTGTCTTTTACAAAAATAGGATGTACACATTTTATAGCTTGTTTTTCAATTAATAAGTTATAACTATCTTTATGTCACTAAATGCATTTTTTTAAATAATGGATCTCCATTGTATTTAAATGTTAAGTCCTTGAAAATTGAAGGTTGAAAATTCAAGTTGTTCCTAATTCTCCCCCATTATAAACAAGGCTGAAATGAACATGGTAGAGCTAAATCTTTTTTGCATGTGTTTAATTATTTCCATAGGATAGGCTTCTAGAAGTAGACCTTCTGGGTCAAAGGGTGGCATTTGGAATTTTTTAATTTAAGCACAAACATCTGTTTTAAATATATTTTTAACTTGTCTTTCGCTTCCTTTTTAGTTTCTTTTTTAGTATCAAATACATGGCAAGCCCCCGAGGGAGGCTGGCGGATGCTCTCCTTATATTCCCTTTCTCTCTCTCCTTTTCAGAAGGAACAATGTCCAGTGAGTTAGGAAGAAGGAAGGAGTAAAGATGGAAACAAAATAATAATGTTGACCCAGAGTGAAAAAGACTAGTTGGCCCACTAAAGAAAGACTAGTTGGCTAGGGAAATAAAACCCCATCATCGGAGGCATATGCGGAGTTAGGCCCCATGGTAAGATCTACAGGAAATTAAATACGTAGGTCCACTCGTAGCCCTTGAGAAGCTTAAATTCGATTCAAAAGCAAAATTATAACCACATGAAAGATTCAGCTGCATATAACATGTCCACCTACAAAAGGTAGAAGAGTAGGTAATTCAGTTAACTGAAATAATCTGTTTAAAGCAGGAACCATAATGAAAAGATACACTGAACGTTTTATTTAAAATGAACACTTGAAGACATTTATGCACAGGATAGGTCAATTAATTGAAGTTTCATAATGCTTTGGTCGACAGGTTCCATTTTTGGTTTCCTTAATTTTAAATTTTTTTTAATAAATTAAAAATTTTAATATAAAAACTTTTTTTTTACTTTTTAAAAAATATTTTATTTATTTTTGGCTGTGTTGGGTCTTCGTTGCTGCGTGTGGGCTTCTCTTTGTTGCGGTGCGCAGGCTCTAGGTGTGCAGGCTTCAGTAGTTGTGACTTGCGGGCTCAGTAGTTGTGGCTTGCGGGCTCTACAGCGCAGGCTCAGTAGTTGTGGCGCATGGGCTTAGTTGCTCTGTGGCATGTGGGATCTTCCCGGACCAGGGATTGAAGCTCTGTCCCCTGCATTGGCAGGTGGATTCTTAACCACTGAGCCACGAGGGAAGTCCCTAAAAACTATTTTCTATTAACTAAAAATTTCCCCCAATATTTGTTTTCTCACCCATACCCAATTCTATTATAATTCTTTTTAGAAAGTTACCCCTACCCAGTCTTTTCCAAACGTCAACTTGTTTTTATAGAAGCAGTTCTCTTTTTAAGCTCCTATCTCATACTGGGCATCAGTCAGTAAGCCTCACAGAGGGAAGAGAGAAGAGGAGTTCATACAAAGAGTTAAACAGAAGTCTCTTACTTCTTTTATACAACATGAGTGTTCCTCAGATCAAATCCAGATGGCATCTACTCAGTAATTACCCTTCCAAGGAGAAATGGTGGAACAAGGGAATCAAATGTATAACTTCTGGTTCTTCGTGGGCCAATGGCATAGAGGACAGACTCTACAGGATACTTAGGCATCTATAGACCAGGGAGATTTGCATCCTGAAAAACTGTCAGAATCCACCGAGGTGTACAGGATCGGCAAGTACATCTTAAGAAGGAAAACATGTGAGGCTATCGGCGATAAGGTTTCTTTGAATTAAAATAAAAATCGCACTACAGGGACTTCCCTGGTGGCGCAGTGGTTAAGAGTCCGCCTGCCAGTTCAGGGGACACGGGTTCAAGCCCTGGTCCGGGAAGATCCCACATGCCGCGGAGCAAATAAGACCATGTGCCACAACTACTGAGCCTGCATGCTGCAACTCCTGAAGCCCGCGTGCCTAGAGCCCGTGCCCTGCAACAAAGGAAGCCACCGCAATGAGAGAAGCCCACGCACCACAACTACAGAAAGCCCACACGCAGCAACGGAGACCCAACGCAGCCGTAAATCAATAAATCAATAAATTTTTTAAAAAGGCAATTATAAAGTAAAAATCGCAATACACTAGTCTGTTAGAAGTGCTGCTATCATGGTGAAGAGGCGGCTGCTCTGCACTAAAAGTCAGGAGCTCTGAGCTCCAGTCCAATTAGACCACAGTGAATAGCTCCGCGGTTTGTGCCAGTTACTAAGTCCCTCTGAGCTCCCTCTTCCTAATCTGTCAAGCGAAGTGAATTAATGCAGGATGATTACTAAGATCCTCTTTCATCTATAACTCTACTATTTTTTTTTTTTTTTTTTTTTTTTTTGCGGTACGCGGGCCTCTCACTGTCGTGGCCTGTCCCTTTGCGGAGCACAGGCTCCGTTTTGCGGTACGCGGGCCTCTCACTGTCGTGGCCTCTCCCTTTGCGGAGCACAGGCTCCGGACGCGCAGGCTCCGCGGCCATGGCTCACGGGCCCAGCCGCTCCGCGGCATGTGGGATCCTCCCAGACCGGGGCACGAACCCGTGTCCCCTGTATCGGCAGGCGGACTCTCAACCACTGCGCCACCAGGGAAGCCCTATAACTCTACTATTTTTAAGAGGACCAATAAGCATATAAAAAAGAAAAGCAGTAGACATTATAGACTTTCCAGTAGCTTAGCGAATCAATCTAGATTCTAAAATCACCTACTACAATCACATCTCATTTTATTTTACAATTTAACAAATATTTATCAAGTGTCTCCTCTGTGACGCTGGGGATATTTCAGAAAACAAGGGAAATATCTGCCTTCATGGACCTTATAGTCTGCTGAGGGATACAGATGATTTAACGAGCAATGACAATAAAATGTGATCATTGCTAAGGTGGAAAAAGAATATTCTTGTAGGAAGAGTGTGTACATAATGCAGTATGGAAGGATTTTCTCTGCCAAGAGTTTTTCTTTTCTTTTTTTTTTTTTTTTTTTTTGGCCACACCTTGCGGCTTGCAGGATCTTAGTTCCCTGACCAGGGATCGAACCTGTGCCCCCTGCAGTGGAAGCACAGAGTCCTAACCACTGGACCGCCAGGGAATTCCTGGAAGGATTTTCTCAATACAGTTATATCTAATGTGAGACCTGAATGGATAAGAAGAGGCTCATTAGGTGGGGGGTCAGGAGGAAAACGGTCCAGGTGGAAGGAGCACCGCATGAAAAAGGCAGAGATAGGAGGGAGTTGGCTAGTCTGGCATCTGTGGCTGAATTGCCTGGAATAAGGGATGATGTGAAAAGAGAAGTAGGCAGGAGCTGTATCAGGCAAGGCCTTACAGAACATAACAGGGAGTTTTGTCTTGAACTTCCTATCCATTGGGGGCCCATCACGTAACATTTTCAAAAGATTACCCTGGTTGTGATGTGAAGAACAGGTTGGAAGGTAGCAAGACCCAAGGAAGAAAATCACTGGGGGCTGCTGCAGGAGTCTAGACAAAAGATGGCACCCTAACTTAAAACACTGGCAAGGGGGATGCAGAGATATTTAGAAGACAGGACAGGACTTGGTGATTAAGATGTGTGGGAACAGAAGTCAAAAATGATTCCTAGACTTCCAGCTTAAGAAATTGGGTAGAAAATCTTCCACTGTGTTTCCTAAGAGGATTGGCTATAAGCCTGGAGTTGCTGGCAGAAGTCTTGCCATCATTTAGAAAGAGGCCACCTTAGAATGGAGCCAACACAATGGAAAACAAAGCTAAGAGACAGAGAGGGTGAAGCTGTTTCTGACGTCCTTGTGTTACGTCTCTGGACCGGCTATCCCAGATCTACTACTGGACTTTGCAGGCACATGAATTAGTGAATTTCCCTTGTTGTGGTTTTTGGTGGTGGTGGGTGTTTCGGTTGGTTTTTAGTTTGTTTTTTCTTTTTTGTTTATTTATTTTTGGCTGCATTGGGTCTTGTGGTGCACGGGCTTAGTTGCTCCACGGCATGTGCGATCTTCCCGGACCAGGGCTCGAACCCATGTCCCCTGCATTGGCAGGCGGATTCTTAACCACTGAGGCACCAGGGAAGCCCTGTTTAGTTCAATTTGAATTGGGGTCTGTCACTTGGAACCAAAAGAATCCTGGGAAGACAGGGGACAGTGGGAGGGGAGAGACCAGGGTAGAACCACCATTAAAGAAGCGACACAGGAAGATGAGCCCAATGAGAAAGAGAGAGGAAAGGAGGAGCCCGGGAAACTGCAGCGCCAGCAGAAGAGTTTTCAGAGAAGCATGTGGTCGGTAAAGCCAAATGCTCTAGAGAGATAAGGCAGACAAGGACCAAGATGCATGCGTTGGGTTTAGCCACGAGGCAGTAGTTGGTGGCCTTGGTGAGGACAGTGTCAGTCGAGGGGTGGTGGTACAAGCCAGACTAAAAGGGTGAGGAGCTGAGGTGAGGAAATAGAACAGAAACAATTCTAAGTCAAGGCACTGAGTTTGAAGGGAAGGGCTGTGGAGGGAGATGCTTTCAGATGGATGAGGAGGGAGAATGTGTAAAGGCTAACGAGGAGGACACAGGAAAGGGGACAGTCAGCTGGGGGAGTCCCTGAGGAGGAAGAAGGTCCAGAGCACAGGACAAAGCACAGACTTAAAGGTTGGCCCCAATTCAAGGGAAGGACACCTCTTCACTGGAAACTGACAGAGACAAGGATGCGGGCGGAATTAACTAGGCGTCCTGGCAGTGGCAGCAGGAACTCGATGATGCAACTGTCTGACAACCTCCATCTTCTCCAGAAAGTAGCGGGCAGGGCCCTTTGCTGAGGATGAGGTGAACAGGGGTGGAGGGGGCGGGGTTGGGGGTGGAAGGCTTAAAGAGAATGGAAGCCATCTGAAACTTTGCCGTGGCGAATAGGAGAGAGACTAGGAAAACACAGAAGAATTGACTGGAAGCTACGAGGGCCCGCTGGATGACAGAAACCATTCCATAGTTTCCCCCAAATCTGGTACGTCGAGGAAAGGATGGAATCTGAAAGTAAATGTTTGATTACAATGAGGCAACTGATTTATAAATTATCTCTTTCATAAATTAAAAAATGTTAGTGTGTACTGGGATCGTTTTCATTTACTGATCTAGAAGAGGAACTTTTAAGTTTGCTGATAGGACACTCAGCTTTTCTGCATAGCAAACTGCCAAGCTGATGGAGATAAACCACAGGAAGATCTCACAAAATGATGTGACAGAATTCAGAGTGGCGGATAAGATTCAGAAGGCTGGAATGTGATCACGAATCTGGGTCTAAAACACAAAACAAAACTCAAACTGTGCTCGTAAAATAAAGGTCTTGGGATCTCAGTGACCACCCAATTAAGAGATCAAAGTTACCAAAACAATGCTCTTTTTTTAAAACAATATTTTTTGGTTTTTAATATTTATTTATTTATTTATTTTGGCTGTGCTGGGTCTTAGTTGCGGCACACAGGATCTTCACTGAGGCATGTTTAGCTGCGGCATGTGGGATCCTGAGCTGCAGCATGCAGACTCCTTAGTTGCAGCATGCATGTGGGATCTAGTTCCTCCACCAGGGATCAAACCCAGGACCCCCACATTGGGAGTGCAGAGTCTTAGCCACTGGACCACCTGGGAAGTCCCCAGAACAATGCTCTTAAGAGCAGATACAACCCTTGGGTTGAACAAATAATACCAAGAGGCCACTAGATAAGGTCCTTTCCAGTATCAAGACTTACGTTTCAGTTAAGAGTGATAAGAACTCACGTGAGAAAACTGTATTTGAAGACCTCCTCTACTGATCACATTAGTCATCCATGTTTTCAACTTCTGTCCTTATACTCAGTTTCATCCTCAACAAAGTTTTTGGACCATACTGTCTCAACCCCTCCTGAAATGTCTTTTCCGAATTACGATGTAGTCTTGTGATACCTATCTTCAGAGAGGTATGATGTAAACACTCTGAAGAGCGTTTTTTTTTTTTTTTTGTCTTTCATAGTTGAGGGTATTTACTACTGAATTATTCAATATTCTTCATAAAGAAAAAGCAAACAGAAACAAACAAAAAAAACCCAGGTGGGAACTCTCCTATCCAAGGCCTTCCTTGCCTGGGTTTTCATTTATCTGCCCTACTTCTGACTTACAATTTCCAGGTTCTTAAGCTGGAAAGTTCATTCCTCCTGGCCCTTCAGAGTACTCTGATTCTCCTCAGCCTTCACACATCTAGGTTACCACGCGCCAGAAGCAAGGTGACGAGCTAAGATTACAACCTCATCCCTAACCTTGAAGGATTCACAGACTCAGTAAACGATGCCAATACAGAGTGACAGGAGCTGAGACAGGAGGCAGAGGGGGTGGAAAGGCGAACGTGATCATCTCCTCCAGGATGGGCAGAAAGGGTTAGGAGGGCCTCCTGGACGAGGCGACACTTCAGCAGAGTCTTGAAGGATGAGGATTTCTCTGGGCAGCGAAGGTGAGGAAGAGTGGGAAGCAGAGGGAACAGCTGAGTATAAAAACCCATGAGGGGCTTCCCTGGTGGCGCAGTGGTTAAGAATCCGCCTGCCGATGCAGGGGACACGGGTTCGAGCCCTGGTCCGGGAAGATCCCACATGCCGCGGAGCAACTAAGCCCATGTGCCACAACTACTGAGCCTGCACTCTAGAGCCTGTGCTCCACAACTACTGAGCCCGTGCACCACAACTACTGAAGCCTGCCGCCATAGAGCCCATGCACCGCAACTACTGAGCCCATGTGCTCTAGGGCCCACGTGCCACAGCTACTGAGCCCGCACACCTAGAGCCCGTGCTCTGCCACAAGAGAAGACTCCACAATGAGAAGCCTGCGCACCGCAGTGAAGAGTAGCCCCCGCTCGCCGCAACAAGAGAAAGCTCACGTGCAGCGACGAAGACCCAATGCAGCCAAAAATAAATAAACTAAAATTTTAAAAAAACAAAAAACTCTTGAGACGTGGAACAGGCTTACTTACGGGGGCTGTAGGTTGCATAGCACAAGTAGAGCACAGGGTGTAGGGAGAGGTCGGAAGATGAGTCTAAGCAAGTGAGAAGGGACCAGACCAGACACTGCCTGGCTTAAGAGCAGTTAAGAAGTTTGAACTTTATCCTGGCTCAGGTGTGAACAAATCATTTTTTCCCTTGGCTTAGCCTAGATAAGATTAGAATTGTTGAAAGCGAATTTTGGCTAAAGCACAAAGGGAAAAGCAAACAAATACAAGACAAAAAGCAAACAGTAAAAAGCATAAAAATGAACAGCTCACAGATCCCAGATCTCTTAGCTGCTTCACAAAGTTCTAGCTCCAGATTAGAACTTGTACACAGATGGCTCAACCCAAGCCCTCTTTCTCTCCTCTACCCATCCATGTTGGCACTGGAACAGCTTACCACTTGCTTTGTTCCTGGTGCAAACGTGAGGCCGATGGGGCTTTTGCTCCTTCTAGAACCCAGCTCTTAATATTCACCCCTGGGCCATCTGGCTTACACTGAGGTTAGCTGAGCTTCTCCCCTGGAGTGGCCCCTGGAGGTCTTGCTCTAGATCAGGGGTCAGCAAGTGCTTTCTGTAAAGGGCCACGTGGTAAATATTTTAGGCTTTGGGGGCCATATGTATTTCTGTCACAACTACTCAACTCTGACGCTGCAACATGAAAGCAGCCATAGACCATGTACAAACCAAAGGGCATGGCTGTGTTCCAATAAAACTTTATTTATGGACACTGAAATCTGACTTTTATGTCATTTTAATTTATCATGAAATATTCTTATTTTGATTTTTTTCAACCATTTAGGTATGTAAAAAACATTCTTAACCCACCAAATATATAAAAACAGGAGATGGGCCAGATTTGCCCTGTGGATTATAGGCACTGATTCCCAGGGCAAAGACGGCCTCTTTTCTTTTATGTCATCAGTTTATTATTATAACTGATACTAATAATACTAATAGATAACATTCAGTGAGCACCCACTACGTGCCAGGTGGTATGCACCATACAGAGTTGATTTTAAGAATAAATAATGTCTTTAGAGCACTTAGCATGAAGCTTGCTCTGAGGTAAGCATGATAATTGTCAGCTACCACAGACAAGCAGCACCTCTGTTGAAAGTCTGGGGAGTGGCAGTCATTATTTGAATGAATTGGAAAAACCTGAGTGATATTAGAGATTTAAGTTGGAATAAACATGATGTCAGATATCTTACATAATAAACTTAATAATAACTGACCGGGCTTCCCTGGTGGCACAGTGGTTGAGAATCTGCCTGCTAATGCAGGGGACACGGGTTCGAGCCCTGGTGTGGGAGGATCCCACATGCTGCGGAGCAACTGGGCCCGTGAGCCACAGCTACTGAGCCTGCGTGTCTGGAGCTTGTGCTCCGCAACGGGAGAGGCCGCGATAGTGAGAGGCCCGCGCACCGCAATGAAGAGTGGTCCCCGCATGCCACAACTAGAGAAAGCCCTCGCACAGAAACGAAGACCTAGCACAGCCAAAAATAAATAAATTAATTAATTAAAAATAATAATAATAATAAATGACCAAAAACTGCTAGCTACTATTACCATTGCTTATTATTGTTTATACATCTTATCTCTGATCAGTAAAATGACTCATACAAGATAGATATTAATATCCCACTGAAGATCAGAAAAATTAAATAATTTGTGAAATCACATAGCTAGTAAGTAGCAAGCAGACCTAGGATGTGAAGCAGATTTATCTGACTTCAAAGACCATACCCATCCACCACATCACAACCTCCTGTTTAGTTTATGTGAAGTAAAACTACTGATTTGGTCGTTAACCAGCAGCAGGAATTGCCGTCCCCGGAGCTGGCCACCTTGTGTCAAGATCAGCACAGGCCTTATTCTACTCCTGCTTCAAAGCTTAAACGTCTGTTGGACCACTTAGCTCTGGTTTCCTGCCAAGGGATCCTCCACCCCATGAGAACAATGCAAATGACCGAGCTCAACTGAGGGTTAGAGGTTTTCCCACTCAGGTGTCCAATTCAGCCTACTCCTCCAGGTTCTTCTAATGACTCATCCTTAGGTAACTTCCTGAAAGTGACTGTCCCGGAATCCCACCACTACAGCATTCTTTTTTTTTTTTTTTTTTTAATAAATGTATTTTATTTATTTATTTTTGCCTGCGTTGGGTCTTCGTTGCTGTGCACAGGCTTTCTCTAGCTGTGGCGAGCGGGGGCTACTCTTCGTTGCGGTGCTCAGGCTTATTGTGGTGGCTTCTCTTGTTGCGGAGCACGGGGTCTAGGCGTGCAGGCTCAGTAGTTGTGGCGCACGGGCTTAGTTGCTCCGTGGCATGTGGGATCTTCTCGGACCAGGGCTCAAACCTGTGTCCCCTGCCTTGGCAGATGGATTCTGAACCACTGCGCCACCAGGGAAGCCCCGCTACAGCATTCTAACAAAAAATACTTTACACGTTCAGTTTTGACTCCAGATGGTTTCCACCAAAGGTAAAACCCATTCATCTGCATGACGTCTTCAGAGCTGACCTATAAAACATTATCGAAGATATTGTCCACAGCTTCAAAATTGTATTCAATGGAGCCCGTGTGGTAAATCCTCCCCTGAGTTTAGTTCCAGGAAAAAAACTGTCTCCTCTAGAGTTGAATTTGTATACTTTATCTTGCCAGAGTAAGAAAACGATGTAACCCAACCTGTTTCCTTTTATACCATGGCTTCCAAGAAACTTAAAACCAAATCCCATGCCAAAATGTCTCAGCTCAGATGCCTAGTAGGACCTACTTCCGCTTCACTGCTATGACCATTTTTGTTTTATATTTTGAAAATAGCTAGAATAGACTGTGCGTCTCTTATACGACAAGCACCCTGCTTCTCCCGATGTGCCCTTCCTCCTCACGTCATTTCAAATCTAGTGCTTGTTTTACTAAACTACCCTAGTGCCTTATTTTTAAAGTTATGCTTTACCTCATATCCTATACTTCATATCTCCTAGGAGCAGACAGGTCCAAATATTGTGGATTTTTAAAAAGACTCTATTCACATTTATGCACATAGTTGTAAACAGCCAACCAGGCTTTATCCTTAGAGGCACAAGATGGGGATGTCATTCCATAAAAGTTGGGCTTTTTCCAGATTGCACTGTCTTCCACATCACTCTCTTTTTTTGTACCACTGCTTGTCTCCATGTATTGCTCTTTTTGTCTGCCTTTCGGGGTTTCTGCTGTGGGTATCACCCTGATCCTCCATGCAGGAGTTAAGACTCCAGGCAGTACCATACTATATATAGAAAACCCTAAAGACTCCATACAAAAACTACTAGATCTAATAAATGAATTCAGCAAAGTAGCAGGATACAAGATTAACATTCAGAAATCGGTTGCATTTCTTTCCACTAACAATGAAATATCAAAAAGGGAATGTAAAAAAACAATACCTTTTAAAATCACACCAAAAAAAAAATACCTAGGAATAAATCTGACCAAGGAGGTTAAAGACATATATGCTGAGAACTATAAAACATTAATAAAGGAAATTAAAGAGGATTTAAAGAAATGGAAAGAAATACCATGCTCTTGGGTTGAAAGAATATTGTTAAAATGGCAATACTGCCCAAAACAATCTACAGATTTAATGTGACCCCTATCAAATTACCCACGACATTTTTCACAGAATTAGAACAAGTAATCCAAAAATTTATATGGAACCATAAAAGACCCAGAATTGCCAAAGCAATCCTGAGGAAAAAAAACAAAGCAGGAGGCATAACTCTCCCAGACTTCAGACAAGTAACAGTAATCAAAACAGTGTGGTATTAGTACAAAAACAGACACATGGATCAATGGAACAGAATAGAGAGCCCAGAAATAAACCCACACACCTACAGTCAATTAATCTTTGACAAAGAAGGCAAGAATATAAAATGGGAAAAAGACAGTCTCTTCAGCAAGTAGTGCTGGGAAAGTTTGACAGCTGCATGTAAATCAATGATGTCAGAACACACCCTCACACCATACTCAAAAATAAACTAAAATGGCTTAAAGACTTAAACGTAAGACATGACACCATAAAATTCTTAGAAGAGAACATAGGCAAAATATTTTCTGACATAAATAGTACCAATGTTTTCTTAGGTCAGTCTCTCAAGGCAATAGAAATAAAAACAAAAATAAACAAATGGGACCTAATCAAACTTACAAGCTTTTGCACAGCAAAGGAAAACATTAAAAAAACCAAAAAACACAAAAAGACAACCTACAGAATGGGAGAAAATATTTGCAAATAATGTGACCAACAAGGGCTTAATTTCCAAAATATACTAACAGCTCATACAACTCAACAACAAAAAAACAAACAACCCAATCGAAAAATGGGCAGAAGACTTTAACAGACATTTCTCCAAAGAAGACATACAGATGGCCAACAAACACATGAAAAGATGCTCAACATCACTAATTATTAGAGAAATGCAAATCAAAACTACAATGAGGTATCACCTCACACTGGTCAGAATGGCCATCATTAAAAAGCCTACAAATAACAAATAACATCCTGGAGAGGATGTGGAGAAAAGGGAACCCCTACACTGCTGATGGGAATGCAATTTGGTGCAGCCACTATGGAAAACAGTATGGAGGTTCCTGAGAAAACTAAACATAGAATTACCATATGATCCAGTAATCCCACTCCTGGGCATATACCTACACAAAATTATAATTCAAAAAGATACATGGGGCTTCCCTGATGGTGCAGTGGTTAAGAATCCGCCTGCCAATGCAGGGGACATGGGTTCAATCCCTACTCCAGGAAGATCTCCCATGCCATGGAGCAACTAAGCCCATGCACCACAACTACTGAGCCTGTGCTCTAGGGCCTGCAAGCCACGACTGCTGAGCCCAGGTGCCACACTACTGAAGCCCGCACGCCTAGAGCCCGTGCTCTGCAACAAGAGAAGCCACCACAATGAGAAGCCCGCGCACCGCAACAAAGAGTAGCCCCCGCTTGCCGCAACTAGAGAAAGGCTGCAAGCAGTAACAAAGACCCAATGCAGCCAAAACGAAATAAATAAATTTACTTTTTAAAATTAAAAAAAAAAGATACATGGACCCCAATGTTCACAGCAGCACTATTCACAATAGCCAAGACATGGAAACAACCTAAATGTCCATAGACAGATGAATGGATAAAGAAGATGTGGTACATATATACAATGGAATACTACTCAGCCATAAAAAAGAATGAAATAATGCCATTTGCAGCTACATGGATGGATCTAGAAATTATCATACTAAGTGAAGTAAGCCAGAAAGAGAAAGACAAGTACCATATGATATCACTTACATGTGGAATCTATAATATGGCACAAATGAACCTATCTATGAAACAGAAACAGACTCACAGACATAGAGATCAGACTTGTGGTTGCCAGCAGGGAGGTGGGGCAGGAGAGGGATGGGTTGGGAGTTTGGGGTTAGTAGATGCAAACTATTACATTTAGAATGGATAAACAACAAGATCCTACTGTATAGCACAGGGAACTATGTCCAATCTCCTGGGATAAACCATAATGGAAAAGAATATGTATGAAAAAAGAATGTATACATGTGTATAAGTGAGTCACTCTGCTGTACAGCAGAAATGAGCACCACATTGTAAATCAACTATACTTCAATTTAAAAAAAAAAGACTCCAGGCAGCGCCCACACTTGGTCTATGCCAGGGGTGAGGTGCATGAGCTGGACTCAATACTTCTGCACCTGCAGCCCCTGGATACACCTCATGGGACTCCTGTAGCGCCTAGCAGCTTCTTCATTGGAATCGCAACCCTCTTAGGCATTCGGCACCTCCCACTTCACCTCATATCACCTCCCTTCAACCCTACCCGTTCCCCCTATTGACCTTTCCAGGAATCAAGGAAGGTTTAAATAACTTAGGACTTTATGTCCAAGGGAAACTGGCAGAGCATCTAGAATAAAGCTGGCAGATGGCTGTAACTAGACAGAAAAGTCGGAAACTGGAGAGGATATTTGGTACCACATAGGCCCTCAAATATTTGGTAATGAATGAATGAACAAATGAGTGAATGAATGAACAAAATCCAACTTATCACCAGTTTCCCACCTTGATGACCCAGACAAAGCCAGCAACCAAACACCAGGTTCTAAGCACCCATATTTCTTCAGTGATTGGAATCCTATGAATTTGCTGCAGTAAGGCTAATAACAATGGAAAACTTGGTTTCTCTTTCTGCTTAAAAAGAAAGCCAGAGCACACCTCCGTCCGCCCAGAGAGCTTCCTTGTCACTACCAGGTGTGACTGTCTGGCAGAGGCCATGTTTTTGCTTTGAATTCTCCTTTTGCCTGAACTTGCTCAGTGACCCTGGGTAAGTCACTTGCTTAATGGAACTTTTTTTTTTGGCAAAATACACATAAAATTTACCATATTAGCCTTTTTAAAATGTACAGTTCAGAGTCATTCAGTACATTCACACTGCTGTGCAACCATCACCACCATCCTGGGGCACGAACCCGTGTCCCCTGCATCGGCAGGCGGACTCTCAACCACTGTGCCACCAGGGAAGCCTCCAGAACTCTTTTCATCTTCCCAAACTGAAACTCTCTACCCGTTAAACAGCAACTTCCCATCCCCCTCTCCACCTGTCCTGGCAACCACCATTCTACTTTCCATCTCTGTGAATTTGACCTATAAGTGGAATCATAAAGCATCTGCCCTTTTGTGACTGGCCTATTGCACTGAGCATTATGTCCTCAAAGTTCATCCATGTTGTAGCATGTGTCAGAATTTCCTTCCTTTTAAGGCTGAATAATACTTCATTGTATGTACAGACCACATTTTGTTTACCCATTCTTCTATCAGTGGACACCTGCGTTGTTTCCACCTTTTGACTATTGTGAATAATGCTATGAACACAAGCGTACAAGTACCTGAGTCCCGGCGTTCACTTCTTTTGGGTGTACACCCAGAAGTGGAATTGCGGGCTCAGGCAGTAATTCTATGTTTGCTAGTTTGAGGAACCTCCACACTGTTTTGTTCCATGGGACTTTTAAATGCAGAGACAGAACTGCTTAAAGAGCTGGCCACTGCAGTCGTATTGTCATGCTGACTCCTGAGAGATGTTTCCCGGGTGTAGATTTGCCCAGAAGGGTTGTCTTGCCTCATTCTCTAGAGGAGCAGGATCCACCTGCTGTTTAGAATAAGTCCTGCTTTAGACACAGGACCTGGCTCTGAGCCTGACCCTGCCTCAGGATCCACTTCTGTAAAGTAGGTCAATACTACTTAATTTTCAGGGTTTTTATAAAGGTCAGGGATCATGTACACAAAGCACCAGGTAAGCACTTAGAAAAATGAAGCTCTGAATATCACCCTACTGACTGCAAAGGGTGGTTATGAAAACCAAACCACCTAACGGATGAGAGAGCTGGAAAGGGTCATGCTTTCTACAAATGCTAAGCCCTCCTCATGTCTTCCCTAATCTCTGCTAGGGTCTCCTAAGAGTTCTTCCTGCCTCCTGGCCTCTTAAGTCTGTCCTCCACTCCAGCTTCAGAGTGAGCTCCCTAAAGCAGAGAGGATCCTGTCCCTCCTGATAAGGTTTTCAGTGGCTCCCCTCACCCTCACCAGGCCTTCCGGTGTTCAGTCTACTTCTCAGATCTTGCCACTCTACTCCCATGATCTTCTTAATGCTTGTCCCCTCCACCTGGAGCACTCTTCCCCCAGTGTTGGCTAAAAGTGAGTCATCCTAGAATTACTAATTTTCGACACTTCCGGGCCTTTCCTGACTCCACCAGACTAGACTCGAGGCCCATGGCACCAGGAGCAATTATCTATCGCCGCCCCAAGCACACGCTTCATTACAACCATCTGTGGGTTGATTTCCCCAACGCGATCAGCTTCTTAATGTCGAGGGTTAGATGATTCATCCCTGCATTTCCGGCCTTAGCACATTGCTAGGATGTTTATTGAACAAATATATATATATATGAATAACAAGGTGGTGCTTTTATTATTGGAAAGCTGGAATAGTTCACAAGGTTAACTTCTGAGTTCATCAGGATAACTGTTTCTAAAGTCTCATATTACATGACTAGTATTAGAATAATTAGTATCATTATATAATGAAGAGTTTTTTTTTGAAAAAATGGCACCACAAAGGATGGAAGCCAAAAGGGAAATATTTCAAGGTACTTTCTCTATCCCCTTCTCCCTCTAAAATAAGTGGGATGTTTTTAAATTGAGCTCCTCGGGTCTTCATGGTTCTTCTGAGAGATACTTTTGCTTCCTTGGCATCTGAGAAATAGCCTGACCTCTACGTGCATGGCCCTGATGACACAACCCCTGATAAGAGATCATCCCTGAAGCTATTTTTCATGAGTGGGCTAAAGTAATGAGTCCAGTCTGGCACTTAGTAGGTGCTTGATAAATATCTGCCTAAGAACTGAGTTCCTCATGAGTTGCTTGTTTGTGCTAAATCCTGTGAACTGCAGTCTGTGGCTGGAGGTCAGTTTCTTAATTTACCTCCTTCAGAAGCAAGAACAGTGCCAGCTGTTCCAGTTTTGAAGTAATCAAGGCATTGGAAGGTTGTAAAAGCAATGGGACAATTATTTAAATTAACCTAAAGTGCGTATACAGTATTTACAGTTGATGTGGGAATCATCTGATCTGCTTATTTTTAGTGAGCCCATGAATTGGTATTTAAGTTTCATTATATGGGTGTCAGTGTCTTTCCATATGAATCTCTTGAAGCTAAAGCCTTAACTCATGCTTGCAATCTACTGTGCAAGGTTATCTTTTTTTTTTTTTTTGGCTGCGTTGGGTCTTCCTTGCTGTGCACGGGCTTTCCCTAGTTGTGAGCAGGGGCCACTCTTCATTGCGGCGCATGGGCTTCTCATTGCAGCGGCCTCTCTTGTTGCAGAGCACCGGCTCTAGATGCGCAGGCTTCAGTAGTTGTGGCGCATGGGCCTAGCTGCCCTGTGGCATGTGGGATCTTCCTGGACCAGGGTTCGAACCCATGTCCCCTGCATTGGCAGGCAGATTCCCAACCACTGTGCTACCAGGGAAGCCCTGTTCAAGGTTATCTTTAACATGTCCTTAAACGGCTCCTTTTAAGCTTCAAACGGTGCCCTCTAGTTCTTATGCGTGCTGGTGATTATTAATGACTTTCTAGATTTTGGTTTTATCTTTGGGGTTTATTGCCACTAACCGAGGACCTTATGGTGGGAATCATTGATGAATACTAGCTAAGAAAATTTTTTTCTTCCTTTTAATCTTTTAAAGATTTGTATCATTTTATGCACAAATACACAATGCTTTTAAATGAATATTAATGTTAGATGTAGAAAATACAAATATTTTCCAAATACAAAGTATTATACATGAGAAATTCATAATTTCATATTTGATGGAGAACGGACACTTCTGGGGGAAAGTACCCAGAGATGGGCTTAAGGATCATTATGAATTTCTGCTTAACAAAGATTTAGAATCCTAACAGCTCCTAGACTTACCTTCTTTCCTTGGGCACAGGTGAGATGATAACTGTTTGAAAGAATTTTCTTGTTTCTGATTGTTATCTCAAATCAAGAGGTGTGTCTAGCAAAAAAGGAACCTGTGCTCACAGCATTTTACATTTTGAAGGAAAAATAAAGGCAATTTAGTTGTCCAGACTTCTCAGAGGCAGAAATGTTTTAGAACCAAGCTTCCTTGATTTCCCATCTTCTGCCTTGCACTATCAGCTAATTTGTTAATTAGGATCATGTTCACCTGAAGAATATATCGTTTAGATGGTCTTCCTAGTTATAATCTTTATTACTAAACAACAAATGAAACTGCTTGGGTTTCACAAGTAAAAGCAATCAACTGATATTTATTGAGTGAGGGTTTTAAAGAAAAATAAACCTTTAAAACTATAACTTATTTTACATCGGAGCTAGGGATCAGAGGACTAAAGTGCTTTTCTGAGCCTTTAGAAGTGGGCAAAGGTGAAGTCACTTTAGAATCGCAGGTTTCAGATGGGGATTATTTCAGATTGGCATTTTTACCAAGGGGAGCACTGGGGTAACAGGAAGTGAGACCGAATGGATGGAGCCATGCAGTATGACCCAGAAAACACGCTGAGGAGGACAGACCCCCAACAAGCTTAAGCTATCCCAGGTGCCCGCATATTCCAGTGCCTTCTATCTGCCTAACTTTTTTGAAAAGCTCGAACTGTGGGATCCCCAAACTAGGGTCAGCTGGGTTGAGGCGCTCTGGGTTGTGGCGCTCAGGGACTGTTGGGAAGCAGTGTCCTGGAGAGTAGTTCTGGGGTGTAGAACTTGAGGGCACCCACTGGCTTAGATCACAGTACAGCAACCTCCTGATGGCTATAGGGTGACGGAGACGGGCACGTGACAGAGGTCACTAAGCACCTGAAACAGAGGGGACTCAGGACCCACACCCACCCCGAGAATTAGACCCCTATGGACATCTAATTTTTCAGGAGTTTTCACAAAGGCACACATTCTGAAGACTCGCAGCCCACACCCACACAAGTTCTCACGCATTCTAACCCCACCCCGGAGTTTTTTCATCCCTACGCAAGACAGGAGGGATGAACCAAGAGCTTGAAACTACCCTGGCACAGACTCCCCAAATCAGGTTTCCCAAAGCCCAGCAGAGTCGGGGGGTGGGGCGGGGGGGGACGGAGAGGCTGGGACGGAAACAGAAGACTTTTGAAATAGATTCCTCCGAGCGAAACTGGTAGCTCCATCTCTAAATGTTAGCAACGTTAAGACTTCTGTTGGCACAACTAAGAAAAAAAAGACTTCACACCCCCCAAAAGGGATGGTCCTGGAGAGCACCCCCTACCTTGCTACAGCGCCAGGTGGACAGGTCTCCGAGGCCGGGCTGCTGGCCGCAAGAGGGGCGCAGCTGCGAGTGACGGCTGCTGGAGCTGCGGCTCTGGCCCCGCCCCTCGGACGCCCCGCCCCCATGACGCCCCGCCCCTCGGACGCCCGCAAACCCTCGGGGCTCGGCCGGCTTAGCCGCAGCTCGGTCACCTCCGGACCCGAGCTCCCGGTGCATTGTGGGACGCCGGAGCCCGCCGCTGAGGCTGCGCTGACCCCTGGCGGGCGCGTCCGAAAAGTATCTCCGGGCTGGCTGGGTGCGTCTGCGGGGTCCCACCGAGGGAGAGGCGGGGCCGGGCACTTCGGGGACCGCTGCGAGCTAGTGTGGGTTACGTATTGCTCACATCTCAAAGTTAGAAATAAACGATGTTTTCAAAGTGCCTGGGGCCCCCTCTCCCGGGTAGTGACATAAGTAAAAAAACCAAGCAACTTTCAGTCTCGGAAAAGCTTTTTAAGCCGGGAAAAGTAATTTTAAAATCATAAAACTAAATGACATCAAGATTATGGGAAAACCTGCACACTTAGTTTTTAGTTCTGGTGAAACCACAGATCGGCTCAATCTGTTTAGAGAATAAAAATAATATGGAACAGAAACTATGAAAGTGTGTAATCCAGGACTTTCTCTTCCTCAAGGAAATAGTTCAAGTGGAGTAAAAATAAATTGCACAAAAATATTCACAATGAAAAATTAGAGTAACAGCTAAAATACGTGAAAGGCACAAAGATAAAATGTCGCTGTTTAAATAAGAATATGAATATCATCACTAAGTAGAAATATTTCTATCAAATAATGTTAAAAACAGAACCCAGGAAAGCCCATGGCCAATGATTCTGTGTGAAAATATGTGTTGACAGGGCTTCCCTGGTGGCGCAGTGGTTGAGAGTCCACCTGCTGATGCAGGGAACACAGGTTCGTGCCCCGGTCCGGGAGGATCCCACATGCCGCGGAGCGGCTGGGCCCGTGAGCCATGGCGGCTGAGCCTATACGTCCGGAGCCTGTGCTCCACAACGGGAGAGGGCACAACAGTAAGAGGCCCACGTACCGCAGAAAAAAAAAAAAGAAAATATATGTTGACAAATGTAAAAAGAAACTTTGGAGCAATGTAAATAGTTTTATATGTCTTAAGGTTGTTTTATTTTTATTAAATAACTTTTTAAACGTTTCTAACTTGTAGGTACTAGTTCTAATTTTGGATGGCTTTTCAATATTTCAGTTTCCCATCATTCTACATGATAAAGAAAAAATTCTGAGGTTTTAACAAAGATAAGACATTAAAGAGTTTTGCTTATCTGCAAACCCTGATGGGGCACAAAAGAAAAGTAAATTTACTGGGGAGCGTATTAGTTTGCTAGAGCTACAAACTACCACAGACTGGGTGGTTTAAGCCACAGAAATATATTCTCACAGTTCTGGAGGCTCAAAGTCTGAGATCAAGGAGGTCCCATTCTGAGGTGCTGGGGACTAGGACTTCAATCTATGAATTTGGGGGGACGGGACACAATTCAGCCCATAACAGGGAGCAGGAGCTTGAGATTCAAAGTGTAATCTTATGAAAAGGGCACTCACCCAATGACAAAAATAATAGTAATAATGTATACAGTCTCAAATGTATCAAAACCCTGACAACTTAGAGTAAAACCAAACTGATTACAACATTCTTCTTTCTGTCCTCTAACACATTTCAGGCCTTTCCAGTGGAACCAGAGATGTTAATGGAATAAGGTAGCCTCTAGCTTCACAGATAGTAGATCTGATGTGTCTGGCCTCCTGCAGGAAGGGCTTGGAGAAGGGTGTGTCCAAGTGCCCAGAAGAAAGGCGGCATCTCTTACATTTGAGCCTCGAGAACAAGGCAGAGAGGCCATGGGTAGAGAATTATAGGAAGCAGGATCCCGTCTTTGGAGAGCACACACAGACACCCTCCTGTGAAGAACTCAGCTTTAGTTCAAGCCAATAAGAGCCTCAGCTTGGGGAGGGTGCCCTGCAAAGGTGGAATCCAGTCTTCCCGAGCCGAGCCAGCCTCTCCCAAGTAACCTCACCACATGGGTGGGACGAGAAGCTTTAAATCATCCCTGAGCCCTGCCTTCTGAGGTGATGGGGACCCAGAAGATCTCTTGAGAGAAGGAAGCCCTGCCTAATACGTCCAGATCCATTTGTTTGTTTGTTAATTCTTCTGAAAGAACCAGAAGCCCAATTAGAGGTGTACTGATAAAAATAACTGGCTCTCCAGAAAGAAAAGCTCTGATTCGTGGAGTTTGCAGATTTCTGTGGTGTAAATAAAACTGAGCAGAACGCTGTGGGGCTCCTGGGTATGGAAGCCTTTCTGTGTCCCCCATTTCTTGTTTGTAGGGAATAGGCTTCATTCAGCCTTCATGACCTTCCCTGAGTTCCAAAGGGCAGGTTCAAACAGTTGCTAATCAGGGAAGGGAGGAGATGCAGAGACAAGGGAGGAGCAGTCAAGAAACAATAGCGCAGGGCTTCCCTGGTGGTGCAGTGGTTGAGACCCGTGAGCCATGGCCGCTGAGCCTGCGCGTCCGGAGCCTGTGCTCCGCAACGGGAGAGGCCACAACAGTGAGAGGCCCTCGTAACGCAAAAAAAAAAAAAAGAAAAAGAAACAAGAATAGTGCAACCCCCAACAAATGGAAGATGTTAACTACTTGAAGCATTCTTCATTCCCGAGAGAAGGTCACAAAAACAAAAGCTTGAGAACAAAAAGCTCAGCAGGAGACCATCTGAGGCCAGATTAAAGGAATGCAGGCCCTGCACACACCCTGATCCTTATCAGCAACCCTGCCCTTGAACTATAGCTATAAAACTCCTCACCAAATCCTCCGGGTTGGAACACACAGTTTTTCAGGGCACAAGCCTGCTGTGTCCCCCTCTGCCTGGCAAAGCAAAAAAGTTATTCTCTTCTACTTCACCAAAAACTCTGTCTCTGAGATTCGATTTGGCTCTGGCCCAGACAGGCCATGTTTTCAGCATCATAAATACTTCCACCATGGCTGATTTCAAGCTACCAACATAAGGTCACTGAACACAGAGTTGGAATGCCAGCATGCCACCAAGCCCTGGTAATTGGCTTCAGAGTCTCAAAGCCAGGAGGTGGCCAGGGAGCCATTTCTGGGAGGACCCCAGTGAGGAGTAGAGAGAAGGGCAGCTCTTGTGGGTGTGGAGCAGAGCCCCCAGCTGGGCAGCCGTGCTAGCAGGGAGCCACGGGCAGTGGGGAGGCCCAGTGAGAATCGGGGACCACACACAGCCTCCAGGGCAGCGGGGATGGGGATCGGGTGAGGAGACCAAACACAGCAGGAGGAAGTGCATTCAGAGTGAAGTAAGTCAGAAAGAGAAAAACAAATACCGTATGCTAACACACATATATGGAATTGTTTTGTGACCACCTAGAGGGGTGGGATAGGGAGGGTGGGAGGGAGACGCAAGAGGGAAGAGATATGGGGATATATGTATACATATAGCTGATTCACTTTGTTATACAGCAGAAACTAGCACAACATTGTAAAGCAATTATACTGCAATAAAGATGTTTAAAAAATAAAATAAAATAGATAATTAATAAGGACCTACTGTATAGCACAGGAAACTCTACTCAATGCTCTCTAATGACCTATATAGGGAAAGAATCTAAAAAAAATAGTTGATATATGTGTATGTATAACTGATTCACTTTGCTGTACAGCAGAAACTAACACAACATTGTAAATCAACTAGACTCCAATAAAAATTAAAAAAAAAAAGAGAAGTCACTTTATGACCCTTATCATGGGCCACTGCCAGGCAAAATGAGGACGTAAACAGCCAGCATCTTCTTTTTGTGTCTTTCACTTCCAGGCACCAGCTGTTGAAAACTGGTCTGAATCAGTAAGGGTAGAATTTTAGGCATGAGTGGGAAAGAAATTTTTCAGATGTGACAACCCTGCAGACACTCCTCAAATCACACCATCACACACACACCACATACCCAGCTTGGCTGAGAGGCCGGTCCTACCTGGGCAGATCCTCTCAAGACTGAGACACTCTGACAGGAAGTGGGCTTTGAAACAACATCCTGCTTCCTGGAGTTGAGCGTAACTGGAAACACTGCAGTCTGAGTAAAAAGGGCTTGAGATGATAAAAGAGGATGTGGCTAAAAGAAGGAAGCAAAAAGAACCTTGGGGAATCAGCCCTGTAAATCAATTTTGTTTCCCTTCCATTTCCTAAGCCTGGAGACAGAAACCACAGCAAGTTCTAAGAGAGACTATGCAGAGCCACTAGGTATAGTGGTCACCAGGGTGTTCCTGGGAGCCTCTGTGTGTTCCTAGCCCCTGCTCCATAGCCAAGTCCACACTCAGTACACAACTCCTAATGAATTCACTTAGAAAGGAAAGCTCCTAAGCATTCAAGCAATATCAGCCTTGTGCAAAAATCTTAAGGAGCACAAGATTTGCCTTTTACATCTGACTATCTCTCTCTCTGTGGGGCTTCCATCTCGCTGTCTCCATTACTGACTCTTCATCTCTTACAGCTTCCCCATTTCCTTCCACATAAAATTATCTTGACCTGTTTATTGAAAGGATCTTATATATTAATTCATACAAAGGTATGAATGACTGAAAATAGCCTACTATTCAAAGTAATGATTTCATCAGTGATAGATTGGATATAATTTTTTTTAATCCAAGAAATGAAGATATACCACACTAACACTAATCAAAAGAACACTACAGTAGCTATATTACTTTCAGACAAAGTGGGCTTCAGAGCAAGGAAAATTACCAGGGATAAAGAAGGACATTATCTAGTGATAAACGGGTCCATTCTTCAAGAAGACATAATCATACCTAACATGTATGCACCTAACAACAGAGCATCAAAATACATGAGGCAAAAACTGATAGAACTACAAAGAGAAATAGATGAATCCACTATTATAGTTGGACACTTCAACAGCCCTCTATCAGAAATGGACAGATCCAGCAGGCAGAAAATCAGTAAGGATATAGTTGAACTCAACACCACCAATCAACTGGATATAATTGACATCTACTGTCAATTCACTTAACAACAACAGAATACCCATTCTTCTCAAGTGCACATGGAACATTCACCAAGACAGACCACATTCTGGGCCATAAACACACCTTAACAAATTATTTTCCTTTTTTTTAAATTGAAATATAGTTGATTTACAATGTTGCATTAGTTTCAGGTACACAACAAAGTGATTCGGTTCTATACATATACACACACACACATATATATATATATTCTTTTTTAGATTCTTTTTCCATTATAGGTTATTACAAGATATTGAGTATAGTTCCCTGTGCTATATAGTAGGTCCTTGTTGGTTATCTATTTTATATACAGTAGTTTGTATATGTTCATTCCAAACTCCTAATTTATCCCTCCTCCTCTTTTCCCCTTTGGTACCATAAGTTTGTTTTCTATGTCTGTAAGTCTATTTCTGTTTTGTAAATAAGTTCATTTGTATCATTTTTTTAGAGTCCATATATAAGCAGTATCGTATTATATTTGTCTTTCTCTGTCTGACTTACTTCACTTAGTATGATAATCTCTAGGTCCATCCATGTTGTTGCAAATGGCATTATTTTATTCTTGTTTATGGCTGAGTAATATTCCATTGTGTATATATATCACATCTTCTTTATTCATCCATCTGTTGATGGACACTTAGGTTGCTTCCATGTCACACTGCAACAAATTTAAAAAAAAAACTACATACAAAGTATGCCCTCAAACCACAGTGGAATTAAACTAGAAATCAATAACAAAAAGATCACCAAAAAATTCTAAAATATTTGGAGTTTAAACAACACACTTCAAAATAACACATGGTCAAAGAAGTCTGAAGAGAAGTTTTTAAAAATGTAAACTAAATGATAGTATAACTATCAAAATTTGTCAGATACAGTGAAAGCAGTGCCTAAAGGGAAATTTATAGCATTGAATACATTTATTACAAAAGAAGAAATATCTAAAACCAGTAATCTAAGCTTATACTATAGGAAACTCATAAAGAAGATCAAATTAAATCCAAAGTAAGCAGAAGAAAAGAAATAACAGACATTAGAATAGAAACTAATGAAATCGAAAACAGGAAATCAATAGAGAAAATCAGCAAAACCAAAAGCTGATTCTTTGAAAAGATCAATAAAATGGATAAACCTCTGGCCAAGCTAATCAAGAAGAAAAGAGAGAAAATACAAATGACTATTATCAGAAATGAAAGAGAGGCTTTCATAACAGATCCCATGGACATTAAAAGGATAATAAATTAATATTATGAACAAATCTATGTCTACAAATTTGATAACTTAGATGAAATGGGTCAATTCCTTGAAGATGCAGGGATTTTTCCAAACTCTCTTCTACCAAAACTCACACAAAGAGAAATATATAATCTGAATAGGCTTTTCTCTATGAAAGAGAGTAGATTGATAATTAATAAACTTCTAAAACTGAAAGCACCAGGTCCAGATGGTTTCACCGATGACTTTTAACAAACATTTAAGGAAGAAATTATACCGATTCCCTACCATCTCTTCCAGAAAATAGAGGCACAGAGAACATCTCTTAACTCATTCTATGACGACAGCATTATCTTAATACCAAAACCAGACAAAGACATTACAAGAAAAGAAAACTACAAACTAATATCTCTCATGAACATAGGTGCAAAGACCCTTAACAAATTATAAGCAAATTGAATCTAACATTATATAAAAAGAATTTTATACCATGACCAGGTAGAATTTATCCTGGGTATGCAAGGCTAGTTCAACATTTAAAAATCAATTAATGAGGGACTTCTTTGGTGGCACGGTGGATAAGAATCCGCCTGCCAATGCAGGGGACACGGGTTCAATCCCTGGTCTGGGATGATCCCACACGCCACAGAGCAACTAAGCCCATGCGCCACAACTACTGAACCTGTGCTCTAGAGCCCACGAGGCACAACTACTGAAGCCTGTGCGCCTAGAGCCCATGCTCCACAACAAGAGAAGCCACCACAAGGAGAAGCCTGCGCACTGCAATGAAGAGTAGCTCCCGCTCGCCACAACTAGAGAAGGCCCACTTACAGCAACGAAGACCCAACGCAGCCAAAAATAAATACAATTAAATCTTAAAAAAGAAAAAAATCAATTAATGGAACCCAGCATATCAGGCTAGAAAAGAAAAATCATATGATCATATCAATAGATGCAGCAAAAATACTTGACAAAATTCAACACCCATTCATGATAATGGCTTTTATACAAAATTAATAAGATAATAACAATTTTTAAATGAATAAATTATCGTCAAGAACACTAAGAGAATACTCGCCTGGCTAGAATTTTAAAACATGTTATAAATGGACAACCATCAAAAGGGATGAGATTAAAATGCCAAGATAACTTTTGCAATGAAGATAGGTTTTGACCAAAACATCATGCTGCCAGACTGGTGATGCCTTTCCTTTCTCCCATCAGAATGCTCTTCTGGACCTAGACAGTCAAACATCAATTAAGGAAGAGCCCTTTGCCCTTTGCTGTTGGCAAAGGAAGTGATGATCCCAGAATGCCAAGCGTCTGCTCTCACAATGATGACAAGGTCTGGGGTGACAGTGTGTCTGGGGCTTCTGCAGCTAGCAGTGAACAGAATCAATTCTGTATTTAACCCCGTGTATCCTTTGACATTTCTCTGGCAATCTTGGTCTTCAAAGCACAAGGATTTAGAAAATGAGAAGTATTTTCCAGACATAAAGAAAGAAAAGAAGAAACCAAGAGCTGTAAACAAGGGCAACAAAGAAGCTATGTCAGTATCGTTTCTGTGTCTAAGTGGCCTTTCACTCCTGGGTGTCAGGGTAACAAATCCACTCCAGAGGCGAGGTCAATTACCCTCTCTTTCAATGAAAGGGTGGAAATCATACTCTGGCTAAAGCATTTCAGTTACGGTATGATTCAAAACTCTTGCTGAGAAAACTGAAAAAGTAAACATTGAAATGCATTTAAAATCCAGAATATTACAGCTGGATGAGACCATATAAATTAAAACTTTAATGTCCCATTTAATAAATGAAGAAACCCCAGTCAAGAGAGGTTAAAAGTCTGGCCCTTGGACACATGACAAGGAGAAGCAATATAGGACAATAGCCTCCAACAGATCTGGGCGTGATTCCCAAATGCGAAGTCATTGCATCTGAGCCCATCTGAGCCCCTGTTTCTTCAACTGTAAAATGGGCATAACAGGAATCATTTCACAGGATTGGTGTGAAAATTAAGATGGAAACCTGCAGCGCACTGGCATAGTTTTTGCCACATAAAAGTCCTCAATAATTATTTTCCTTTCTTTTGGTTCCCAGGGTCAGAGCCAGAACTCAATGCCTGGGCTCTGGAATCACAGGTCATTCCTCTTTCCTCTGGTCCAAATGACAGCAACAGGTAGAGTATTTGCAGGTACCAGGTCAAGATGGGGATGAAAGGGATCCCTGGGTGTGTTCCAGTGGCTCTGTAGCTCTGCTCTCCAGCAAATGAGATACTGAATGGGGCTTAGTTTCTGCCTCTGCCCCTGATAAGCTGTACATGAAAACCTAGATCCACCCGCAGTTCAATTTTTCCATCTGAGAAATAGGGCAAAGGTCATTAAAAATTGATATTATCTGATATTTTGGAAGCCTTCCCAACTGCTCAATTCCATGAGCTTTTCTTAATCTGTATTTACATCTGTATTTGCTGCAAGAACTAGAAGTGTGTGTGTGTGTGTGTGTGTGTGTGTGTGTGTGTGTGTGTGTGTGGATGGTAGAGGATGATGGGAATAGATGGAAAGGTGGTCCTATTCTAGATGGAAAAATGATCGGGGTCAGTAAGGACTTTGGTCAGCCCAGGTCCTCATACATACAAAGAGAAAGAGCCAGTAGGCCAAGAAAAGGAGGCTGCATGGTCTTGGGAGAGTGAGGTTCTACGGATGTGGAAAGAGAAGAGAATGTTGGCCCAGGAAGACAAACGCAATAGCAATTTAACAAAGAGCACTAGGGGATTCTTCCTATAGCCTCATGGCTCCCCAGATCTACATTTTCAGCCCTGACCTCTGCCCAGAACTCTAGACGAACACTTGAATGGTTTCACAGGCATTAGAATGAGCTTGCTCAGAAGAGAACTCTTGATTCTACCTTCCCGCATTCAAACCAGCTCCTCTGTCAACCATCCCTGCCTCAGAAAAAGGCAACACAATCCACTCAGTTGCTTAAGCCAAAAATCTAGGGATTTTCCTGGGTCTCTTTCTTTCACCTTCCTCAGCGCCGTAGAACCTTCGTTCACAATGCACCCGAATCCATTCTCTCCTCTCCGTTTCTTCTGCTGTGACTCCACCACCATCAAGTCCGGGCCACCATCAGTTTTTGTTTTAGCATTGCAGTATCCACCCAACCGATCTCCCTGATTCCAGACTTGCCCCCTCTTCATAAACCCACCGGAGTGAAATATAGACCAGATCAAATTATCCCAAAGCTTAAAGCTTTCCAATGATTTCCCACTGCACTTGAAAAAAAATTCCAAATTCCTTCTTCTGAGTCACAAAATCCTCAATGACCTACCCCCACCCCCTACTGCCTTTCTAACTCATCTCATGCCTGCTCTCTCTGTTCAGTCACTGGGCTCAGGACAAATTGGCCTTGTCTCTGTTCCTCAAATGTGCCAAGCTTGGTCCTGTGCTAAGGCCTTTGCACCAGCCGTGCCTCTGCCTGGAATGTGTTTCCCTCATACCTTTGCCTGGTGGTCCCCTCTAGAACTCAGCATGGTGTCACCATCTCAGACGATCTGTGCCAGAAGCCACCCATTCACTCACTATTCTGGCACCCTATTTTATCTCTCTGCGTAGCTCATATCACTTGCTGATAGTTTTCTTGTTTATTTCTTTAGTTACTGTCTGTCTCACTCTGTGAGATAGCAGGAATCTTTCAATCCACGCTGTTTCCTGTCCTGGCACAGGGAAGGCACGCAACAAATACTTTTTGTTTGAACAGAAAAAGGAAAGAACTCCAAACCACCAAAAGTGAACTAAAGAGCCTTATCTTAGGGGAGTGTTCACTTTAACTGAATCCCAAGATTGTCTCACAGAAATCTGGTGATGTTCAGAAGCTCACCAGGTTAATGGAAATGAGAAGAGAGTGGGCAAGTTCAGCACAAAACCCTGAATCCTTTTCTAGAGGATCCCAGCTGTCTGGACATCTAAAGGCCTCTCCACCAGGAGACCTCTGGAAATAGAGCTCTATGTGTTTCTGTAATGGAGACCAGCCCAAATGTTTGTTTTCAGACAGATGAATTTTGTTACAAATGCTCTGCTATGTAAGTCCTACAGCCTCTTTCATGGGAGGCGTTTTGGAAGGGAGAGGTTATCTCAAGCCAGGGCTCAGATGTTGTGAAGAAGAACCAGTTTCTTAAAGCAAATGTGAAATGTCCTTATTTTCACCTCATGCCAAGCACTTTCATGCCTTTTGCCTTTCCTTCGGCTCCTTCCTATCCCACACCTCCTGAAATCCTATCTCCTCATCGTTAAGGCACAGCTACGGTGCTACAGCTGCTCAGAAACTCCGTGATCTCCTGCAGTTGAGATGAGCCAAGGCTTTCCCAGGTTCCATTACCCTTTTGTACATAAATCCATTATGTTACTTACTTTATTTTATCTTATAATTACTTTTTACACCTAGAGTTACCCTAGAAGATTATAAGTTCCCTGAAAGAAGAATCATGTCATTCATTTTTTAAATCTCCTCTTAGCAATGATCACAGTTATTTATACAGAGGCAGTGTTCAATAAATGAGTGAAATGAACAAAGGAAATAAGAGAGGGCAGTGTGACTCCTACCCAGGTGGCTAAACCAATTTCTGGCTCAGAAGAGTGAGGGGGGGTGGGGGAGGGGCGGGGTGTGGATCTTAAACTTCTGACAGCATTCACATATATTCACAGCTACCTTCTCACCTGCCAGCACCAACCCAGGCTTTGCTGTGCCTTGCTCCAGTGACCCAGAAAAGAGGAAGAGACCTCCCCAAACAGGCACCCCCGATATATGCGACATGTGATGCCAAGTCATCCTGATGAATGAAGATTAACTGCTAAGACAGGAGTAAGTTAACAGAGTTAATAGATGAAAATTTTAGGTTAATGAAGAAAACGGCGGATTTTACCTGCGTATGGTCTTCTAAAGTTGTTCTACCATGCAATCTCTAAAATAATGAAGTTAAACTGTTTCCATAAACACATATTTTTCAGTAAATAAGAAACGGGCAATTCATGGTCTGTGACTGTCACGGATGTCAAATTTGATCTACATGACCAAGGCCCCCATCACACCCAGCAGACAGCCACACAATGGGACTCCAGGGGTATTTATTTTTGATTTTGTCTTCAGGAAAATGAATTCACTCATCTTTACAGGCAAATGACATCATTCTGAACGATTTTAACCTGTTTTAAAAGCTTTGTCCTCTCCATTTGTTTCTCTTTTGTGATCAGCAAAAGAATATTCAATGCTGAAGATCCACCCCAAAACAGCTACAGTGTTCTCTCTGCCACCTTCACTGGTCTTGACCTCGACATCCCATGGCCAAGTTCACTCCTCGTGCTGGAGCTCCGTCTCCTCCCTCTCTTTTCTTCCCTTCTCTGTTTCTTTTCTTTTACAATCTCCTGTCAGTTTACTCCTTACATCCCTCTCTACTTCTCACTCTCTAGCAACTTACTGGGTCTTCTGAAAACCACAGATACAAATCTCCATGGAGGATTCTTCTCTTTTCAAGCACTTTGATTAAAGTAACCAATGTTCGGTACCTGTTAAAGCTAGACGCTTTGCTAAAGGACATGTTATCCTTCTGACTCAGTAATCCCACCCCTGGGTTTACAGCAGGGACAAGAATGTCTATGGCCACCAAAGACATATACAAGGATGTTCACAGCAGCTTTCTTCAAAAGTTAGAAATAACTAAATGCCCATCAACAGCAAAATGGATAAATTGTGATATATTCACACAGTGGAATGACTCACAGCAAAGAAAAAGAATGAATTATTGCTATATACAACACCATACATGGATAAATCTCAAAGACGATGATGAGAGAAAGAAGCCAAACACACAAATATCTGTCTATCTATCTATCTATCTATCATCTGTCTCTCCATATGTACACATCAAACAGACAAAGCTAATGTATAGTGATAGAGACTGGAAAAGTACTTACCTTTGGGGGGATGCTGACTAGGAGGGGGCATGGGGGATCCTACTGGAGTCCAGAAACATCCTATATCTTAATCTGGTTTGTGGTTACCTAATCCTAACATACTGGGTTAGCCAAAAAGTTTGTTCAGGTTTATCTGTAAGATATGGAAAAACCCAAACAAACTTTTTGGCCAACCCAATACATGTAAAAAGTTGTCCTGATTAATGCAATTTACTCTATATAAGTTATACCTCAATTAAAAAGTAAGAAAATATATTAAAATAAAAAAATAATAAAGTAACCTGTGAATGACCACAAATTTCAGAACAGAAAACAAGCTGTGCTCTATCCCTCTCCCCCACATTTTAATTTAGCTGCATCCTCTTGTGCTTGTGCCAGGATGGCATACGACGGGTGCTGTAAGCATATGATGTGAGAGAGATGTGCAGAGCAAGCAGACAGCCTGGCAGATGGAAGCATACACACCTTGTGAGGGGAACAGATCCGGACCTTCCTTCTGCAGTTTCCTCAGCTGTGGATATTAAAGATGAGCCTATGCCCCGAGAAAGATGGTGGAATTAGCCGTTTCTCTATGACTCTTTTCCCCGAATTTCACCCTCACGCTCCACCTCATAGTCAAGGAAAACTCAAAGCGCTAACACCCGGGCTTTAATTTCTGACCGTTTAATTCACTCCGGACACATGGTACAGGACCCAGCATGCCTCTCTTCTTTCCCTTTCCTCTTCATCACCTATTTCATCCTTTTCATCACATCATTCTCCGTGCCCTCCTCCCACTATCTCTTTATCTTTCTACCTCTTTTTCTTTTTTAAAAAAATTTATTTATTTTATTTATTATTTATTTTTGGCTGTACTGGGTCTTCGTTGCTGCGTGCGGTTTTCTCTAGTTGCAATGAGCGGGGGCTGATGTTAGTTGCGGTGCGTGGGCTTCTCATTGCAGTGGATTCTCTTGTTGTGGAGCACGGGCTTTAGGCACACGGGCTTCAGTAGTTGTGGCACGCAGGCTTAGTAGTTGTGGCACACGGGCTTAGTTGCTCCACGGCATGTGGGATCTTCCCGGATCAGGGTTTGAACCCGTGTCCCCTGCCTTGGCAGGCAGATTCTTAACCACTGCGCCACCAGGGAAGCCCCCTACTTCTTTTTCTACCCCATCCCTCTGTGTGATTCCCTCTCTCTTCCCAATCTTCCCACTCATGTCTTTCCTCCATAATGTGGGAGAAAGATCTAACAAGTTTCTTTTCTTTTTTTTTTTAGAAGATCTAACAATTTTCTACAGCATTCCGGATTATTTCATTTTAAAAAGGAATTTGGAAAAGGCTAGATTTTGTTTTATGAAACATCTTTCCTGTTAACTTAGACACACGTGTACTACATGATCACATAGAAATCTGCTTTTTAAAGTAGCTTTCATGGAATTCCCTGGTGGCGCAGTGGTTAAGAATCCGCCTGCCAATGCAGGGGACATGGGTTCAAGCCCTGGTCCGGGAAGATCCCACATGCCGCAGAGCAACTAAGCCCGTGCGCCACAACTACTGAGCCTGCACTCTAGAGCCCACAAGCCACAACTACTGAGCGCACACGCCACAACGACTGAAGCCCGCACGCCTACAGCCCGTGCTCCGCAACAAGAGTAGACCCTGCTCGCAGCAACTAAAGAAAGCCCACGTAGCAAAGACCCAACGCAGCCAAAAATAAATAAATAAATAAATAAAAATAAAGTAGCTGTTACTCTAAAAGTTAAAAAACAAAGCCTGTTGGAATTGTAGTATGAGGGGCTTGCTGTTTTCCCCTGAGGGAAACAATTTCCAGCAACATAGTTATTAAGGACCGAAAATATTTACTCAAAGTGGAAGTCACATAGAATTTCTACATGACCTCAGTTTATGGACACGATAATTGACAAAGTGCCTCGCGGTGGAAAAGCAGTTACGGGAGATTTGCTTCATTGCTACCTTATGATCCTCAGAGAAAAGAGTGGGAGGGGGTGTGCATGGAGGGTGGAGAGTGGGGAGAAAGGAGAAGACTGGAGAAATGAAACGGATGTGGGTGGAGGCCAGGGAGGGAAGGCACAGATGGAGCCAGGGCTGGACCAACCATTAGGCTCGCCTTTCAACCCGCAGTCGTCTTTAGCTGCCTGCTCAGTATTGGGAAGGGGGACAAGAGCTGCACGGTGGGTGTGGACACTTTGTGGTGCCGGGTAGGAGGGAAGGGCGCCCTCTGGGGGCAGCCGCTCCGCCTTTCCCCCCACGCTCCCAAAACCCTCAGCTCTCTCACCTTGCACACCACCTCGGCAAACCAGAACCCTGAGTTAGCCACGCTCCAGAAGGCCGACTAGGAACCAGGGGTTATAACTCCACCCCACCCCCAGAAGCCCATTGACTATTTCTTAAAGCTTCTTACTCTACTCTCCCCAAGAGAAAGTGCTGGAAATAAAGCATTCTCCACCTCACTACATTTCCAGCAAGGTATGGGCACTCTTCAGAAATGGACGTCTGGGCAACTATAACTGGACCCACCTTTGGCTCATCTCTGCAAGGAGTTATTGAGGGACCCTTTAGAAAATCCACGGTAGGAACATGGAAAACTCATGCCATTTAACCTGATTCTCAGCTCCTGAATCTTGAAAATTAGGGGTGATAATACCTACCACCCAGGGCTTTTTTGAGGGTTAAATGAGCGGCAGTAGCTGGCATATAGTAGATGCTCAGTAAATGCTGGTTCCTTTCCACTCCCATCCCACTCCACCTCATCCCACAGCCCTTAAAAAAAGGTGGGGACTTCCCTGGTGGCGCAGTGGTTAAGAAAATCCGCCTGCCAATGCAGGGGACACGGGTTCGAGCCCTGGTCCGGGAAGATCCCACATGCTGTGGAGCAATTGAGCCCGTGGGCCGCAACTACTGAGCCCGTGAGCCACAACTACTGAAGCCCGTGCGCCTAGAGCCTGTGCTCTGCAACAAGAGAAGCCACCGCAATGAGAAGCCCGTGCACTGCAACGAAGAGTAGCCCCCGCTCGCCGCAGCTAGAGGAAGTCCGCGGGTAGCAACAGCAACGAAGACCCAACGCAGCCAAAAAATGGTAAGTTCATTTCCTCCTACTACTTGGCCTGCAATCAAGATAAACCGCCCCCATATGGGCAGGGCCGATTTGGTTCACGCCTCCCCGCCTCTTGGTAACTGCATATGTTACTAGGTTTGTGAGAGTTTGGTGCAGCTGCTTTGATGTAGGAGCATTTTGATTCGGCCTCTAATGCCATCATTGTTTTTCACCTTCAGAAACATATCCTCCCTCGGTCCCTGAGACTCCCGTGGAGGCCGTCCATCTCCCATCCCCGGATGGATGTCAATTTTGCACATGACATAGGAACAAAACAAACAGCAAACAACAATTTTGCATTTGGACACTGCTGAATGAAACAATTATGTCACAGAGTTCCTAAGTCAAACAGCAGCATCAAATCAGTTGCTAAAATAGGTAGCAACCAAAGTGTTCTGCATTATGACAATCATATTCAGAAACCAGCTGAGCAGTCACTACTTCGGAAAATGTGAGTCCTGTGTAGGGTGTATTTTAAAATCATCTTACATGCAAACTATTATATATAGGATGGATAAACAACAAGGTGCTATTGTATAGCATAGGGAACAGTATTCAATATGCTGTGATAAACCATAATGGAGAAGAATATGAAAAAGAATATATATGTGTATATGTACATATAACTGAGTCACTTTGCTGTACAACAGAAATTAACACAACATTGTAAATCAACTATACTTCAGTAAAATTTTTAAAATAAAATAAAAATAAATAAATAAAATAAAATCATCTTACAAACAGCCTTCAGGAACAGTGTGTCATGTTCAAAGACAGGTCCTTTGATTCTGCTGAGCTCTTTGATGGTTTTGGTCACGCAAAGGGGGACCCAGGGCTAAGTTCACCCATTAGAGCCAGAAAGTGTTTTACAGACTTGCTTTTCTTTTCTTTTTTTACAAAATCACAATGCTTATTATTTATATTATGATTGCAACATTTCACAAAACAGTACTTATTCTCACCGTGCACACATTCATATTTTCTATTCTATTTCATTTCAAAGAAAGCCTGGTGGTGACCCTCTGTATTGATTCTATTACCATGAATGGGTTTTGACATAGATTGAAAAACAGTGGGCTAGGATGCTGAACTACTCTGTCAAATAAAGAAATAAATGTGTAGTTCCCACCGGTAACTGGGAAAAAGCATGTGAGGGAGAGAGAGAAGAAAGGGAAGTGAAAAGAGCTATGAAGATGTCGTGAGACCAGAACAATGAGGGGAAAAAATGACCAAGAGTCACTGGCAGGCAACCTGGCTAAGGGACTTTTAACAACAGATTTTTTTTCTTTCCAGCTTTACTGAGATATAATTGATATATAACGTGAAGTTTAAGGTGTCTGCCATGATGATGTGACATATGTGTATACTGTGAAATGATCACCACAGTAAGGTTAGTTAGCACATCCTTCACCTCACAGAGTTACGTTTTTGTATGTGGTGAGAACTTTTAAGATCTACTCTTAGCAACTTTCAAATACACATACACTATCGTTAAGTACAGTCACCATGATGACATTATTCATCTTATAACTGGAAGTTTGTGCCCTTCGGCCACCTTCACCCGTCTTCCCCCCACCCCTGGCAACCACCCATCCTCTCTCAAACCCAGAAATTTCTGATGGCCATTTTGAAGCTGTTTGCCTTGGAGCATTGTGACCACTCCCTACTCCTGAACATTCAGTTAAGTCTGTTCCTCACACAGATGCCTCCTGTACGTCAGTTTTAGGTGGGATTGGAGGTGAGGCTCAATGTCATTTCTGGGTGGATATAGTGCAGAACACAGACAGTGCTTATGGGGTGAAGACGAGACTGCACTAATGGTGGAGGCAGGGCTCAGAGTCGGGAAATCACAGAAATGCAGGCAAACTTCTGGACTCCCCCTAGCTTTGCAGTAGGCATTCAAACCAATGCGACTTGGATCTTTTTAAAAAATTTTATTTATTTTTGGCTGAGTTGGGTCTTCGTTGCTGCACTCGGGCTTTCTCTAGTTGCGGCGAGCGGGGGCTACTCTTCCTTGCGGTGCGCGGGCTTCTCAGTGCGGTGGCTTCTCTTGTTGCGGAGCATAGGCTCTAGGCGCAACAGGCTTCAGTAGTTGTGGCACATGGGCTCAGTAGTTGTGGCTCGCGGGCTCTAGGACGTGGGCTCAGTAGTTGTGGCGCACGGGCTTAGTTGCTCCGCGGCGTGTGGGATCTTCCCGGACCAGGGCTCAAACCTGTGTCCCCTGCATTAGCAGGCGGATTCTCAACCACTGCGCCACCAGGGAAGTCCCAGTGACCTGGACTTTAAGGGCAGGGTTATGCCAGGATTTTTAGACCAAAGATCCCAAATCCCAAGTTCTCTGGAGCAGTTTCATACCCCAGAAAGGACCCAAGAAGAGAGACGTTAAGAGCCAGGCTGAGGGAAGGTGGGAGGGAGAGGCCGGGAGAAGAGAAGGGCGGACTGCGGTCAGTAGACTTGGGACCTCCAATCTGGGGAGAGGAGCGGAGGGTTGGGACGGAGGCTGGATAAAACGTGTGAGGGGCGAAGAGTATCTGTGGGATAGAGAGGCTGGAAGCGATGTAGGGAAAACGGGAAGGTTCAGAGAAACCCAAGGACGGTGGATGTGACTTAGGCTGGAGGAACGGGGAGAGCGTTTGGGGCAGAGAATTGGAGGAGAAAACATGTGTTAATGCAGGGAAAACCTATCTACCCATAAAGATGGGCCTCAGACAAACAAATGAGAGGTGCTCTACCTGCGCTGCCCACTCAGTCTCTGAATGTCAAGGTAGCATGTTGCCAATTGCTAAAGGTGAAGTAGGGAAAATGCTTCCCTAGAGACCAACATCAAAAGGGAGCCACCCTCCTGAGCAGTGTTTCCTCAGCAAATCATTCACCTCTGAAGGTACAAGGAAGGGACTCGTAGAGGTGAAAATGGACATTTTTGAATCAATACAAGGTGAGCTCAGAAGCTGTCCAGGGGCAGCAAAGGCTGCAGAAAGACGAGCTAAGAATTCCCTCCCTTCCAGCACCCGTGGGCTACAGAAATGGGAGCAGGAATGAAGGGAACCTCCCTTTTCTGGGGAGGGAGGAACCTCCCTTTGCACTTCTGTATAGTGTGGGCTCACGATTAAAGGTGGGATTGCAGTCTGTACTATTGGAGATCAAAGATCTGCTCTATCCAATGGTTGAGGAGAGTCTCGTATTGCTCAGATGGCATAGAGTCTGACCCTTCCCTGCTTCCTCTGCCTCTTTCTCTCTGTAGCCACCTGTTCAGACAGACCAGCAGGCTGCTGAAAACCAATCTTGTTCATGGATTCAAATTCTATTAGGTTTCTTGCCTTTTGACGTAACTTCCTCATCTAACGCAGCATGCAATGTAAACATGTGACAATAGGGGGAGCGATTTTGCTCCCGACATCTCATTAGACCAAGGGCAGGAAGCTACGTTCTCATTCACAGCTGAAGGTTCATGGGGGTAAAATGAATTGTCACAGATGAGCAAAAAAGTAGCCAACAGGGTCTTCCCTGGTGACACAGTGGTTGGGAGTCCGCCTGCCAATGCAGGGGACACGGGTCCAATCCCTGTTCCGGGAGAATCCCACGTGCCTCGGAGCAACAAAGCCCTCAAGCCACAGCTACTGAAGCCTGCGCGCCTAGAGCCCGTGCTCCGCAACAAGAGAAGCCACCGCAATGAGAAGCCTGCGCGCCGCAATGAAGAGTAGCCCCCTCTCGCTGCAACTAGAGAAAGCCCGCGCGCAGCAGCAAAGACCCAACGCAGCCGAAAGTAAATTTAAAAAAATTTTTAAAGAACTTAAAAAAAAAAAAGTAGCCAACAACTACCCCTCCTGAATTATTTTTAGAGAAAAATATGAAAGATCCAACTCAGTGGCTTTTAAAATTAGGAACATAACTAGGGAAACTAAACCTTTATTTACTGAACACTGTTCAATATGTGGCAATTATTAGTATTCACATTTGTATTATGGCCAATTTTCAGAAAAAAAAAAAGAAAGATGGCATGGGGCAATAAACCAAAGATAGATGGAGAAAGAGAGAAGGCATGAGAGAAGGGACAGGAGAGACATTGGCCAGGGAGGAAGGGTGTTAACAGTACAATAGCCAGAATTCTAAGGGGGCAGCGAGAGGGTCAGAGAAAGGAAAAGGGAGAAAAAGTCTAGAATAATCGTTCTTAAGTTTTTTCTCATTACAGTCCACTTTGACAGTATGAAAAACTATGGGCCTTTTCCCATACAATAGACTTATTCTTGTACATTCAAGGGATCTATGAACCATAGGTTAAGAACTCCTGGTTTAAGGAAGTTCCCTGGTGAACTAGTGGTTAGGATTCTGGGCTTTCACTGCCGTGGCCCGGGGGGCAATCCCTGGTCAGGGAATTAAGATCTCACAAGCCGAGTGGCGCAGCCAAAAAAAAAACCGACTCCTGGTTTAAACAGGGCTACAGAGTAGCAAAAGCAAAGAGAAAGATCCAGCAAGGCAGAAAGATGGAGAGATGGGTAGAAAGAGCCCCAAGGAAAGAAAGGAAGATGAGCATTCTTCTCCCCGTCCTATCTTCTCTCTCATCTCAACTTACGCCCCACGTTAAAAGGGAGCACCGTGGTCTTAAAACTTATTGATAGGAGTCATTCTAGAGTAACATCAAAAGGGAGCCACCCCCCTGAGCAGTGTTATCTTAGCAATTTATTCACCTCTCAAGACCCAGTGAAGGGACTCACATGGGGGTAACGGACATTTTTGACTCAATGCGAGGTGAGCTCAGAAGCTGTCCAGGGGCAGCAAAGGCTGCAGAAAGACGAGCTAAGGCTTCCCTCCCTTCCAGCACCCGTGGGCTACAGAAATGGGGGCAGAAATGAAGGGAACCTCCCTTTTCTGGGGTGGGGGAGGAGCCTCCCTTTGCACTTCTGTATAGAGTGGGCTCATGGTTAAAGAAGGTGGCTATCTGTGTTGAAACCATCAACCTGAAGTGTCTAAAGCTGACCTTTGCCCCAGGCTTCCTCACTTTCCTTGCAGTGCTGGCTGGGGCTGAACCAGGAAAGCCACAAATTCCACTTTGTCTTCCAACTTAATTTTTAACTCCAAATAGATATTTTTGGCTCTAGGGGTTTTATTCTAGAGTTCTACCAAGAGATAAAAGAGCTCCAAGAAAAAGGTACTGTAGGGGGTTTGAAGCAGGGATAATATAAGAAATGAAGTTTCTGGATTAGGCCAGCCCTTTTACAGGAATAGGGATACTGACATGATATTCTTAACCTCATGTTGTTTTCTTAGGGGTTATATTTCCGAAGTATCTAGGGGGCTGGAGGCAGGAATTGCTCAAAAGAACAGAGGCTTTGTTTTGGATGACTTGGAGCAGACAATGTCCCTATTCAAGAGATCAAGGTGGGCTGGGCAGGGGTAATGGATGGAGGAAGAAAGGAATAGATCAAGTGTGAAAAGTCTGTGCCAAACAGCCTCATGAGCTTCCTTCCAGCTAATCTGACCCTTTTGAATGAGGAGGGTGAACTAAAGTGTTGCTTTGATGATCGTTCCACTTTTTTCCATGGAGGTGAATGTGGTGGGAGCCATATGGCCTCCATTCATTTGCAGTCCTACAAGAGGAGGCTCTGGGCCAAATGTGAATAATGAGCTCCTCCCCTCCAGTCACTCAACAAGCGATGCTCATTAGGAAAGCTGACTCAGAAGTGCCCTGTCGCTCCCTGGAGCTGTACTGCGCCCACTAGGCTGGCTGGCAGGTGTCTGCCTACTTCACACATGCCCACCTCACGGCACAGGCAAGCTGCTGCAGAGAGAGGAATTCGGGGACAAAGGGAAGGGGAAAATCTCAGGAAGTATTCAGAACAACTCACCATCCCCTGCCTATTTGTCCTTCGGTGATAAAGAGGATTTACTTGCTGCCTAAGGGATTCAAGAATCCATGATGCGGGGGAGTGTTTTTCAAAGTGTGGTCCTCAGGCCACAGGCATAGGAATCATATGTGCTTCTGGATTCAGATTCCTGGGCCCTACCTCGGACCTACTGTCTCTACATCTCTGAGGGGCTACAGGCTGTTGGGTAGGGCCAGGTCTTGGTGAGAAAATGGCGGGCTCCAGGAGGGCTCGCACCAATGAGTACTCCCCAGAACTGCCGTCCCCGGTGTCCTCGTCCCGGCAGTGAGCCACAGCCATCGCCACCCCCGCCTCCGCACTAGACCCTCCAATACTAGCAGATCCTGCCATCTCCAACCTAGCTTTCTGGGCCAGCAAGAGCTTGCCACCTGTGCCCCAGCTGGGCCAGGGGCCCAGCATCCTCCCCAAAATAACATCATCAAGATGGAGACATGCCTCAATCCACTTCAGTCCCCCTCACAAGAAGATCAATTAGCAACTGTCCATAGACAAGACACCACTGAGAAAATCCCAGAAAGTAGAGGTGACGCTGAAGCACCCCCCTGGACCACAGAGACTGAGAAGGACCACATTAGAAGGCAGGAGGCGTGGCTACACTCTGACCACGTTGCCCCTCCCCCAGGCCGGCACAGCACTACCTGAAGAGGGCCCCTCGCCTACAGTTTCCTCCAGTGGGAAAAAGAGAACCCAAAGTGGACACCCAGCTTTCCCAGTATCGCGGAACGTGCTTCCAGGGAGGCCCATTCGGGTCTCACCTCAAAGAGATCACTCGGAGAACCGGCTGGGCTCCACCACTGGAGACAGAGCGCCAGGCTTGCAGCAGCCAGCACTCAGACCTCCGCAGACCGCATTACTTACTACTTGCCGTGCGCCGGTGCAGAGATCCCAGCCAGTGGCTCTGCCTGTGGTCCTGTCTGGCCAGTGAATACGGTTGTTTGGCAGTTCTGCCTGATTTGAGTCTCCAGTCAAGGGCTCCCACCAGCTCATTCTACCGCCTCACTTCAGCAGGAAAGCAAATACACAGCCTCGGTTCCTGCCCATCGGGAAACCTGGCCAGAGAACCGGGGCAGCGGCAGAGCACATCCTATAGTGCCGGCTGGTCTGGGATCTGAATTGACATATTTCCAAAGAAGATATTCAAATGGCCAACAGGTACATGAAAAGATACTCAGCATCGCTAATCATCAGGGAAATGCAAATCAAGTGTCTCCTTCCATTATTTGATGCCACCATCTTCATATGTAGTCTTCTAGATTCCTGGCTTTTTATAAAAGATGTAACTCAGGAGCAGCCAGATGGAAGAGATGCACAGGTCAAAGCATGGGGAGACAGTGCAGAGTTTCCATGCTCCTCCAAGCACGCCACTCTGAGGCAGGAGATAGATGGGCCCCAGACTGAGCAGTTGGAGTCTGTCCCCTGTGGACAGATACTCCAAGATGAAGATAATAACAGGACGGAGGAAGAGCTGAATCCTGCCCAGATAAGAGATCAAGAGACCACATATTTCTCATTCTCGAGGTCAAGGAGAACTTCCTGACTACACATGCGCAGAAAGGCTCCTTGGGGGTCAAAAAAGGGAGGGGGCGCCACCCCATAGTAGGTGACGTCAACCTACCCATAGGCCTCTGCACTAGAATCCATCTTGGCTCAGAGATGCACGTGCACACATGGGAGGACCCTGAGATGTACCAAATGTGGGCTCAGAGCCAGGCAAAGCAAGATGATTGGCCAGAGGAAACCTGGAAGAAATGCCGCATGTAAGTAATTCAAGCTATCACGAGGGCGTGCTCTCTCTCTGAGCCCACCCACGTGAGTCTATTCACACGTACTCTTTTTTCTCCTAATAACACTTGTTTCACTACTTTTCGTCTCTCTGTGGAATTTCATTTCTAAAAAGCCGACAGGCCAGGGCCTTGTCACTGGCTACTGGCCCTCGTGGTCTAGTGGCTAGGATTCAGAGCTCTCACTGCCACAGCCTGACTTCAATCTCTGGCAGGGGAATTCTGCTTCAAGCTGCCGCAGGCTGAGACCACCCGAGATCAACTCTCCCCAAATCTCTGTGTGTTCACCAACCCAGAAGCTTCTACTTTAACGTCATTCTTGAGAGATAGTTCTGCTGGTTGATAATTCTTGGTTTACAGTTATTTTGCTCTCAGTAAATTAAGATATATTCCGGCTTCTGACTTCCATTATTGCTATAGAGAAATCAGCTTTCATTGTAATCGCCATTCCTTTGAGATTGATCTTTCCCCTCTCTGGCTGCTTTAAGATTTTTTCCCCTTTGGTATTCATCAGTTTTCCTATGAGATGTCTAAGTGCTGTTAAAAAAATATATATATTCATCTTAGGATTCGCTGGGCTCCATGGACCTAGTGATTATTGTCTTTCAACAATTCTAGAAATTTCCTAGCAATTAACGCTTCAAATATTTCTTTGTTCCCATTATTCTTTCTGGGATGTTGATTAATCTCATTTCATATTTTCTATCTCTTTCTTCCTCTGTGCTGCCTTTAGGATAATTTCTTCAAATTAATCTTGTATTATTTATTGCTGCATGACAAATTAACCCAAAACCTAGCAGCTTAAAGCAACAAACATTTATTACTTCACACAGTTTCTGGGGGTCAGGAATCCAGGAGTAACTTAGTTGGGTGGTTTTCGCTCAGTGTCTCTCACAAGGTGGCAGTTAAGCTGCCCCTGGGGCTGTAATCAAATGAGGGCAGTTCTATTTGTAGTTTTTTAAGGAACCTCCATACTGTTCTCCATAGTGGCTGTATCAATTTACATTCCCACCAACACTACTGGGCATATACCCTGAGAAAACCATAATTCAAAAAGAGCCATGTACCACAGTGTTCATTGCAGCACTATTTACAATAGCCAGGACATGGAAGCAACCTAAGTGTCCATTGACAGATGAATGGATAAAGAAGATGTGGCACATATATACGATGGAATATTACTCAGCCATAAAAAGAAACGAAATTGAGTTATTTGTAGTGAAGTGGATGGACCTAGAGTCTGTCATACAGAGTGAAGTAAGTCAGAAAGAGAAAAACAAATACCATATGCTAACACATATATATGGAATATGGAATCTAAAAAAAAAAAAAAAGAAAAAGAAAAAAGATAGGGGGACATGTGTATATGTATAACTGATTCACTTTGTTGTAAAGCAGAAACTAATACGCCATTGTAAAGCAATTATACTCCAATAAAGATGTTAAAAAAAAAAAAAATGAGGACAGGACTAGGGCTGGCAAGCTGCTTCCAAGATGGCTCACTCAGGAGGCCTCTGTTCCTCCCCACAGGGGCCTCTCAGCAGGCTGCCTGAGTGTTTTCATGACAGACCAGCTGGCTTCCCCAAGCCAGGGATCTAAGAGAGAGGGAATGAAGCAGCAGGAAGGCAGAGTGTCTTTTATGACCCGGTCCCCAAATCACACACCTTCACTTCTGCTTTATTCAATTTGTTAGAAGAATATCACTAAGTCCGATCTATACTTAAGGAAAGGAGAATTAAACTCCACCTCTTGAAAGGAAGAATATCAAAGAATTCTGGACATTTAAAAATCACCACAGGGCTTCCGTGGTGGTCCAGTGGTTAAGACTCTGCGCTTCCAATGCAGGGGGGACGGGTTCCATCCCTGGTCAGGGAACTAAGATCACGCATGTCACACGGCACGGCCAAAAATAAAAAATAAAGTTAAAAAAAAATCACATGTATTTTAGTTCAGTAGTCTTTCATCAGTTGTGCTTAATCTGTTGTTTCTAATTTTGATTATTAAATCATCCATATCTAGAAATTCAACTAGGTCTCTTTTTTCAAATCTGCCTAGTCACTTTTCATAGTATCATGTTATATACCCAATACCTTCTTTAATTTCTTTAAACATGTTACATTGTTATTTTATATTGTGTGTTGACTCTAACATCTTAAGCCTTTGGAGAACAGGCTGTCACTTGTGATGTCTTGTTCTTTTTTGTGTGTTTTGCTAGTTTTGACTATGAACTGCTCCTTTCCCTTGGAAATTTCTCTGTGGAAATTTCTTGGCACCTAAATTAAAATTGCTTTCCTCTAAAGAAGGTGTGCATTTGCTTCTGACAACCGCCTGAAGTAACAAGCAATCCAGAACCCTTTGAGTTATAGTCTTGGTTTAAGGTTCAGATCACACACAGTGTACATTTGGACCAAAAAATGTGCATGAGGGCCTTTACACATTCTCAGGGGGAAATTCCACCATACTCCTGCCAACCAATGCTAAATTTGAATTCAAATTTCTTTGATGTCCTGTTCTGGGTGACTTTCTTTCCTTCCTTCTCCTTTACATTGAAGGTAGAACCCATTGAAGTCCCAGCTTTATGCAGAGATCTATTACATTCTCCAACTGATGTTGACCTTAGGGTTAATCTCTTATCCCCCAAATATGGTGCTGTCTCCAGGGCTCAGCAAAAAAAAACTCTTAGAGCAGAAGCTGGTATTGGTGCTGCTTTATCGCCAATGTTTCTTGCTTTCACTTTGTTTTTGACTTTTGTTGGTAAGATCATGCCAGTTCAGCAATACAAACACAAAGGTGATTTATATATATAATCCAGCATTTTAACTGCTTACATTGGGAGAGTCATTAAAAGTACCTAATCTTCCAACTGCTGGAAATGTAAGTTCCCCATTTTCTCTCCAACCCACTCCATGCTGGCCCCCCTCCCACTCTCTTTAAGTTGTTCTTTTCAATAACCTCCACGTTGTCAAGTCAAATGATCTTCCTCAGTCATCATCTTATTTGATCTTTAAGCATCATTTGACCGGTTTAACGACTCCCTCCTTTATAAAACACTTCTCTCCTGGCTTCTCTAACAGGTTCCTTGGATATTCTTATCTCACTGGCTTCTCCATCTCAGTCTCCTTTCCTGACCTCTTGTCTTCTACACAACTTCTCCTCTCTATCCAGTCTTCTCCAAGGTGATCTCATATAAACCGATGGCTTTAAATCCTACCTATATCTTGATGATTCTCACATTTCTATCTCAGGCCAAAATCTCAACCTGAGCTCTAGACTTATATCCAACTGCTGACTTGGCACCTTCACTTGGATAACTAATAGTCACTTTAAACCTAACCTGTCCAAAACAGAGCTCTTGATTTTCCCCGTCAGCATTTATTCTTCCTCCAGTTTTCTCCACCTTAGGAAGTGGCCCCTACTCCACCTCACTGCCATAGCCAAAGAACCAAGAGTCATCTTCCATCGTTCCCTTTTCCTCAACTATCACATCCAACGTTTAAGACATCCTGAATCTTCCTTTTCTGTCCATCTCTACAACTACCATCTGAGTCCTAGTCATTATTATCTCTAACCTGTACTAATGCAATTGCTTTTTTATTGGTTTCCCTGTGTGCATTCTTGATTTTCATAATCCATCTTCATAGAGCTACCAGAATAATTTTTTAAAAAGGAAAATTAGATCGTGTTAATCACTTAATTAAAATGCTTCAATGGCACTCTTTTGCACTTTGAACAAAATCCATATTCTTTACCAAGACCTTTAAGCCTCTCCCTCCAGGACAGCCTTAGTCTGTAACACTAATTACTATCTGAAATTAATCCGTTAATGTCTTATTTATTGTCTGCCTCCCCCCTTTAGATTCAAAATTTTGATTACAGAACTAAAACAGAACTGCCTGTTTTGTTCCCTGCCATAACCTCAGCAATTAATAGGTGATTAATAAATTCCTATCGATTGGATCTTTCATACTCTATAAAGTTCTCTGAACGCCCAGTCTTCGTGGCAGAAGTAATTTCTTCCACATTTGTGCTCAAATAACACTTTGAACACATCAGTATTATGGTCCTCATGTGTTGAAAAGCTTATCTCCTTACTAGAGTGTGAACTTTACAGGAGTATAAATCATGACATTTTCTTCTTTGAATTCCTAGGGTCTTACTCACTACCTGGTAAGGAGTAGGTAGACAAATGAGTGTTTACTGAATAAATGAATGAATTAATTCATGCTAATGAATGGTCACAGAGACTTGAAAGATCATTTTCTAAAATTACTTTCATCAACAGACAAGAAAAACAATATGAATATAACCCTCGGCTCTGGAAAAACAACTAAAACTGTGACAGCTAAAACAAGTTTAGAGTTAAATATGCCACGTCTCTGCCAAAGAACTCCTACCAATGGATAGGACAAAAGAGAGGAAGAAAAGGACTTCTGGATTAAAGGTGTGGTTTGTTCTCCTCTGAATTTGCTGACCAATTTTAGTGCTGCAGCAATGGCTCCAGAAACAAGCCAATTTCTGGCAGCCACATGGCCCACATAATCTTTGGAATTTTCAGAAATGCTTATCATTAAGGGACTCTCTCCTTGCTTTGTGGTAAGGGTTCATTTGAAATCTACTATATTGATGGCTAAGGGCACAGGTATTACCCCTGTCCTCAGGATTCTTACCAACAGTTCCCTTAAACTGGCTCAACCAAAGCCCAATCTGTTGCCAGAGAACAATGTCCCTTCATCTGCCCTTGCAGCCACCAGGACTTGTGGGAAACCGGAAGCTTGCATATAGATATTAGTCATGGATCTAGTCCCCGTATTCAGCAAACACTTTTCTAGCAAATCCAGTGCCAAAAAATTCTTAAAATAAAACTGTACATGCTTCATTGATTCACTTCATGTGAAGTGTTTAAATGCTTCTATTGTATTTATTATTGTTCAGTAGCTCACCTAATATTATTTGAAGTTGATGAAGACTTTCCATTAGCCCCTTAGGGCCTTTAGTTTTGCGCTAAGAGATAGTGAAAAGGGCTGAACATAATTTTTCAGCAGCAAAATAGAAGATAGTGACTAATCAGTACCTTAGCAAAAACCTTTTGTTATTTTCAAAATACTTTTGAGTGCCTGCTTAGTTTTGTGTCGATTTCTTTTTTTTAAATAAATGGATTTGTATATAACCCTCTTTTGTGAATGCATGTGGTGCTCTGGAGTACCCAGAGACCAGGTGGTAAAGCTACGTTCCTTACCTTTTTAATTCTTGGCACGCTTGAAAATCTCGACATTCTCCCAAGGTTCCTCTCATGTTCTGCTCCTTATCTCCTTCTGACAAATGGGTGGGTACGCTGGTGGGAGTGTGGGGCTGATAAAAACATATGCTTGATTAGCAGAGAAAAATGAAGAGCAGTCTTTAAAAGAGGAGGAAAGTAGGATAGAAGAGAGGATAAAAGGAGAAATGGGAATAAAAAGAAAACTGGAAAATAATGGTGAAAAAAAATGAAGAATAAAATTGGAAGAAGGGCACCAGGGACTGATTGCTCTTATTAATCTCAGTACCTCCAACCTATCCCAGCCACCTCAGCAGTCTGTTCCATGGCAACTGGCCAGCTCTCTGAAACGTTTCTGGTCCCTAATGGACTCCTTGGGCCATTTTCCATTACTCACTTGTTCATTGCTTACACTTTGCAGATGTGCAAGTGTGAGGCTGAATATGTTAGTCTTCTATTGCTGCTCTAACAAATTACCCTAAATTTAGGGGCTTAAGCAACACAAACTTATTATCTTCTGTAAGTCTGACATGGATCTCACAGGGCTAAAATGAAGATGTCATCAGTTCCTTTAGGAAGACTTTTGGAGAGTGTTAATTTTCCTTGATCATTTTGGTTGTTGGCTGACTTCAAAATGACATGGAAGGCCTTACAGAGTAGTAAGCTTCCTGTTACTGAAATCATTCAAGCTGAGGCTTATAAAAGATGGTTCTGAAGGATTTTTGTACTGGGTTGGAAGTTGGACCTTATGATTTCTAAGGTCCCTTCCATCTAAACACTGTATGATCTAGGCAAAAAACTCTAATAGCAGTTTAAATCCTGATCTGCTGTCCTGTGGGAAAAAAAAAATCAACTGATTTGCTTACGTGGGTAGGATTTTCTAATGGGAAATTGATACAGATACTTTAATGTATTCATTTTTTCCCCTATTATGTGCCTAGTGGTGGTATATATTGAGGATATAATAATGAACAGAGATGGGACTCATCTATATCAACAAGATAAGTGTGAAAGAGATATAATACAGAATGGTGTGTTTATATATTTCTATATTCCAGATTAGTGTGGACCCTGTTATTATGAATGAAAAAATTAGTAGTTAGAAGAACATAGAATATGAAACCTAATTTAAAAACA
>NC_041222.1:98417888-98442078 GCF_002837175.3 Physeter macrocephalus | reverse complement strand
TATGCTAACACATATATATGGAATCTAAGAAAAAAAATGTCATGAAGAGATTAGTGGTAGGATGGGAATAAAACACAGACCTACTAGAGCATGGACTTGAGGACATGGGGAGGGGGAAGGGTAAGCTGTGACGAAGTGAGAGAGTGGCAGGGACATATATGCACTACCAAATGTAAATTAGATAGCTAGTGGGAAGCTGCCGCATAGCACAGGGAGATCACCTCTGTGCTTTGCGAAGATGAGAGGGGTGGGATAGGGAGGGTGGGAGACGCAAGAGGGAAGAGATATGGGAACGTATGTATATGTATAACTGATTCACTTTGTTGTAAAGGAGAAACTAACACACTATTGTAAAACAGTTATACTCCAATAAAGATGTTAAAAAAAAAAAAAAGGAAAATTAGATCGTGTTAATCACTTAATTAAAATGCTTCAATGGCACTCTTTTGCACTTTGAACAAAATCCATATTCTTTACCAAGACCTTTAAGCCTCTCCCTCCAGGACAGCCTTAGTCTGTAACACTAATTACTATCTGAAATTAATCCGTTAATGTCTTATTTATTGTCTGCCTCCCCCCTTTAGATTCAAAATTTTGATTACAGAACTAAAACAGAACTGCCTGTTTTGTTCCCTGCCATAACCTCAGCAATTAATAGGTGATTAATAAATTCCTATCGATTGGATCTTTCATACTCTATAAAGTTCTCTGAACGCCCAGTCTTCGTGGCAGAAGTAATTTCTTCCACATTTGTGCTCAAATAACACTTTGAACACATCAGTATTATGGTCCTCATGTGTTGAAAAGCTTATCTCCTTACTAGAGTGTGAACTTTACAGGAGTATAAATCATGACATTTTCTTCTTTGAATTCCTAGGGTCTTACTCACTACCTGGTAAGGAGTAGGTAGACAAATGAGTGTTTACTGAATAAATGAATGAATTAATTCATGCTAATGAATGGTCACAGAGACTTGAAAGATCATTTTCTAAAATTACTTTCATCAACAGACAAGAAAAACAATATGAATATAACCCTCGGCTCTGGAAAAACAACTAAAACTGTGACAGCTAAAACAAGTTTAGAGTTAAATATGCCACGTCTCTGCCAAAGAACTCCTACCAATGGATAGGACAAAAGAGAGGAAGAAAAGGACTTCTGGATTAAAGGTGTGGTTTGTTCTCCTCTGAATTTGCTGACCAATTTTAGTGCTGCAGCAATGGCTCCAGAAACAAGCCAATTTCTGGCAGCCACATGGCCCACATAATCTTTGGAATTTTCAGAAATGCTTATCATTAAGGGACTCTCTCCTTGCTTTGTGGTAAGGGTTCATTTGAAATCTACTATATTGATGGCTAAGGGCACAGGTATTACCCCTGTCCTCAGGATTCTTACCAACAGTTCCCTTAAACTGGCTCAACCAAAGCCCAATCTGTTGCCAGAGAACAATGTCCCTTCATCTGCCCTTGCAGCCACCAGGACTTGTGGGAAACCGGAAGCTTGCATATAGATATTAGTCATGGATCTAGTCCCCGTATTCAGCAAACACTTTTCTAGCAAATCCAGTGCCAAAAAATTCTTAAAATAAAACTGTACATGCTTCATTGATTCACTTCATGTGAAGTGTTTAAATGCTTCTATTGTATTTATTATTGTTCAGTAGCTCACCTAATATTATTTGAAGTTGATGAAGACTTTCCATTAGCCCCTTAGGGCCTTTAGTTTTGCGCTAAGAGATAGTGAAAAGGGCTGAACATAATTTTTCAGCAGCAAAATAGAAGATAGTGACTAATCAGTACCTTAGCAAAAACCTTTTGTTATTTTCAAAATACTTTTGAGTGCCTGCTTAGTTTTGTGTCGATTTCTTTTTTTTAAATAAATGGATTTGTATATAACCCTCTTTTGTGAATGCATGTGGTGCTCTGGAGTACCCAGAGACCAGGTGGTAAAGCTACGTTCCTTACCTTTTTAATTCTTGGCACGCTTGAAAATCTCGACATTCTCCCAAGGTTCCTCTCATGTTCTGCTCCTTATCTCCTTCTGACAAATGGGTGGGTACGCTGGTGGGAGTGTGGGGCTGATAAAAACATATGCTTGATTAGCAGAGAAAAATGAAGAGCAGTCTTTAAAAGAGGAGGAAAGTAGGATAGAAGAGAGGATAAAAGGAGAAATGGGAATAAAAAGAAAACTGGAAAATAATGGTGAAAAAAAATGAAGAATAAAATTGGAAGAAGGGCACCAGGGACTGATTGCTCTTATTAATCTCAGTACCTCCAACCTATCCCAGCCACCTCAGCAGTCTGTTCCATGGCAACTGGCCAGCTCTCTGAAACGTTTCTGGTCCCTAATGGACTCCTTGGGCCATTTTCCATTACTCACTTGTTCATTGCTTACACTTTGCAGATGTGCAAGTGTGAGGCTGAATATGTTAGTCTTCTATTGCTGCTCTAACAAATTACCCTAAATTTAGGGGCTTAAGCAACACAAACTTATTATCTTCTGTAAGTCTGACATGGATCTCACAGGGCTAAAATGAAGATGTCATCAGTTCCTTTAGGAAGACTTTTGGAGAGTGTTAATTTTCCTTGATCATTTTGGTTGTTGGCTGACTTCAAAATGACATGGAAGGCCTTACAGAGTAGTAAGCTTCCTGTTACTGAAATCATTCAAGCTGAGGCTTATAAAAGATGGTTCTGAAGGATTTTTGTACTGGGTTGGAAGTTGGACCTTATGATTTCTAAGGTCCCTTCCATCTAAACACTGTATGATCTAGGCAAAAAACTCTAATAGCAGTTTAAATCCTGATCTGCTGTCCTGTGGGAAAAAAAAAATCAACTGATTTGCTTACGTGGGTAGGATTTTCTAATGGGAAATTGATACAGATACTTTAATGTATTCATTTTTTCCCCTATTATGTGCCTAGTGGTGGTATATATTGAGGATATAATAATGAACAGAGATGGGACTCATCTATATCAACAAGATAAGTGTGAAAGAGATATAATACAGAATGGTGTGTTTATATATTTCTATATTCCAGATTAGTGTGGACCCTGTTATTATGAATGAAAAAATTAGTAGTTAGAAGAACATAGAATATGAAACCTAATTTAAAAACAGCAGCTTAGGGGCGGGGGCCGATGGGGCCTGGCAGACAGGCTGCGACGGGGCTGGACTCGCCTGGACGCGGGTGTGCTGGGCTGTGAGGGGGTGAAGCGGGCGTTGCGACCTGCCCGGGATGGGCCAGCCCTGGTCTGGTGGAGCCGAGCCAGAGGCGAGGGCGGCACGGGGGCCAGGCCTGCCGGGCGGGCGGCCCTGGGACTGAGTCGCTTTAGGTCGTGACCAGCCTTTGAAAAAGGAGAAACCCAAATGGAAAAACGATTATCCCATGACAGATGGACAACTGCTCAGCAAGAGAAATAAATTTTGGGATACCGCACCAGCTTTTGAAGGCTGTCAAGAGATTTAGGATGCCTTGAAGGCTGCAGCACATGCTTTTGAAAGCAACGATCATGACCTGGCACAGGCAATCACTGATGGTGCGAACATAACGTTACCACATGATGCGCTTACAGAGTGCTATGATGAACTGGGGAATAGGCAGCAGCTTCCGGTCTATTGCGTGGCACCCCCAATCAACATGATAGAGGTAAAGATCAACACAGAGACTCTGGATATTCCTGAGCCACCACCCAATTCTGGGTATGAATCTCAGCTCCATCTGCGCCGTTCCACCAGCGAGGACTCAACCCTGTGGTCCACGGCACAGACACACTGTACCACAGGAAGAGGCAGCTACTTGCAAGCAGGAGTGGAACCGGGCAGTCAGCGGTAGTTCTTTTCTGGCAGACCTCTCAGTGACAAAATGAAGTTGGAAGACCTGAAGATCGTAAAGGACTATGTTGTACAGGTTATAATGAGCCAACCTTTGCAAAACCCAGCACCAGCTGAGAACTGAACTGGTCCTGTTGGCTGTCCCCAGATCCCTCCTGCTTTTTATTGCTGTTGTTATCATTTCCTACTCTATGGTGTGAAATTTATTTTCACTGCTCTGAATTCCATATGAATGGATTTAGTTCTGAGGAATTACCAGTGAAAAATTCCATCTGTGATGGAGACCAACAAAAATAATTAATAAAACGTAAAGAGCCAGCCTTTGAGACTCATGTAATTACAGTTTCTAATTCGAGAGGCAGTTAAGAAATGGATAACCATTTATTTTAAAATACCCAACAACTGTGTAATGGCTGTAAATGATTTGGACTGTAAATAGCACACTGCATTCATGAAGAACAGCACCAAGCACCTGTAAATAGAGAATTCTTAAAAAATAAATCAAATTTCTGGAAATCATCAATAACAGTTATAAAACGTGAGCTTTTTAAAATGGAAACTGAAAGGAGCAGTACGTGAGGTTCACTTCTTTTCTGGTCTTAATTCCTTGCTCAATTAATATTTAGCCATAAAGGAGTAGAGACCGGCAAATTGTGTTTCAGTATTGCTTTCCCTATGCCCATATGTTGAGCTCCTTATTTACATTCACACTAAAGTTTGGCACCTTCCAGCACGTTGGTGGCAGGCACCTTTCTGGAACACTAGGCAATAATTTAGTCAGTGCATTCAGATCTCTGACTTTCAACTGATGCTTGGTTGAAAAGTCTATTTTCCTCTTGCTGCATAGGTATTTTGAAATGTCTATATAATGAAGCTGTTTCATATCCAGGCTTAGAAGATCACTACTATGTTAATACCTTCGTTGATCTACCTACTCTGTTTAGAACTTTTCAGAGCTAACTGTACCCCCAAATGCGTGGCTACTAGGCCAGGGAATGCACAGAATCAAGTACAGCTGTTCCCACCGTAGGATAATAAAGTAATTATCTCTTCTCTCCCAATTTGCAGGAAGGAAAACCCATTCTATCTGTGCCTGGGAGAATTGTGGCTACCTTCAATCTTTTAGAAAAAATTTCAACTTATAATTTGCTAGTGTGAAAGATTTACCGACATCATTTAAACATCGGCAGTGAGACCAAATGATGATACGTTGCTTTAAACTTTAGCGCTTTCCATAGTTCGCTGTTACCTACAGTTGTGATGGATGAGAATTTTCCTCTCTCATTTTTCCTAGCAAAGAGGCAAATTAAGAAGCATCTGCAGATTTTATCAGAGGACTGAAAAATTTGGTGAGATAACCTGATTCTTCTGTACTAGGACTGGAATAAAGCTGCCAAGGATTATATTTAATTTGGAGCCTTTTCAAAGCTGGTTCCATAAGTGAGAAGGGGGCTACCACATGACCTCTGAACCCTTGAGAATCCATGAGATGGAAAAGTAGAGGCAAGAAGGCATTTACGTTGTTCTCAAATGAGAAATAATCAAACCTCCACACCTGTTTTGGATGTGAAGCACCATTATGAATTTTAATGGCAAAATGAAACTGCTATTTAGTTTAAATGTAATGTTTAAAATAGTATTACATTTCCTATAGCCTGATTACACATATCTAGAATTTTAACATATCATGTTTCTGAGAGCTTTAACTACTTCTCTTTTTTATGCAATCATTTTAAAGACTGTGGCTACATTTAATTTAGGTTTACTGACAATTGAATCTAAATTCAAGAGGCGACAGCAGCATTCATTCCAAAGGAGTGTTTTTATACATGGAGGTGGAGGTATGCGAGGGTATTTCAATAAAATGCCCCATCATCAAAACGTTTCCTGATTAATTTGTGTGCCAAATTGAACAGCAACATCTCTCAAAGGTTGTCAACTGGAGGAAAAAAAGTGTTCAAATCTATTTTTCTTAAGTAAATTTGGTGATATAATTAAAAAATAAAAAATAAAAATTGCAGTGTAATATGTTAAATAGAGTCTAGAAGATGAGGGAGAAAACTATACTCAGTCAGGTACTAATGACAAAATACAGAACAAATCATTTAATTTTATTACAAATTTCCAATTTATAACCAAAATATACAACCACTACATTTAAAATCAGTTTATACACTCACAGTTAAAGTGCTAAGTAAAAACATTTACAAAAACTGACATCAGTCTACTGTAAACAAAATAAATCTACAAGAGCAGAGTGCAAAGCACATCCAGCTAATGTGAAAGTACATTTCATGCTCTAATCAAGCGCACTTGTCCTATACAGAGCTCAACAGTAACTTCTCCACTCATTTGGAAATGAACGAACGATTTTAAATACATAAAAAAGAAACATGAAGAACTAATGCCACAAAATACAAGTCTTTATTAGCATAAAGTTTCGAACTAGATGTTTATATGATAAAGCAAGATTAAAATTTCAGAATCAATTTTAGAATCACCTCATCAACTTAATTCAGATTAGAGTTTGAAAACTAAATTGCTAAGTGCCAGCTGTTTAAGAATAATAGTTTTTGAAAATAATGAAAAAAGAATATCCTTTCTACCTTTATATCTCTTGAAAAAAAGAGAAGGTGGTGGTCATTGTTGATAACAGTAAAATGAGGAAAGACATTTTTTTAAAACAAGAATGGACGGTGCCCATCTGTAAATTTAATATCAAGGAGCAGAGCTGGAAGACAGGCCTAGCTGAAGGTAGGGTAGACAGAGCCTGAAACACAGACAGCCTTAGAAGAGCCTGGGTGAAGGATATCTAGGATGTTCCAGACACAGCCTTTGAACTGAAAAACATGGGATCAGTAAGGCCCCGACTTCATATGACGCATAAAAAAGAAATGACTAGCTCCTTTCTTCAAGGTCACTGAAAATATACAGCACTTTCAGTCATCACATGAGTTCAGGGAAAGAGGAACAGATCCCCAAGTTAGGTCATTTAAATGATATCTCTTGTCTCAAAATAGTTCCACCAACACTAAATTATTTCCACTTTTAAAGCTTAATATTCTACTAACTGATAGTAATCTGTGCTAACAACAATGTATTTGTTTGTTTTTAAGAGAGGTGAAAGGGCTATAGTCACTAACACTTTATTCCAAACCAAGACCCCTAGATTAATACTGGAGTCCACTAGGTCAGCTCTTGTTGGCTATCTGTTACCTTTATTAGTCACAAAAATATTATTTATATGAGGAGATGTAGTATGACTTTGGAACAACGCAATCTGCAACCTTTTAGAACATAGCTCTATTTAAAATTGGGGATTTCCTGTGTAGGAGCTTCTTAATTTTATATGCTTTTTTATACTCATATATTTTAATTCTTACAACCTGAAACATATGCATAAAGAAAATCTTTAAATGGCACTTTAAGGCAAATTTGTTGACTACATAACATAATAGTATTCATTATTTTAGAATGCCTATCAAGAAGATAAAATTCCATAGCTGGCAAACTTTGAGTCCGTATTAGATATTGGGTGGGGAGGGGAGTTATTTTGCCTCTAAATGATATTTAGATGTATGACAATATTTCAATAATGCAAGCTTAAAAACTACACACAGATTTAATGAAAGGCGTATGTAACTTATGTATTCCCAAAAGATATTTGCTTCAATTACTGAAGTCATTTTGATTAAACATCTTTGAAAACTGGGCAATTTAACAGCAAAACAAAGCAGAATTTTCTTGATAGACCTATGGTTATCTGTAGTTTGAGTCTCCTTCATAAAGCCTGGTAGGTTGATTAAAAGAGTTGAAATGGGAAGTCATTACATCTGTTCTAAAGATCTTTGTTTGGTTGTTTCTTGAATATATATTATGAAATTGTTAACATTTGATCAACAAAACCAGCAACTTCACACAGCTCAGAATAATATTATCCAACTATGACCACATAATATGAATCTCCTTGGGCTGATTTTCAGAATGAACAGTCCATCTATGGAAGAGTTTTCTGCTGAGATGACTGTGATAATCTAACATATACAATACTGTACAACATTAAGAAAATAAGAGAAAACAAAAAAAAGTCTCAAAAAATAAAAGCTCACATTAAATAAATGTGAGCTTCAGGTATTGTATATTACAGAAAGCAAAATAACTATTAACTATAATAAATTGTAGATATATATACTTACATAAATAATATCCCCAATTCACTAACAGATTAAAATACAGCAAAGTTGGTATTTTCCTAATTTAAAAAGTTTAAATTAGAAGAAACAGTTTCCATAGCTCTTTCAAATAAAAATAAGACAATTTAATAGCTTTTGAGTGTCAAATTAACTTTTCTTTTTGGAACTGGGAGTAAGGGATTGTGGTGTTGCTGTCTTTATCATGCCAAAGTAAATTTCTAAACTGCATCACTCCTTCACATATGCAATACGTTTAAACTGCAATGAAAAAATAAAACTCTCGAAAACAGAATTTGGCATTTCTGAAAATAAAAGCAGAAAAGTTGTTTGAAGTTGGTATTAAAGATCTGTGAAATGGGATAATTTTAGAGAAATTAACTTTTTAAAAAGATGAATGATAAAGAATTCAGATTTACTATGAAAATTCACAAGCTAAGGTAAAAATAGCACCTGATGACAAGAATTTCCAGACTAATATTTTCAAATCAGAGTCCTTTTCATGATTAAAAAAATAATTTTAAGTTCACATATAAAGAAAACACAATATTTTCAAGTACATAAACACCTCAGCTCAGTGTAAAGAACTACTGTGTTGATCTTGTCTCAGAAATATAGAATTATTTCATATTAAATCTTTTTGCCAACAAGAGTAGTTCAAAGAACAATTATCTGAGGCAGGACTAAGGAAGGGAGACAGAGAAGACATAAACTTCCTTTTCAAAACTGGGGGAGGGGATAAGTAGGTAGAGAAATAGAAAAATAGTGGATGGATAAATATAAATTAAATCACCCTAGGATTATCTGTTTTATCTTATAGAATATCCCATTATCAAAACCCAGAAAATACTCAATGAAATGTTTAGACCTCAGACTCAAGCTTAACAAATGTAATATCAAAACATGCAGAGACAGAGAATTGAAAATAAAGTGGTTGTTTTTAACAGGCAGTTAAAATAACATTGTAATACAGGCATGTCTGAACGAGAGAAGCTGGGCATCTAATTTAATTTCTGGAAGTCAGGAGAGTTGTCTGATCCAGTGAACTGACCAAAGACAAGGAATCAAGTACAGCCAAAGAAATCACACCAGAAACCAGCACACCTTCCTATATCAATTTTCCATTATTCTTCTCTACGCATCAGACACCAAACCCAATACCTAGACTGTAAATCTATAGACCAAGGGTTCAAGAGATTGATATGAGCTAATGAAGACAATTAGAAGAAAGACAATGATCTTTAAAAGTAACAGGAACCTCCTTGGCCTGGTCCTCAGAGAACGTAATTAAATCTACAAGAGAACTCTGCTGAGGGATGGAACTAATGGAATCTCCACATTTTATGACAGAAGGAGGCTTTAGAGAAACATCTCCTGCAGAGCCAGAAAAAAATAAAAAATAACACACCACATTTATCTCTAACAGTATTTTAAAGCAGGACATTCACTTGCCCATGGCAATCTTGCAACTATATTCATGCAATGAATCTAAGAATACAGCTTAAGAATAATTATTGAACAGAAAAATTTCAATCCATTCCTCTTAAATTCCTTTTACATTTTATAAACATTTTAATGTCAGTAAAACCTAATAGCTTTTTAATTAGCTATATGGGCCAGTGCTATCACTGCTTTGTTTACTAATTTTACCTTGAATACATTTTGTTAAAAGTTTAGCCTAAATAGCTACATTCATATTTAAGAGAACAAAGATCACAGAATTTTACATGTTATTTTTTTCTGTACGTCAGTTTTAAGGTGCTTATGCTGGTTCTTTAGGAGACTTTTCCCTTGGGAGAAAAAAAGGTAATGTCAATTATTTGTAACCTTTCTTTTACTTTTATTATCTGTAATATAATTTTCCTCCTTTAAAATTACTTAAAATCAGGAATTTCCTGGCGGTCCAGTGGTTAGGACTTGGTGCTTTCACTGCCATGGCCAGGGTTCAAACCCTGATCAAGGAACTAAGATCCCACAAGCCGCGCAGTGTGGCCAAAAAAAGATAAAATAAAATAAAATTACTTAAAATCATGAATGGGAAACGAAATTAGCAACATATCTGAATACTATTAATTTGAGTATAACTTGCATTAACAGTACAGGCTGATCTAGTAAATATAGTTCGTGGGAAGAATGACAAGAATAAAAGTAAGCCTAGATAATGATTACAAAATAGTCAAGGGATAACCAAATCAGAGACAGGTGGAATTTGAGACACTACCTGATCTAATCCCCTTGTTCCTTTCATTTACAGATGAGAAAACTGAGGTCCCATACACAGCTCATTGAAAACAGAGGCAACACTAGAAATCATGTCTTCTGACACCAAGTTTTGTGGTATTTAAAAATAACATAATGCATTTTTACTAAGCATTAAAAAAATCTGCCAATTTAGAAAAAAGAAATTATTAAGCTCTAAAGTTTTTTCTTTTATGTCAGTAAGCATGTGAACACAGGTAAAGAAACACTTGCAAGTTAGCAATACAAACAAGCTGACTTATATAACAAAAACCCCAGGGCAATAATAATAACAGCAACAACAATAATAATAATGTTGTAGTTCACCCTACTTCAGGAAATATGATAAAATAACAAGCTTGAAAAATAGCACTGTCTTATAAATCCTAATGTTACTAGTGAATGGTAATTACCAAAATAATGGAACACTGAATTTTCAAAACCTGAATTACTACAAGGTAAAAAACTTGTTTCTCTTGATCAGGTAAAATTGGTGACAGTAGCCAATAAAATGAGAAAAAAATTATGAACAATGCTATCATACCAATGAAAATGTCCGAGAAAGGACATAATAGATTTTCTGAGAAAAGTGATGATTAAAAAAAAAGTACTCTGAAGGAAACCAACCTTCAATACATTTAAATAGACTGAATGACTCTCACTTATAGGAATAATGTTGTACTGGTATGGGATTTGACTAAAATATAAGTGAAAATTTACCTTCTTTTATCTTTATGGCAACAAAATTTTTACTTTCTAATTAGAGATCACAGAATAAGAAAGATGCTTATTAACTTATTATATTAAATCTTTATAAATCAACCAAATAGGAATGTCTGCAAAGATGGCTGGTTCTGGATAGACCTTAACATTTCCTTTCTCAGAATACTTTGGATCCTGAGAGAAAATTATAACCCGATATCAATTTGGCTATTAAAGAAATATAGAATTTACATTAGAAAAAAACCCAGGAGACTAATTATAGTCAGATGGAAGGTAAAGGTTGCTTAGTCTTCCTACTCCTTTCTCAAAACTCATATAATTGGAACAAAAAAGAAGGGAAGAGAACTAAAATATTAAGAGATGTCAACATAATTTTTTCATATAAAATAGATTAAAATGATATAAAAATAATGTATAAAATCATACAGCTACCAAGAAACATAGCTGAATTAAATGTAAACACTTTTTCTTATTTTAATCAATTGTAAAAAAGGCATAAAAGAAGTTTAAAAGAATCATGAGTTCCTTTGTAAATCTAGGTTCTATAAAAATGCTCTTTTGTGTGCTTATGTGTGGAAAAGAATGGAGAAATCCTTACTTTATGCAGGTTTAAAAATTATATATGCAAATATACAAACAAGATAATATTATCACTTAAAATGTAAAGTTTTGCTACGATGAAAACCAACAAGTTACAGTAATCACATTTTAAAAATTGTTCTTGGGCTTCCCTGGTGGCGCAGCGGTTGCGTGTCCGCCTGCCGATGCAGGGGAACTGGGTTCGCGCCCCGGTCTGGGAGGATCCCACATGCCGCGGAGCGGCTGGGCCCGTGAGCCATGGCCGCTGAGCCTGCGCGTCCGGAGCCTGTGCTCCGCCAACGGGCGAGGCCACAGCAGAGGGAGGCCCGCATACCACAAAAAAAAAAAAAAAAAAAAAAAATTGTTCTTAATTGGAAAGAACTGGGCACATGAAAGTCCTCAAAGAAAAATAAGGCTTACACTTCTCTTTATATTTTTCTTATAAATTTCATTGAAACCAAGCTAATGTAGTTATATCATTCTGTATCAAAGAAAACATATAATGGAGATCCCCAAATTTCTGATGAAAGTGACCTACAAATTCAGCCATATAAAATTTGAAAGCATATTCTGGTATAACATATAATAAAGAACCAATACAATCTAAGGGCATAGCCACTCTTGAAAAAGTACCTCCTTTTTAAAGGATTAATTGGATTGCTGATTTAAAGGTTATACCAAATGAACACTGGTCTAATTGCCTATTCTGTTGTTACTGCTAAAGACCACTGAAGACCATTATCCTTGCTTTCTGTAACCCCAAAATTCTAACAAAAACAAATACTATCAGTAGGGGAACTTACAGGTTAAACAGCACTATAATTCCTGATCTCATTTGATCCTCACAATGTCCAGTGAGGTAGGTTTCAGGGCCCCAAATTACCTTATCCTTATTTTACATCAAAGAAATTGAGACCAAGAGAAATTAAATGAGCGGTCTAGTTTACATCATAATTATGGGTCTTTTGATTCCAAGTATGATAATATGTAAATATACCTTTGGCAGGTCAAAAGCAATATAAATATCATCATAGTGAAATTTTGGTATATTAATGTTTTCTAAGCTCAAGCCAATGATCCACTATTTTATCAAAAAATTTTAAGTAGTTTCTTTTATTTCATGGGGATATGGCCTAAACCAATGCAGTTACAACTTCAGTTACTGCCAGCTATTATCACAAAGAAACTAATGAGGTAGGTTAAAATGTAGTAAATTTTTCTAATTTGAAGAGATTCTCAGAATTTGCATAAATCTGCTCTAAGAAACAGCTTTTAAAAATCATCATTAATCAAGGTTTACTTGAATATTCATTTACCCAACTACTACACAAAGATCTAACTTCACATAAAACCAACAAGAACGTAAATACCTCTAAGAATTGCTCATCACCTTTTAAAATTAATATAAAGTGTTGGTACAAGTTTGTATATATATTTCTTTACTTAAAATAGTAATATGGACTGTTACTCTAGGAGAAATACACTTTATTGGTGCAATTCACATATTACTAATTGCTGCATATTATTCTGGTAAAGCAGAGACTTCAATTCACTTAGTTTCAATTTAGACTTCAAATTTCTTTGAAGTGAGACTTCACTGCTAGAGTAAAAGTGAGTTGCATAACATGAGTTATTCATTCATTTAAATATTTATTGAAAACCTACTATGTCCTCTGCTAGTTGTTTTTAATCAGTTGTTCTTTGAAACTAACTACTGTTTCAAGCTTAATATTGTCTTGAATTGTTTGCTTTAATTACTGGAAAAATTCAATACAATATTGCTGAAATCAGAGTACTTCTCGAAAACCTTTCAGTTATATATTAACATTTTAAAATTTTTTTTTTTTTTTTTTTTTTTTTTTTTTTTTTTGTGGTACGTGGGCCTCTCACTGTTGTGGCCTCTCCCGTTGCGGAGCACAGGCTCCGGTATATTAACATTTTAGAGAGAACTATTATTTTCTCAGTTGTCAACTGAACAAAAATACTAAACATTATCATATGCCAATCACAACACAAATTAAACATATGGTAAGAAAGCTGTCCAGACTTGCTCGTGTTGGTTTAAGCTAGTTGAGACTTGAAATTGTTGTTTTGCTATAGTTCTTCAACTGTTTCTTTAAAGAAAAAAAATCTTAATTTGGAGCACTAGTTTGGTAAATAACACAACCCAAACTAAATACGGTTATTTAAAACAATGGATTAACAATATTAAGTAAATTTTGTGGAGCAAAACTAAGATACTAAAAGTAACTGAGAGGCCAATATAGCCTTTACAAATACATCAACAGTTTAGTAGAGAAGATACAAATGAATATATAAAAATCAGGAAGCACAAAGTTAAGATTTTCATAATGATGTTCACTTAACTGTCTATACTTGGCCCACAAAGAAACCAATTAACATTTTGGCAATTGATAATATAATGCAGATGGCAATGGATGACAACATCTTTGAGCTGAAACTGGTACCTTCTATATTAACTTATTTTTCTGTCTGAATGTTTGCTTTGGTCTCTCATGCTGTTCTCAGGGGAAATCCTCAGACAAAAGCCTCAAGAATTACTGATTTATTTATAAATGAGTTGTTATAAGTTTGGCTTTCAGAGTAAAGGTTTACTAACTGTCAGATGTGAGGGAATTCAGACTCTACTTGTCTTGAGTATTAACTCCAGTTTCAAGGGAAAAGACGATGAAGATGGAGGAAAAAGTAAAGCATTTGAGCCAAATGTTCAACTATATCTTAAGAAGAATTAATAATAAATATTGGGCTTCCCTGGTGGCGCAGTGGTTGAGAGTGCGCCTGCCGATGCGGGGGACACGGGTTCACGTCCCGGTCCGGGAAGATCCCACATGCCGCGGAGCGGCTGGGCCCATGAGCCATGGCCGCTGAGCTTGCGCGTCCGGAGCCTGTGCTCCGCAACGGGAGAGGCCGCAACAGTGAAAGGCCCGCGTACGGCAAAAAAAAAAAAAAAAAAAAAAAAATTAAGAAATACATACTTTTGAAAGAAAAAACATGATACACAAATTATTATTATCAGAAAACTGACTTCTGCGCCTGATAAAAGCTTCTGTCAACACCTAATTTCTTGGTACTTTTTGTTTTAAAGAAAGAGAGGAAAAAGTACACATGAATTAAACACGTCAAGGAATGTACTATGGTAGCCCTCAAACAAATCTCTTAAATCCTCAATAATCTTAATCCCTTATAGTTCATAACACTTTAAAATTTTCAAAGAGCTTTCATATGATTTTTCACCTGACACCTATTTGACAACTTTGTGAGGTAGGTATTTATCTTCTGTCTTCATTTATAAACAAGGGAACTGAGGCTCAGAGAAATTGACCTGTTAAAGGTAAAAAATTAGCATATGGCAAAGCCAGGCCTCTTTAGAATCTAGAATATTTTTTGAAGTGTGATTCTTGGATACTTGCATAAGAATCACCTGTGGTATTTTTTTTTACAACTACAGATTTTAAAGGCCTACCATCACCTTTGACTTAATGAGTAAGAATCCTTAGAAGTGGGATCCAGAATTCCAGTTGTATATCAGGTAATGATATAAAAGCATAACACTGAATCCAGCTAGATTTTCACATGATACAACATGATGCCATCACATCATCATCAGGGGCAAGTTAGTTTAAAACTCCTGGCAGCCAGGTTGCAGATTAGAATCACCTGGAAAGCTTTTTAAAAAACTACCAGTTCTCATCTGAATGAGAGGAAGGTGTCGGGTATCAGGGGCTCCCCAAGTGATTCTGATCTGTAGTCAGGGATGAGGATCCCTTGTTTAAATATACTTTTCTATAAAACACATCCAGCATTTTCCAGAATTTTTCTTTCCCTTCCGATCAATTTCATGCCTAATAAAGTTCACAGTTTTTATTATAAATTATTTAAATTTTACAAGACAAAATGTCAAACATTTTTGAGTTGATATTTTTAAGATTAAAAGATACTTCACAGCAGGACTAATCATGCTCCATTTAGCTACAATGATTTTCAAATACCCCAAATTAATCACCTCTTTGGACTTAGGTTAATATATATTTCAGCTATAAACAAGAATGATCCAGAATCTGAAAATAAGGGTGTGGGGCAAATGCTGTAGCCTATTGGCTACTGGGCAATGCAAGTGCAGACAATCAACGCACTGACAGGAGGGGCCTGGACACCAAGATCTGGTGGCTTTGGCAAGATCACATCCCACTGTAGAAAAATACAACAACAAATACAGAGGAAACATTTTGCCATTTTGTAATTATGGTTACCACAAAAAACCTTATAATGTGTGATGCTTATTCTATTACATGCTTCCACAGAATATATCTGAACATGAAGTTCTCTATGAATCAATACTACTACATGGGAAAACATGGCTACAAAGTAAAAGTTTTCCATCATGCATATGGATAAGTTATAAAAACACAGCCAGTAAAAGTAATATTTACAAAAGTAATAAAAACAGCACAATTACTGGGAAAAATGCCCATCTCCGCTTTTACTCCGTCGCTAATCCTGCTCCTGTATTTCTCTGAATAAAGATTATTTTGATAGAATTTCAAAAAAGCCTTCAATAGACTAATCAGATTCTTCTGTTGATTTTATATTGTATTAGCTAAAATACCCTTGCTGATTTATTAAATTCTCCTACAGTTTAAAAACACAGTTCTTTTTCACTTAGTGGAAAGGAAACTACAAAGCCCTACTATTCATCTGAGAAATAAACCTTGCATAGAAAATTTCTTTAATTCTGAAATTTTGTTTTATTAACAGAACTACCAGAATGTTATCTCACAACTAGTTGATATTATATGAAAGTTCACTATAAAGCAGTCACCACACATTTAGGATTTTTCTAAATATAAAACAAGTGGGTTTATAAAAATGCTTACCAGACAAATAATTATTTCTTCATAACCTAGAAATAAGAATTATTTATGCGATGATATAATTCTTAGCATTTTGGATGCCCTGATGTTCCAAGTTTGTTGCAATATAAAAAGCAAAAGTTTACTTTTCAGTGGACACAATCTGCACCTGACTGAAAGCATCATAACAGTGAGTTATGGCAATCAGTCATGCAAAGGCAAAGAAGAAAATCTGCTTTTTAAACAACACAAGTTTTCCATCTTAGGACAATTTAAGCACTGGTTCCATCTTCTTCAATAACCCGATTCATGCTGGTGCCATGTGTGATGTGAGTCATAGGATTATTACTGAGATCTCTGATGCTGCTATGTCGTGACTGTTCATTGAGCCGATGAGAGCTACTGTGCCTGGAGTGATCCGTGAGTCGTGACATGCTGCCATGAGGTAGTCTCTCCTCCATTCCTCTGTAACTGCAGGGAGTGTACCTAATACAGGAGAGTTTATTTTGAAGTAGGTAACAGAACACACTAGAAAATAACTCTAAAAATTTTCATGAAAATACCTCATCAAGTGAAATAATTAGGAAACTAACAAGTGAAAAAGTAACAACCAACTTTTGATGATTTACACTCTTGAATTATTCAAGTGGCCAAACAGAAGGGAGAGAAAATCTACTAATCAGGCTCAGAATTAAGGTATGCTTTGCAAAAGGACAGAAGGTGAAGTTAAGTAGAGCTGACTGATCTGGAGCTATGCGAAGTAAGGATACTTTTCTCATTCAAATAAGTTTTGGGTTATGAGGTGGGTTCCAGGAGAGGAAGAACAGCAACAGAAGAAATATGGCATTGTCCCTGGGAGTTTAGAAGAATGGTTATAATCAGTAGGACAGCAAACTCCAATTTTACTAAAAGAGTAGCATTGGAAAAGCGAGCAAATGAAATTAGAGGAGAAATTACCGTGACCTTAAAAAAAAAAAAAAAAAAAAGTGAGGGAACTGGCAAGCAATGATGACGCTAGGTGAGGACAGCTTCTTTCCAGACAGCCCAGTTAACAGCTGAATTAACTACCTGTAAATAAATGGTCTTAATTACTTTTCATTAGGGCTTCAGGCTGTGAGGATGCTATTTTGTAAAAGCTACATACAACTTAAATACACAAGTAACAAACTCCTAAGACTTTGTAACCCATATTCCTGCAAAAGCAAATTCTCTGCTTATCCCTAGCCCAAGACACAGCTTTTGAGTATGTCAAGTGGGCTACTACTTGGCTATTGCAGACTGTCTTCTCTGTCATTCTACTTATCTTGAAAGGCAGCAGTGGGAGCTGTTAAATTTTCTTTTGTTGCAATTCTGACTCACTGAGCCCCCATCAGAGGTAAGAAACTCACACTCAAACATACTATATACTTTTTGTAAAAAATATTTAATTTAGAATAACAAAGATCAAAGAAAACAACTGAAAATAATTTATAACTTCAATTAATACATTAAATTTTAAGTAGTATTTCTAAAAATAAAAAGGTAGCAGGCCATTCCTTTTTCAAATAGTCATCAAAACAACTAATTACAAGCAGCTGAAGACCTATTGGCTGTCAAAAAGCATTAATTTATCATTTCCCTCATTTAATGATTATAACAAATTTCACTGTAAAATTTAAAGATTTTAAAGATTGATTCATATACTACTGAGGTGATCTAGTATTATAGCAGTGCTTGTCAAATAATGCTTTCATTAGATCACAGAGTTTAAAAATTAAGTCCTTTAAAATTATAAAAGAAAGCATGTCTTTTTTCCCAGTTTGCATAAAGCAAAAAAGAACATTTAAGAATAAAAAGCTACCTTTAAAATATTTTTAAAATTCCTCATGTTAACAGAATGGATAAAAGAGCATTTAATTCTTATTTATTAAAAGAATTCAGGGGCTTCCCTGGTGGCGCGGTGGTTGCGCGTCCGCCTGCCGATGCAGGGGAACCGGGTTCGCGCCCCGGTCTGGGAGGATCCCACGTGCCGCGGAGCGGCTGGGCCCGTGAGCCATGGCCACTGAGCCTGCGCGTCCGGAGCCTGTGCTCCGCAACGGGAGAGGCCGCAGCAGAGGGAGGCCCGCCATACCACAAAAAAAAAAAAAATAATAATAAAAGAATTCACATTCAGAACACAAAGGTTTTAACTTTGGTTTGCAAGTTTTGGTAAAATAATTACAATGTTTGCAAATGAAAATATTTCATAATAAGCCTTTCTAGTTAATAATTATTTTACATAATAATCATTGCCCTAAACTGAGTGAAAGATTTCTCCAAATATGATTTGCCAGCCAATTTGGAGACCTTTCACCTCTCAATGACTTCATAAGTATCTATTTCAAACAAATATGGCAAATGAAAAAGAGCAAAATATGATTCAGTGTTCTAGGAATGATATCAAGGTAAATATCAATTAAATATCAATTAAAAATATGAATTGAGTATTTTCTAAAATGAAATCTGTCTGAGTTTAATTTCATGAATAAGACTAAAAGAATACTTTTTTTTCATAGAAAAAACTGAGTTCTTATGTCTAATTATTTAAGTGAAATATATGGCTATCCACAAAATTCTAGAATATGAACCACCTGCCCATGGATAATTAGGACTCAACTACATAGTAAAATGTCACCTATTTACCAAACTAACCACTCTTTCTCAAACCTCCACCTACCTACTCATCCACTTCCTTTTTTATATCCTCTCATCTAACTACCAATTACTTATTCTTTGAAGTTTTCATACATGTGAAGGTATATTTACCCAAGTCTATTTTATTTTACATAGCACTGAGATCAGTAATTATCCATCAAGGAGTCTGGACTAGAGTGAGTACTGAGAAGCAGGAATGTATGTATATGTGTGATCTCATAGCCAAGATACCATGAAATGATGAGAAAACCATGGCCAAAATATAGTGTTCACGTGTAAACTTAAAAACTGATGCAGAAAGAAATCGCCATGAGATGGCATGCCCACATTATTTCTAAAGTTGACACTATACTTTCATAGATTCCTTCATATGTCTATAAGCACTTTCTCTGAATCACATGCTAGGCTATTCTTATTGTATTATTATTACTTTTTTTTTAAAGGCACTTAATTTTTTTTTTTAATTTTTAAAATTTTTGGCTGCATTTGGTCTTTGTTGCTGCGCGTGGGCTTTCTCTAGTTGTGCTGAGTGGGGGCTACTCTTCATGGCGGTGCAAGGGCTTCTCATTGCAACGGCTTCTCTTGTTGCGGAGCGCAGGCTCTAGGCGCGCGGGCTTCAGTAGATGCAGCATTCGGGCTCAGGAGTTGTGGCTCACGGGCTCTAGAGCGCAGGCTCAGTAGTTGTGGTGCATGGGCTTAGCTGCTCTGCGGCATGTGGGATCTTCCAGGACCAGGGATCGAATCCGTGTCCCCTGCATTGGCAGGTGGATTCTTAACCACTGTGCCACCAGGGAAGTCCCTCTTATTGTATTATTATCATTACTGTATTTACCAAGGTCTTGTTCTTGGTCTGTTCTTTTTTTTATTAAGATTCAAGGAATTCTATCTCACAATTTTAATTACCAACTACCTTATATTAAAGATTATAAACCTTCTTATCTAAACTCCCATTCCATTCAGATTACTGACGCTGAAATCCCCCTATATTTAATTGCCTTCCGAAATTCTCTACTCAATATGAACTTACCTTGTATTACCATTCACTCACCCTACTTATCTCCTCTGAGATATTTTCATGGGCCAATCTGATCTTCCCCTTTTCTGAAGTTCTATAACATTGATCATCTCTAATACTCACTGTTTTAATTATATGCTGGCTTGCACTATTTTTTAGTTGGTTCTTATGTATATGTCCTATCTTTCTCATAGGTTATATTCTCCTAGAGCGCAGAAATTATACTTTAGCATTCTTCTATATATCTCTTTATACACAGAATGCCACATGCATAAGAGCTGTATTCTAACTGTTCATTCCTTATTGAAAAGGATAAGGCTAATAATGTTAAACATCAAATAATGCTGAGAGTCAGTTCATGGAGGGTAGTGTTGACAAAACGTACTCTGAAAGATTCTCTGATTTCCTCCCTCTTTATGAGTGTCTTAAGTTAAGACCTCTAAATTACTCTAGAAACTTCCCAACTGAGCTTACTTACAATCTCCTTTCCTTTGCTGATGTCAAAGTGATCTTCCTAAAATACAAATCTGATTTTATCACCCCAATGCTCAAAGTCTTCTAATAGTTTCTCATTGCTGTAAGGGAAAAAACCCCAAACTTCCCAGCATGTTTCATCTCCTACATTTGCCCTTGTATTTAACTGCCCATTTGTCCTCCTTCCCTCCTCATATGCTGTTTCCTTGTCTGAAATTTCCAACTGCCTCCTCTGAATCCTATTCAAATTAAAGTGCCATCCTGTTTGTGAACAAGACTTTCCATGGTGACTTAAATGGTTTTCTTCTCTGGAATCCCAAAGGACCTTGTACATGATTTTATCATACCCATTAAAGTATATTACTACCGACTGTTTACTCTTCTGTCTTCCATCTCTGTGTCCCTAGCACTTAGAAGAATGCTTTTTATTTAGGAGTGTTGAATGGAAGGAAAAGCAGGAAAGAGAAGATCTTTGAATGTGATTAAAAAACAGGTCATTGGTGATATTAGAAGTGGGTAAGAAGGTGAAAAAGACTAGAAATACAAGGAATGAAGGATGCAATTGGTAGAACGGAAATATTCATTTCAAAAATCTGGCAAGGAAAAGAAAAAGAAATGGATAAAAGATAGAAAATATATGATAGTCAAAGAAAGGCTGTTCCTTTCTAAAACATAGGGTAGCTGACCAAGTTAGAAGGCGAAAGAAAGCAAGTTGAGAGGACAAACCAGAAGGACTAAAAAGACAGTAAGTATAGGAATCATATCCTATACTAGGAGGACAGGGAACACTGAGAGAAAGGCTGGAATGAGACTGGAAGGATACAGGACAGCTGTAGAAACAGAGATGTTTCAAAGTGAACAAAGAATTTCAGGCATTATAATTTTCATTCTTTCAGTTTCCCAAACTAGAAATCTTAAAAAAAAAAATCTTTGGCACATTCCTTCTCTCCAATTGCTTTTAATCCATCTCTAACTCCTATCACTTCATTTCTTCTTTCTAAATATCCTTCAGATCAGCTCTTCCTCTCTTGCCACTGCCACTGTTCTTCCGTAAGCCTTCATCATCTCTCAGCTGAATTAATGCAAAGCTCCTAAGAAGTTTCTAATTCTAGTGTCTCCACCATCAAATTTAACAGGAAAGCACATCCAGCCCACTCTCAAACATTCTCTGTGAAGCTTTTTGCCATCCCCTTCCCCACCAGAATTAATCACCCCCTTGTCCAAGCTACTAAACAGGGGTTGGCCAACTATGGTCTGCCAGTCAAATGAGGCCCCTTGCTATTTTTGTAAATAGTTTTACTGGAACACAGCCATTCCCATTTTGACTACATATTGTCCATGGCTGCTTTCATGCTACAACAGCAGAAATGAATAGTTGCCAACAAAGACCACATGACCCACAAAGACTAAAGTTATTTAGTATGTGGCTCTTTATAGAAAAAGTTTGCCAACCTCTGGACTACACCATTATATTTGTATTTTACTTTAATTATTAACTTATAATAATGATAATAAAAGTTGATATCAGGCACTTACTGAGATGGGCACTGTTCCAAACAATTAGGTACATTATCTCATTTATTTTTTACAACATTGCTAAAGGGGCAGATATTATTACTATTTCCATTTTACAGATGAGGAAACTGAGGCTTATCATTCCAGACTCCATGCTTTTAACCACAACACGAATAATGACTACACTATCTTTCTTGAGCTTATTAAGAACAAAGATCATGCCTAAATCATCTTTGTATTCCCAGAGCCTAGCACAATGCCTGACATGGTAGGTATTCCATAACTGTTTGCCAAATTAATCTTACTAAAATAACCACTTTTACCCTGCCTTCTCCCTGATCAGTAATACCCATCAATGACTCCATATTGCTTGCTGCATCGAGTCTAAACTCTAAACTCCTCTGACTGGCATTAAGTCTGACCATAATCTGGGACAACTGTACCTAGGAAAGTTCAAAAACGTTAATAATGATCAACTTCTTTTTCAGAATTGGCTACTCTTCCAATAGTAGTAGTCACATTGGCTACTCGCCGTGTGACTCTAATTCAGCACACAAAATAAACTAAGCTACCAATAAAACTCACCTGCCATCACGGGATCTGTGGAGGCTGCCATGGTAGCTGCTCACTTTGCTGTGGACACTCCCTGCTTTGCTTCTCTGATCATCCACCATGGCCAGCTGAGTTGAAGAAGCATGTGTGGATGTTCCTTGAGTGGAAGTTCCTCTTGATTTTCTTATAATAGGAGTATTTGGATCCCTCAGGAGGGACTGAGCAAAATCAGGTTCCTGGAGTACCTGTCGGCTCTCATTCACTATCCTAGACAACAAAACACTAAGTTTACGATACAGACTAACATCTCTACTTCTTTGACAAACCGATGTTATTCTTGAAACTAATTCCTTCCCAAATAATGTCTTTAGGATAGATATAAGGTAACATTGTTGACCGAAGAGAGAATATAACAAAAATCTGTGTCAATCTGTTCCCAAAAGTGGTATGATAGAAAGAGGTTCGTATTAGAATAAGGAAATCAGGATTTTAGTTCCAACTCTGTCAATAAATATGTAATCTTAGGCAAGTCACTATCCCCTTTTCTTAATTTTCCTCATCTATAAAATGAAGGTATACAATTTCATCATTTCTAAAAAGTCCCTTTCAGCTAAGGAAATTTATCATTCTCAAGGACACTGAAATATTACAAAGGTACTACTATAAAGTAGAAATACTATTTTCTTGCATGGTTTATGGAAGTAGTAGAGGCCTCATCATGACATAGACACATTTTTTAATTTGTAAGAGCAGCTGTTTTAAGGTAACAAGTTGACTTAATGACAGAGCATTTGTCTAGTGCTGGAATAAACATGAATGATCATAACTAAAACAAAACATATGAAAAATTAATTTAAGCAAACATACAATTAAGTCCCAGACCCATTAAAGGCTTAGGAAAAAGGAATTAAGGGGATGAATTATGTCCAGAGCAAAAGTTTTTAACTGCTATGGAAGGGTTAAAAGCAGACAGATGTTCATGATGATGAACAAAGTGGTAATTAATAAAAGAGCCAATTAAATAGTTGCAAAGGTCAGTGTATCAGTTTGTGTAAATAATGACTATGAGAATCATACATAAAGTTAAAATTAGACAATTTCATTAAAAAAACCCTCCAACATGTAAAGATTGGATCATAAATTGAGAAAGTGCATATATTCTAAGTTTTCGAATTAGAAAAAGATCATTGTTGTTATTGCAGTTGTTGTTTTAGTGCTGGGGTAGAAGGGCTGAAAGAAGACTAATGTTTGTTGAGTACCTGCATTGTGCCAGGTATTTTACATATACTCTCCTTTAATCTTTCTTAATGTTTTTATTATAGAGATTAAGTCCTAAAAAGATATTAGATATCTATTAAGAATAAATATTGTGATCCCCATTTTATAGATGAAGAAACTGAGGTTCTAAGGGATTAAAGGACTTTTCAAAAGTCATACAACAAAACAGCAGTTGGGGGCTTCACTGGTGGCGCAGTGGTTGCGCGTCCACCTGCCGATGCAGGGGAACCGGGTTCGCGCCCCGGTCT
>NC_041222.1:98409456-98417742 GCF_002837175.3 Physeter macrocephalus | reverse complement strand
CAGTGGGAGGCCTGCATACCACAAAAAAAAAAAAAAAAAAAAAAAAAACAGCAGTTGGGGGTGGGAGGGAGATGCAAGAGGGAAGAGATATGGGGACATAAGTATATGTATAACTAATTCACTTTGTTATAAAGCAGAAACTTTGACACACCACTGTAAAGCAATTATACTCTAATAAAGATGTTTTTAAAAAAAAACAGCAGTTGGGGATCAAACAAGTTTAAATGGCTTCAAAGACAATCATAAAATAATGATAAAACATAATGTTTACATATATGATAAAAACAAAATGTCAAAAACTAAATAGAATAAAGAACTCAAAGATAGTTAAAACAACATTTGTTCTTGTGTTATCAATGGCCCTATTCATATATACATACATCCCAAGTCACTCTGGATTGCTGAATTTGTTTTCTAAACTTATTTTTAAAAATTGGTTCAAACTGACTTCTGGTCATTCCAAAAATTTAATCCACCTTCAAATGGTGAAGGTCTGTCCCCTCATTTTACAAATAAGAAAACAGAGGTCCAGAGAAATTAAGTGCTGTGACCCAGATAATTCCAAAAGATTTCTAAAAATATTTCAGTGTCAGAAATATCAGCATAAGCACAGCCTTAAATGTGGCTTCACTCAGAGGAAGAACACTAATTTGATTGGCATAATTTTAGAAGCCAGTCTTTTGACACACAGTATAACAGAGGGGTGAAGAGCAGACTAGAGGCTAGAGTCAGACTGCTTGGGTGTGAATCTCAATTCTGCCATTCATTAGCTATTAAACCTTGGTTCTATGCCTCAGTTTCTTATCTGTAAAATGACGATCTCCCTCACAAGGTTGTTCAGAGGATTAAATGATTTAATAATAAGTAAAATGCTTAGGACAGTGCTTGGAGTATTAAGTGTGTTCAATTAATTGGTAACCATTATTATGATTAGTCTATAGTCATTTCTCAAAGGCTCAACCAGACAAATGCTAGAAATGGCTGTAGGGTGCTCACACTCTTGAGGAGTGGTACTCTAGCCCAGAGCACAGTCCCAGCTTGGAGGGTCACAATGACTTTGTTGGGTTGGGGGGGTGGTCCATGGTTCCAGAAAACCAAATAGAAGGGTTCTTGGGAGTTCTAACCAGTTTCAAAAGGATTCTGACCCAACCAGGATCCCTCAAATAACTAGGAAGATTCCCCAAAAGGGTAGCTTGGGCTTAGCTCCATCTGGAGTTTCTAGTACAACAGAATTGTTGTATTACAGAATTGTTTGTGTATGGTCCAGAGGTGACCAGGAATGTTTAATTCAAACCCTCAGAATTATGTTTTACTGTGATTAAAACATATTTAAGGGCTTCCCTGGTGGCGCAGTGGTTGAGAGCCCGCCTGCCGATGCGGGGGACGCGGGTTCGTGCCCCGGTACGGGAGGATCCCACGTGCCGCGGAGCGGCTGGGCCTGTGAGCCATGGCTGCTGAGCCTGCGCGTCCGGAGCCTGCGCTCCGCGGCGGGAGGGGCCACAACAGTAAGAGGCCCGCATACCGGGAAAAAAAAAAAAAATTTTAAAATTTTAAAAAATATACAGATAAATCCCCCAAGGAAGGATGTTCCACAAAAAGCAAGGACTTGACCTGTTTTGTATGCTACTGAATCCTTGGCATCCCAATATAGTTCAAAAGCACACAGTACACATTCATTAAAGACTTTCTCAAAGGATGAATTCTTAGGAAATACATTTTTGTTGTTGAATTCATCTTTCCCCTTCTTTCCTTCTCTGCCCTATGAAACTGTATTTAAAGGGGAAATGCATCATCTGATATTACTAGCAGTAGTCTCAGATATGGTAATAAGAAATGTACACTTTAAAACTGTGATTTTTAAAAATCTCAATCTAATCCATGTAACAGAAGCTGCTAATTACTGGTATTTTAGAAAATACAGATCCTGCTAATGAAGTACTTTAAGTTGTATAAAAAAAGTACATTAACCCATACAAGACACAATAACATTTTAAATATAATCTTAAGAGTTTTACAGACTATCCCACCAAATCCATTTTCCACGGAACTTAGGTTAAGTAAAAGCATAAGAATATAGACTCCACTAACTTAGAATTTGTGATAATTCAAATACAATATACATATAAGACTTATACTTAGTAAACACTTTGAAGTCATTTGTTCCTTTGTGAATACTGCAGGGTCTTGTTTTGTTTTGTTTTGTTTCATTAATTATGGGGTCAAAAAATTCAAGATTGGGCTTCCCTGGTGGTGCAGTGGTTGAGAGTCCGCCTGCCGATTCAGGGGACACGGGTTCGTGCCCCGGTCCGGGAAGATCCCACATGCCACAGAGCGGCTGGGCCCGTGAGCCATGGCCGCTGAGCCTGCGCGTCCGGAGCCTGTGCTCCACAACGGGAGAAGCCACAACAGAGAGAGGCCCGCGTACCGAAAAAAAAAAAAAAAAAAAAAAAAAATTCAAGATTCCTCAAATATGCCCTGAGAAGACTGCTTTGGCAAATCTTATATTTTACCATGACACTCTAATATGCAATGTGGCCAACTATGAATTAAAATAATTTCTTTAACATATTCCATTTTATCTACTAATATCATTTTACTATTTTGGCTTTAACGTGTACTGCATGAGAATGGAATAACATTCTATCTCTTTAAATAATTTATGGTACAACCTGGAAGAATGATGGACAGTTGGAAATGGAAGACTAATCTAATACCTATGTGACTTCAGCCAAGGCACTTAACCTCTCTGTGCCTCAGTTTTCTCATCTGTAACACTGAGATGATAATACACACCAGTCCTCAGAGAAATGTCAAGAAGATCAAATAAGAATATATATAAAATCATTAATTTGTTTTTAATTTTAAGAAGATTATAATTTGGATTTTTTAAAATAAAGATTGGTCTTCCCTCAAATATTCTGAATTAGTAAGGAATAGGCCTTAAGCCTGGTTCTACTTGGCCATCTTTTCTGAATAAGTTTTTAACTGTGATTTAAGGTTTAATCATAACTGGTGGAAGCTGAGGTTACAATCTTTTTGGAATACTTCCTCCAAATCTAAATTATTTTAACACAGGAAACATAAAAATATTGCGTAAATGTGAAGTTTGTGAACACCATGATAATTTACTTCAACTTACTCTTTTTTCCTACGACCATGAAAAAAACTGGCCCATTCAAAGCATGTCTTTTTGCTTCCAACCCAAAAAATGGAAGGAATACCAACTATGAGAGCCATCAGGTATTTCATCAGAAAGACAATCAGGTCTGGACGACTCATTTGAGTAACCTACAAGAAGGGAAAGAACAATATCTTACGTATATACATAGAATTTTCTATTAAAGGCCATTATAAAATCTTTTAAATAAAATAAATAGTAAAATAATTCTACAAGTCTGATATTTTCACTTACACAGTTCTATAGTTAATTTTCTTGTTATATGGAAAAGACAAACTACTGAAAATTTGACAACAAATTTATGTTCTATATTTTGAGTTCTACAGTCTTCTTATTAGCTCATATTGGATACCTTCTAAAGAAAAAGATTACTAATATAGAAAATAAACCATGAATAGGAATAGAGGCTCAAATAATACCTATATTCTTCTTGGCCAATTTTCTCATCCTATCATTGGTCATCACAATATACAATTAGGAAAGTGTTAATCTTTCCCCCCCATTTTATTAATTTCTGTTTTTATATTTAATATGCTCTTCCTTCTACCTACTTTCATGTTTACTTTGCTGGCTGTTTTCAAGCTTCCTCTTTAACCTATGAGTGAGTTTTTTAGTTTCTATTCCGATGAGTTTTTTTTTAAGTTCTCTTTATTGTTGATTTCAAGTTTAGTTACTGTGGTTACAGAATGTGGTCTATTTGATTCTGGTTACCTTAAATTTGGGGGACTTCTTTTGTGATTTAGGACACAGTCCATTTTTTAAAGTATTCCTCGTGTGCTCAAAAATAATGCTAACTCTCTATTTGTTGGGTACAAAATTTTCTATATGTATTAGATCAACTTTATTAGTTGTGTTGTTCAAATCTTCTACACAGGCATCCTCAGAGATATTGTAAGTCTAGTTCCAGACCACCACAATAAAGCAGATACCACAATAATGTGAGTCATGGGGATAATTTTGTTTCCCAGTGCATATAAAAGTTATGTTTACACTATAACGTAGTTGAATAAGTATGCAATATTTACTCATAAGTGTCTAAATAACAATGTTCATACCTTAATTAAAAAATACTTTATTGCTAAAAAATGCCAACCATCACTTGAGCCTTCAGTGAGTCATACTCTTTTTGTGTGGAGAGTCTCGCCTTGATGTTGAAGGCTGCTGACTGATCAGGGTGGTGGGTGCTAAAGGCTGGGTGGCCGTGACAATTTCTTAAAATAAGACCACAGTGAAGTATGCCTCATCCACTGCCTCTTCTTTTCATGAACAATTTCTCTGTAGCAGGCAATGCTGTTTGAAAGCATTTTACCCAAAGTAGAACTTCTTTCAAAACTGGAGTCAATCCTCTCAAACCCTGCTACTTCTTTATCAACTAAGTTTATATAATATTCTAAATCCTCTGTTGTCATTTCAACAATCTTCACAGCATCTTCACCAGGAGTAGATTCCACCTTGAGAAATCAGTTTGTTCATGCTCACCCATAAAAAGCAACTCCTCATCCATAAAAGTTTTATCATGAGATTGTAGCAATTTAGTCACATCTTTAAGGCTGCACTTCTAGTTCTCTTGCTACTTCCACTACATCTGCAGTTACTTCTTCCACTGAAGTCTTAAGCCCTCCAAGTCATCCATGAGGGCTGGAATCAACTTCTTTCAAACTCCTGTTAATGTTGATATTTTGACCTCTTCCCATGAATCATGAATGTTCTTAATGGCATCCAGAATGGTGAATCCTTTCCAGAAGGTTTTCAACTGACTTTGCCCAGGTCCATCAGAGGAATCACTATCTATGGCAGCTATAGCCTCAAACAGTGTAATTTCTTATGGGAATTCCCTGGTGGTCCAGTGGCTAGAACTTGGCGCTTTCACTGCAGTGGCCCGGGTTCAATCCCTGGTAGGGGAACTAAGATCCCACAAGCTGAGCAGCGCATGGCAAAAAAAAAAAAAAAAAAAGTGTATTTCGTAAATAATATAGACTCGAAAGTTGAAATTACTCCTCGATCTGTGGTCTGCAGAGTGGATGTTGGGTAGGCAGGCATGAAAACAACATTAATCTTGTACATTTCCATCAGAGTGCTTGGGTGACCAGATGCATTGTCAATAAGCAGTAACATTTTCAAAGGAATCTTTTCTTTTCTGAGCAGTAGATCTCAACAGTGGGCTTCAGTAAACCATGTTGTAAACAGTTGTGCTGTCATCCAGACTTTGTCTTTCCATTTAGAGAGCACAGGCAGAGTAGATTTAACATAATTCAGAATGGTAAATGAACATTAGCTTCAACTTAAAACTCACCAGCTACATTAGCCCCTAACAAGAGAGTCGCCCTGTGCTTTGAAGCTCTCACGCCAGGCACTGACTTCTCCCCTCTAGCTATGAAAGTCCTGGCGGCATCCTCTACCAATATAAGACTTTCATCTACATTGAAAATCTGTTGTTCAGTGCAGCCAGCCACCTTCATTAATTTTCTTAGCTAGATCTTTTGGATAACTTGCTGCAGCTTCTACATCAGCAGTTGCTGCTTCTTCACCTTGCACTTTATGTTATAGAGATGGCCTCTTTCCTTAAATCTCATGAATCAACGTCTGCTAGCTTCAGACTTTTCTTCTGCAGCTTCCTCATCTCTCGGCCTTCATAGAATTGAAGAGAGTTAGGGCCTTGCTCTGGATCAGGCTTTGGTTTAAGGGAATGTTGTGGCTGGTTTGATCTTCTATCCAGACCACTAAAACATTCTCTATATTAAACATTAAGGCTATTTCACCTTCTTATCATTCATGTGTTCACTGGAGCATTCAGTAAACCATGTTGTAAACAGTTGTGCTGTCATCCAGACTTTGTCTTTCCATTTAGAGAGCACAGGCAGAGTAGATTTAACATAATTCAGAATGGTAAATGAACATTAGCTTCAACTTAAAACTCACCAGCTACATTAGCCCCTAACAAGAGAGTCGCCCTGTGCTTTGAAGCTCTCACGCCAGGCACTGACTTCTCCCCTCTAGCTATGAAAGTCCTGGCGGCATCCTCTACCAATATAAGACTTTCATCTACATTGAAAATCTGTTGTTCAGTGCAGCCAGCCACCTTCATTAATTTTCTTAGCTAGATCTTTTGGATAACTTGCTGCAGCTTCTACATCAGCAGTTGCTGCTTCTTCACCTTGCACTTTATGTTATAGAGATGGCCTCTTTCCTTAAATCTCATGAATCAACGTCTGCTAGCTTCAGACTTTTCTTCTGCAGCTTCCTCATCTCTCGGCCTTCATAGAATTGAAGAGAGTTAGGGCCTTGCTCTGGATCAGGCTTTGGTTTAAGGGAATGTTGTGGCTGGTTTGATCTTCTATCCAGACCACTAAAACTTTCTCTATATTAGCAATAAGGCTGTTCCACTTTCTTATCATTAGTGTGTTCACTGGAATAGCACTTTTAATTTCCTTCGAGAACTTTCCCTTTGCATTCACAACTTGGCTAACTGTTTGGTTCAAGAGGCCTAACTTTTCACCTGTTTTGACTTTCAACATGCCTTCCTCACTAAGCTTAATCATTTCTAGCTTTTCATTTCAAGTGAGAGATGTGCAACTCTCCCTTTCACTTGAACCCTTACAGACCACTGTAAGGTTAGTTGGCCTGATTTCAATACTGTTGTGTCTAAGCTAATAGGGAGGTCCAAGGAGAGCCTTTTAAATGCACATGGAAACCAAAAAATTTGTGTGACTTGCTTTATTGTGATATTTGCTTTATTGCAGTGGTCTAGAACCAAACCTGCAATATCTCTGAGGTATGTCTGTAATGTGAGAATTACCAAAATGTGACACAGAGACAGGAAGTGAGCAAATGCTGTTGGAAAAATGGTACCAACAGACTTGCTCAACACAGGGTTGCCACAAACCTTCAATTTGTAAAAAATGCATTATCTGCAAAGCACAATAAAGCGAAGTGCAATAAAATGAGGTACACATGTTTTCTTGACTAATTTTCTGTTTACCTATCCACTTTAACAGAGGTATGCTAAACTGTGGGCTCATCAGTTTTCCTTCTAATCCTGTCACTTTTCACTTTTAAGCCTATGTTAGGTGTTATAGAAATGCTCTAGCTGCCCAATTTACTTTTTTAGTGCTCTTCACCTTTAACAGTATTTTATGTGACATTAATATTGCCACATCAGCTTTTTACTTCATCATACCAGCACATCTTCAAGGTGTATCTTTTCCTATTTACCAATGTATTTCTTTCAAGTCTGTTTGGGTTATACTGCTGCTTTTAAACAATATATAGTTTACTCCTTCTAAAGTATAAACTCCATGAGGAGTTTTTTTCCCCAATGGTTTTATCCCCAGAGCCTAGACCAGTGTCTGGCACATAGTTAAGTGCCCAATAAATACTCACATACATTTACAATATATACTTATACTTCGTTTTATGGCTTCCCAATCTGGGGGTCTGGCAACGGGAGGAGGAATTCCTAAAGAATCAGACTTTGAAGGCTAGCTGGATTTGACTGTAGGACTTAACAGGACTGGGGAAAACAAAGACTCCACTCTTGGAGGGCACACACAAAGTAGTGTGTGCATCGGGACCCAGGGGAGGGAACAGTGACTCCAGGGGAGACTGAACCAGACCTACCTGCTAGTGTTGGAGGGTCTCCTGCAGAGGCAGGGGGTGGCTGTGTCTCACCATGAGGACAGGGACACTGGCAGCAGAAGTTCTGGGAAGTGCTCCTTGGCGTGAGCCCTCCCAGAGTCTGTCATTAGCCCCACCAAAGAGCCAGGAAGGCTCCAGTGTTTGGCTCCTCAGGCCAAACAACCAACAAGGAGGGAACCCAGCCCCACCCATCAGGACAAAAGAGGATTAATGTTTTACTGAGCTCTGCCCACCAGAGCAATACCTAGCTCTACCCACCACCAGTCCCTCCCATCAGGAAACTCGCACAAGCCTCTTAGATAGCCTCATCCACCAGAGGGCAGACAGCAGAAGCAAGAAGGAACTACAATCCTGCAGCCTGTGGAACAAAAATCACATTCACAGAAAGACAGACAAGATAAAAAGGCAGAGGGCTATGTACAAGATGAAGGAACAAGATAAAACCCCAGAAAAACAACTAAATGAAGTGGAGA
>NC_041222.1:98408535-98409350 GCF_002837175.3 Physeter macrocephalus | reverse complement strand
CTAGAAGAATTAAAGAACAAACACCTCGAAGAATTAAAGAACAAACAAACAGAGATGAACGATACAATAACTGAAATTAAAAATACACTACAAGGAATCAATAGCAGAATAACTGAGGCAGAAAAACGGATATGTGACCTGGAAGACAGAATGGTGGAATTCACTGCTGTGGAACAGAATAAAGAAAAAAGAATGAAAAGAAATGAAGACAGACTTCTGGAACAACATTAAAAGCAACAACATTCGCATTATATGGGTCCCAGAAGGAGAAGAGAGAGAGAAAGGACCTGAGAAAATATTTGAAGAGATTATAGTCGAAAACTTCCCTAACATGGGAAAGGAAATAGCCACTCAAATCCAGGAAGCACAGAGAGTCCAAGGCAGGATAAACCCAAGGAGAAACACACTGAGACACATAGTAATCAAACTGATAAAAATTAAAGACAAAGAAAATTACTGAAAGCAACAAGGGAAAAACAACAAATAACATACAAGGGAACTCCCATAAGGTTAACAGCTGATTTCTCAGCAGAAACTCTACAAGCAAGAAGGGACTCGCATGATATACTTAAAGTGATGAAAGGGAAGAACCTACAACCAAGATTATGCTACCTGGCAAGGATCTCATTCAGATTCGACGGAGAAATCAAAAGCTTTACAGACAAGCAAAAGCTAAGAGAATTCAGCATCAAGACCCGTATATATGCTGTCTACAAGAGACCCACTTCAGACCTAGGGACACATACAGACTGAAAGTGAGGGGATGGAAAAAGATATTCCATGAAAATGGAAATCAAAAGAAAGCTGGAGTAGCA
>NC_041222.1:98376707-98408037 GCF_002837175.3 Physeter macrocephalus | reverse complement strand
CAATGGACAGATCATCCAGACAGAAAATTAATAAGGAAACACAAGCTTAAATGACACAATAGACCAGATAGATTTAATTGATATCTATAGGACATTCCATCCAAAAACAGCAGATTACACTTTCTTCTCAAGTGCAGACAGAACATTCTCCAGAATAGATCATATCCTGGGTCATAAATCAAGCATCAGTAAATTTAAGAAAATTGAAATCATATCAAGCATCTTTTCTGACCACAATGTTATGAGATTAGAAATCAATTACAGGAAAAAAAACGTAAAAAACACAAAAACATGGAGGCTAAACAATACGTTATTAAATAACCAAGAGATCACTGAGGAAATCAAAGAGGAAGTCAAAAAATACCTAGAGGCAAATTACAATGAAAACGTAATGATCCAAAACCTATGGGATGCAGCAAAAGCAGTTCTAAGAGGGAAGTTTATAGCAGTACAAGCCTACCTCAAGAAACAAGACAAATCTCAAATAAACAATCTAACCTTACATCTAAAGGAACTAGAGAAAGAAGAACCAACAAAACCCAAAGTTAGCAGAAGGAAAGAAATCATAAAGATGAGAGCAGAAATAAATGAAATAGAAACAAAGAAAACAACAGCAAAGATCAATAAAACTAAAAGCTGGTTCTTTGAGAAGATAAATGAAATTGATAAACCATTAGCCAGACTCATCAAGAAAAAAAGGGAACCTGTAACACATCATTCACAAATAAAATGTAGATGTTTTAGTGAACTATGAAAATCAATTAGAGGAAAATATTTTTCATAACCAGGATGGAGAAAGATTTCTCAAACAAGAACAACCTAAGAACAACCTATAAAATAAAAAATAGGGCTTCCCTGGTGGCACAGTGGTTGAGTCCACCAGACGATGCCAGGGGACGTGGGTTTGTGCCCCGGTCCAGGAGGATCCCACATGCCGCGGAGCGGCTGGGCCCATGAGCCATGGCCACTGAGCCTGCGCGTCCGGAGCCTGTGCTCCGCAACGGGAGAGGCCACAACGGTGAGAGGCCTGCATACGGCAAAAAAAAAAAAAAAAAAAAAAAAATTTATTTAACTTTATTAAAATTATATCTTGTCTAAGGCAAAATACATCACAAGCAAGATTAAAAGGTGGGCAATTTACTGGGAGATATTTGCAATATATAATGTATCTATCAGAATGTACCAAGAATTCCTATAATCTGTAAGAAAAAGATAACCTAACAGAAAAGTAGAGAAACAATATGAACAGACAATTCACAGAGGAGGATATTCAAATAGCCACTAAAGCTGTGAAAAGAAAAGTGAGACACAATTTTTCACCCATTAGATTGGGAAAAATTAAGAGGTCTAACAATATAAAGCATTGGTGAGGATGTAAGGAAAATAATACTGTAATACAGGGCTGGTGGAAGTGTAAATACTGCCACTTGGAGAGCAAATAAACAGCATCGAATAACATTTTTAAATGTACATACTCTCAGACCTATTCAGAAAATTCAGTTTCTAGGTATGTTCCCTGGAGGATTCTGGTGCGTATATACACAGGATGTATACTACACAATTGTTCACAAGCGGCCAAATAATGTAAACAATGTAAACACTTGGAAGAGGGCGCCCCCCAACCCAAGACTGAGGTTCAGACTCAAGAGGGACCCCACAGAGTTCACTGAGGTGCTTCAGCCAGAGCTGGCCACAGCTGGCAAGCAGGAAGCTGCCCACAGGGGTGCCACCGTAACCTGCTGGAGGGTGAGCACCACTGGGTCTCCCATATGCTGCGAGCAGCTCTGCCGTGGGAGGAAGAATTGCACACAGGAACCAGGAAGAGAAGCCCCTTCCTCTGCTATACCTTGCAGTGCACCTCCAGGGCCCTCTACTCATAAAGCCTGACATCATGCCAGCTGATAAAAGAAAAGTGTTTACAGGGCCCAGCTCCAGTATCACCGAGCAGGGCAAACAGTGATGGATTTGGAAGTAAGAGGCAATACATTGGTGACTGGAACACTAATGATGGATGGTGGGAATACAGAGGTTGGTTATAGTTTTCTTAATTTCTTTATAGTTTAAGGATCTCAAAATAAAAACATTAAATGGTTACAAGTTAAAGAATAGTTAAACAAAACTTTAAAGTTAACCGGTAATGGAGTAAAAACTTCTTCCAAAACACTAGGGAAGAAAGGTAAAAGGGACAGTGGAGATTAGAAGATCAGAATCTTTGAAAGAATAAAAATGAACCAGGAGGGGCTTCCCTGGTGGCGCAGTGGTTAAGAATCCGCCTGACAATGCAGGGGACACGGGTTTGAGCCCTGGTCTGGGAAGATCCCACATGCCGCGGAGCAACTAAGCCTGTGCGCCACAACTACTGAGCTTGTGCTCTATCCCGCAAGCCACAACTACTGAAGCCCGTGCGCCTAGATCCCGTGCTCCGCAGCAAGAGAAGCCACTGTAATGAGAAGCCCACGCACCACAATGAAGAGTAGCCCCTGCTCGCCGCAACTAGAGAAAGCTGCACGCAGCAACAAAGACCCAATGCAGCCAAAAATAATAGAAAAATAAAATAAATAAATTTTTTAAAAAATGAGCCAGGAGGTAAAACCAAGAGGCATTTGTTTTCAGCAAAGGAATTCTTTCCCCTTTGTCTATCAGTATCACCAAATCAGTTAAATACAGGGGAAAAAAATGTAAATGGGTAAAATTTCCTTAGTAAAAGACAAAAACTTGAAGACTGAGTGAAAACTAAAATCAGATTACACACTGTTTATGAGACATCCCTGAAACAAAGAGATAGAAAATTTAAGAGGACAAGGATGAGTTTTCCCCATGACAATTCTAAACCTCCTGGTGCCCTTTCTTTCTTCTTTTCTCCACTTACCAAAACCCTCCTAATAAATATATGTATTCGTTTGTACATGCCTGAAATCTCTCTTCAAGAATAAGCAAGAAGTTGCTAACATTGGTTATTTCTGGTGGGGGTTGGGTGGGGGGAGAGCTGGGGAATGGGAGTGGGAGGGGGACTTTTCAGGACGTTTCTAGACCTTTTGGATTGTGAACCATATATACATATATTACTTACTTTAAAAAATATAAAGAAAAAAAATAAGCAAAAAAAGAAAAAAACCCTAACTAAAAACTAAAACCAAAACCTTATAATCTTTAAGATATAACTGTCCCCTTTTCTCAAAAAATTAAAAACAGAATTACCATATGACCCAGCAATCCCACTACTGGGCATATACCCAGAGAAAACCATAATTCAAAAAGACACATGCACCCCAATGTTCATTGCAGCACTAGTTACAATAGCCAGCTCATGGAAGCAACTTAAATGCTCATCAACAGACGAATGGATAAAGAAGATGTGGTACATATATACAATAGAATATTACTCAGCTATTAAAAGGAATGAAATTGCGTCATTTGTAGAGACATGGATGGATCTAGAGACTGCCATACAGAGTGAAGTAAGTCAGAAAGAGAAAAACAAATATCATATATTAACGCATATATAGACAAATGGTACAGATGAACCGGTTTGCAGGGCAGAAATAGAGACACAGATATAGAGAACAAATGTATGGACACCAAAGGGGTAAAGCGGTGGCAGGGGGGTGTGATGAATTGGGACACTGGGATTGGCATATACTAATATGTATAAAATGGAAAACTAATAAGAACCTGCTGTATAAAAAAATAAATAAAATTCTAAAATTCAAAAAAAAAGTCTAAATGTGCAACAACAGCAAAGGGGACAAGTAAATATGGATTATTTTGCAACCGCTAAAGATCGTAAATATGGAAACTATGTAGCAACTTGGAAAATAGCTTATAGGGTAATGTTACTTGAAGTAACCAGGATACATATGTATGCATACACCATGATTCAACTATTTTAAATTATGTTTTGAAAAAGAGAGAAAAGGAAAACTAAAAACAATATCGTTAGAGAGTGCGATTTTGAGGCTTTTTTTTCTTTTTAAAGTTTGCCCTAATGTACTATTTTGTTTGTGCTATAAATAAAAATCAAGGTGGAGTAGTACAAAAAAAAATTAGTCAGCACCTCCATCTCCTTGAACAAGATTATGCTCCTAGCACACTTTAGCTACCTATACTCCTTGTTATTATTTTCCAGGCATTCAGAACAACCTTTACAAAAAGAACTGGTTTTGTTATTATTATTGTTAATTAACTTTGCCAAAAAGTACACTCCACTCCTATCTTTGGGGTTCTCTTTTCTTGCTAAAGGATGCCCTTTAGAAATTCTTACAGATAGGGTATGCCAGAGATAAATTATTTTAGTCTTTGCCCAAAAATGTCTTTATCTTGTCCTCAATCTTGAATGGTGGTTTAGATGGATAAAGTCATCATCTCTCAGCATTTTAAAGATATTAGCTCATTATCTTCTAGCTTCTATGGTTGCTGTTGAAAAGCTTGTGTAATTGATAATGTTTTGGAGATTTATTTCTTCTCTCTGGTAGCTTTTAAGTTTGTCTCTATCCTTCTGTCTTATAGTTGCAATGAACGTTTCTCATTGTGATTGGTTTTTATTTGTCCTGCTTAGTATGCAGATTGTACTTTTAATCTGAGAACTCAAGTTTTCAATTCTGAAAAATTCAAAGACATTAGCACTTTAGTTATCACTTCTTAGTCGTTCTTATGGCCTCCTGTTCTAGAACTCCCATAAGATGTAATACTGAAGTCCCTCAACCTAATTTTTTCAATATCTCTTAATGGCATAATTAGATAATTTTGAGTATTTTATGTCTCTCTACATTTTGCATTCTGGGTGATCTCTTCAGAACAATTTTCCATTTCACTAATTCACTCTTCAATCACGTCTACTTTAGAGTTCATTCCATCTATTGACTTAATTCCCATAACTTCATTTCTAAGCTAATTGGTTTTTATATTTGTCTATTCTTATTTCATTTCTGCTAATTTATCATAATTTCTTATTCCTTTAAAGTGGTTTTTATTATTTATCTTTTGAAGAATCCTAAACTTACTTTTAAAATAAGTCTTTAAAAATTTTATTACTTTTATTTCATCTGGGAGTGAATCCATCTTCTGATTGTTTTTATTGGACATCTTTCTAGGTTTAGCTTTTTTGTTTCATTCTGCTTTGGAATTTTAGTTTACAGATCTTGCATGAGAGAGTTCTCCCTCTGTCCTTCTCTCTCCCTCACTCCCTCCATATATCACCTGTTTCATTCCTTTTTTGTCTTCACCAGTACCCATGAGGCCCTAGTTAAAAACCAAGTCTAATATTCGTGACTGCACACTCCAGACATTACCAGGTACTGCAGGTTCAGGTACTGAGTCATTGCAGTTTTGCCCTCCCACATCTCTAGATAAGTATTTTAAGTATTTTTATACTATATACAGCTTCAGGGAACAGTTGTACCTTTTATACAACTTCCTTTCAGGAGCAGGAGAGTCCCATTTCCAATTCCTACTTTTAACCAGTGCACCTAGTTCTGGTCCTGACTCCCATGTGACACTTTTACCTCCCTATATCCCATAGAAACTGAATGCCCTAGCCACTTCCAGCAACTTCAAACCTAGATTCTAGTAGCCCCTGTTTTTATTTCTAGTCATCATTTTGCATTTCTATTCTACAAATTAGTTTATTTTGCCTTTTAGGCTTTGTTTAAAATTTTTTCTTATTACATTTTATCTCTAACCGGCACATGATTATAGTTGGACTGGTAAGTTCAAAACATGGAACTTAAACCACAGTCATAACCTGCAGTTAAGGTGTAATTCCTTTAGGATTTACATAAAAGTCAAACAACAAATATTTATCTACTACTCTAAGAATAATGTTATTCAAAAAGCCCCATGAGACTTACAAACAGAAGTAAGGTTTGACTAGTGTTTCCACCACCAAGCTGATAATCTAGATGAAAATACAAATTAAAGAAACCATAGAATAGTTAAGAACTAAAATTAGGAAGAGTCACTAAAAGCATGATCACCTAATCTATGACAAAGGAGGCAAGAATATACAATGGAGAAAAGATAGTCTCTTCAATAAGTGGTACTGGGAAAACTGGACAGCTATATATAAAAGAATGAAATTAGAACATTCTCTAACACCATACACAAAAATAAATCAAAATGGATTAGAGACCTAAATGTAAGACTGGATACTATAAAAGTTTTAGAGGAAAACACAGGCAGAACACTCTCTGACATAAATAGCAGCAAGATCTTTTTTGATCCACCTCCAAGAGTAATGAAAATAAAAACAAAAATAAACAAGTGGGACCTAATTAAACTTAAAAGCTTTTGCACAGCAAAGGAAACCATCAACAAAATGAAAAGAAAACCCACAGAATGGGAGAAAATATTTGCAAACGATGTGACCGACAAGGGATTAATCTCCAAAATATACAAACAGCTCATGCAGCTCAATATCAAAAAAAACAAACAACCCAATCAAAAAATGGGCAGAAGATCTAAATAGACATTTCTCCAAAGAAGACATACAGATGGTCAAGAGGCATATGAAGACATGCTTAACATCACTAATTATTAAAGAAATGAAAATCAAAACTACAAAGAAGTATCACCTCACACCAGTTAGAATGGCCATCATCAAAAAATCTAGAAACAATAAATGCTGGAGAGGGTGTGGAGAAAAGGGAACCCTCCTACACTCTTGGTGGGAATGTAAACTGGTACAGCCACTATGGACAACAGTATGAAGGTTCCTTAAAAAACTAAAAACAGTGCTATCATATGATCCAGCAACCTCACTCCTGGGCATATATCTGAAGAAAACCATAATTCAAAAGGATATATGCACCCCAATGTTCATTGAAGCACTATTCATAATACCCAGGACATGGAAGCAACCTAAATGTCCATCGACGGAGGAATGGATAAAGAAGATGTGGTACATACATACAATGGAATATTACTCAGCCATAAAAAAGAGCGAAATAAAGCCATTTGCAGTGACATGGATGGACAGAGATTGTCATACTGAGTGATGCAAGTCAGACAGAGAAAGACAAATATATGATACCGCTTATATGTGGAATCTAAAAAAATGGTACAAAGGAACCTATTTACAGAACAGAAATTGAGTCACAGATGTAGAAAACAAACTTATGGTTACCAAGGGGGAAAGGGGGGGGAGGATAAATTGGGAGACTGGGATTGACATCTACACACTACTATATGTAAAATAGATAACTAATAAGAACCTACTGTATGGCACAGGGAACTCTATTCAACACTCTGTAATGACCTATATGGGAACAGAAACTGAAAAAGAGTTGGATATATGTATATGTACAACTGACTCACTTTGCTGTACAGCAGAAACTAACACAACATTGTAAATCAACTATACTTCAATAAAAAAAAAATTTAAAAAAGAGAATCACTAAAGCAGATCACAAATAACCTTCTCATTAACAAATAAAATGGCTTCTTGTTGGCTTGCTTTTTTTTTAAACACTTCTACATAGTATCAGTTATTGATGACCATCTCATACTTTACAAAACTTTCATCTTCCCAGCTTCTACGATACTGCATAGTCGGGTTTAATCTCCTAATCAGGCATTATCCTTTCTTCTTGACCTCCTACTCCTGCTCTACTACCCTTTTGTCCCCCACTACCCTGTATATAGGTGTCTTAAAGTCACTCTTTAATTCTCTCTCTTTATACTTTCAACTTATCATTTAGACTTAGAAGTCATCTAGTCTTACTCTTTACCTAACAAATTAATTTGCTTTTAATTTAGTTGTTCTATGAATATAATCAGTAGAGTGGTTAGGATAAAATACAAAGTTGTCTCTTCCATGTTCAAACAGCTCTAGCCATTCTGCCCATCTGTCCTAGTTCTGTCCTCTGGAGCTACAGAGAATAAGACTAGTCAATTTAATAAGATACCCTTAAAAGAAAGAAAAAAAACAAAACACACTAGTATAATAACTGGGAACAAAGAGACAAAAAGACTATCCAGAAAATCCAAGAGAAACTGAAAAACAGGAAGAAACAAAGGATTCAGTAACTAAGTTGGACAAGATTAATATGCAAAAATTGAATGTTTTCCCATATACCACCAATAACCAGAAAAGAAACATAATGAAAACAATTTCATTTATAATATCAACAAAAACTATAAAACACCTAGGAATAAACCTAACAAGAAAGAAAAAGAAAATAATAAAACGCTATCAAAGGACATAGAAAAAAACTGAAGTAAATGGATAAATACTCCATATTTCTATATGGAAATATTCAATGATTTAAAGATGTCAATTCATTTATCCCCCAAATTAATCCTATAAAGTTGATGCAATCCAAAAAGATCAGTAGGATTTTTCACAGAACATGGAAAGTTAAGTATATGATAAAAGTATTTCAAATAAATGGGAAAAAGATAGACTATTTAATAAGTGACGTTGAAATGGTTGGCAGTCTACCTGGAAACAAAACAATTTAGATGCCACCTCACACAATAAAGAAAAATAAAATCTAGACAGATAAAAGCAAATTACAGAAGTATGAAAAGAATTAAGAACATTTTTATAATGGGGGGTGCAGAAGGCCCTTTTTAAAGAGTAATATGAAATAAAGAAGTTAAAAAAGGAAAAGATGGACAGTTTTGATTACTAAAAATGTAAAACTTCTGCAGAACAATAAACCATAAGTCAAATTAATAGACTAATAGTTAACTAAGAATATTAACTGTGTTATCCATCAATAAAGTAAAAAGAAATGGAAGGAATTAATGAAGATAAAAGACGAAATTAAGTAATTTCAAGACCAAAAAACAAATTAATAAACCCCAAACTTCAATATTTGAAAAAAAATTCTCTAGCCTGATCAAAACAACAAAGGGACGAAAACAGCAAATACACACGCACACATGCACACACATATACACGCACACACACACAGAGAAATGATAATAAGTAAAAAATTACAAAGAGAACAAAACTAAAATAATCTTAAGAGATTACTTGGCTCAATTCCATTTCAATAAACTTAAAAATTAATGAAAACAAATGACAGAAAAATATTTTAAAAACTGATTCCAGAAGAACACTGCACCTAACTCAACATACTCTATAAAACAATAAAACTATATATGTCTCATTTATGAACTTGTATGCAAACAGAATTCAACAGCAAATTCAAAGAATAAGTCATGACCAAATATAGAAAAGCAAGGACAGTTCAATATTAGGAAACTGATTTATAAATTCAACACATTGTTTGATCAACAGGAAAATATATATAATCATTTTCACGTATGCCAAAAAGGTGTTTGATAAAATTAAGAATCTATTCTTGGCTTTTAAATACTGTAATAAAATACATACAGATGATGAATAAGCCCTTAAGGTGACAAAATAATTCTATCATGGTTAACGGGAACACCAAAGGCACTAAATATTTGCATTAAAGTCAGGAATACAAGAAGAGTATTTACCACCACCACTCTTTCATTTTTTCTGGTGAGCTTATTTTTTTTTTCTTTTTTAAAATTTTTGTTGAAGCATAGTTGCTTTACAATGTTGTATTAGTTTCTACTGCACAACAGAGTCAGTCAGCCATATGTATACACATATCCCCTCTTTTTTGGATTTCCTTCCCATTTAGGTCACCACCACCACTCTTAACCTTGTTTCAACAGTTCTAACAGACTGCAATTAAACAAAAGAAATAAATTAAGGGTATAAAAACTACAAAGAGGGAGATAAAATTATTATTATTTATAAATAATAATTTTATTCCTGGAAAAGCTGAGAATAAAGTAAAAACTATTATACATCATAAGCAAGGTCATTAGGTAAAAAGTAAAATACAGAAATCATATATACATATATACGATCATATATGTATCAGTTAGTAGGTAAAAGAAAGAAAAGTCTTCATTTGCCATTGTTACGGGTCCTCCTAAAATTCACATGTTGAAACCCTAACTCCCAGTACCGCAGAATGTGATTTATTAGAGACAGAGCCTTTAAAGAGGTAATTAAGGTTAAATGAGGTTATATGGGTGAGCCCTAAACCAATCTGATTGACGTCCTTATAAGAAGAGGAAGTTTGGACACATAGATACCAGGGATGCACCATGTGAGAAAGATCATATGAGGAAAAAGACCACCAGAAAAAAACCACGTGAGGAAATACTAAGAGAGTGGCCCCCCGCAAGCCAAGAAGAAAGGCAGAGGAAATGGACTATGCTGGCACCTTGACCTTAGACTTCCAGTCTCCAAAACTGTGAGAAAATAAATTTCTGTTGTTTAAGCCGCCCAGTCTGTGGTACCTTGTTATGGTAGCCCTAGCAAACGAATACAACCATAGTAACAAAACAGATAAAACACCGAGGAATACATTTAATAAGAAAAATGAGTGATGTATTTGAAGAAGCTTTAAAACGTATTTCCTTTAAAATGTTCTTTGCTAGAAAGAACCGCTATCATAAAAATGCAAATCTCCTTGATTTAGTCATAAATTTGAACACAATTCCAATAAAAATACCAACACAGTTATCTGAATTAAACAGGATGATACTAAATTTCATACAGAAAAACAAACAAGCAAGACTTAACAGGAAAATGCTGAAAGAGAAGAGAAATAGATCATTAAGCTTTAATAAAATTGTGTTATATTGGGGCATAGGCAAACAGTTTTAGTATTTATTTTATGTAATATTTCAAACCATTCAGAAAAAGATTAATTATTCAACAAACGGATTCTAGATAAGCATCTAGAAAAAAATAACACTGAAGCCATACCATATCTCATACCAAGATGAATTCCAAGTAGATCAAAAATTCAAATGTAAAAAAAAAATTAACAACAAAAAAGAAGCTATTAAGTTCAAGATGAAAGCGCTTATATACTTGGGGTGGAGAATGACATTTTAGGTATGACACAAAATCTAGAAGCTGTAAAAGTAATCATAGACAAATCTGTCTACATAGAGTCCCAACATTTCTGCATGGCCACAACACTCAAAAGACAATTTAAAAGCTCACATAAAATTGCTGTGAAAAATTGTTGCAAAAGATATATTGTTAAATTATGGTAAATAAAGAAGCTAATTTTGTTAATAAATAAAGAACTACAAATACAGTCCCCTCCCTTGGTATCTTTGGGGAACTGGTTTCAGGACCTCTCATGGATACCAAATTCCGCAGATGCTCAAATCCCTCATATAAAATGGCACAGTATTCTCATTTAACCTACACACATCCTCCTGTGTGCGTTAAATAATTTCTAGATTACTTATAATTTCTAGATTACTTAAAATACCTAATACAATATAAATGTCATGTAAATAGTTGTAAATACAATGTATTGATAAATAGTTGCTGGTGCATGGCAAATTTAAGTTTTGCTTTTTGAAACTTCCTGGAATTTTTTTTTCCCAGATATTTTTCATCTGGGGTTGGATGAATCCATGGATGCAGAACCCATGGATATGGAGGGCCGACTGTAAATATAAGTCCACCACCTAAAGAAAAATAGGCAAAAGATATCGATAGCTTGCAGAAAATGAAATCTAAATATGAGAGCTCAGTCTCACTCATAGTTTAAAAAAATTAAAATTACATGCTAATTCTATTTTTTAGCCTATCAGATAGATAAGATCCAGAAGTCTCATAGGCCATTTTATTAGCAAATGTGTGGTAAAATATACAGTCGACCCTTGAACAACACGGGTTTGAACTACACAGACCACTTATACACAGATTTTTTTCAATAAATACATACTACAGTACTAAAAAGTTATACAGAGATTTTCCACTACATGGGGGGTCAGCATCCCTAACCCTTGCATTGTTCAAGGTTCAGCTGTAGTCTCATATATTGGAGATGGTAACAGAAATTCATACAACCTCTATAAAAAACAATTTAGTAATGTTTATCAAAATTATACCTTTTATGAAACTAATACATGTCAATTATATCTCAATAAAATATTACAATCATTGATAAAGCAATCCTTTTAAAAATTTATGATACAACTATATCACATATATGTAAATCTGTTCATACATACACAGATTGTTTGCAATAGTAAAATATTAGAAACAATGTGGTTTATTCAGTCAGTGGCATATTATGAGGTCATAAAAAACACTAAGGAAGCCTTTTCTCTTTAGGTATTGATCTCTAACATATATTGTTAAATGACAAAAGCAAGATGAAGTGTGTAAAGTAGTTACTACTGAGTAAAAAAGAGGAAGACAAAGAATATACTTGCTTTTCAGAAACAGAAATATAGATCAATGGAACACGATAGAAAGCCCAGAGATAAACCCACGCACATATGGTCACCTTATCTTTGATAAAGAAGGCAAGAATATACAATGGAGAAAAGACAGCCTCTTCAATAAGTGGTTCTGGGAAAACTGGACAGCTACATGTAAAAGTATGAAATTAGAACACTCCCTAACACCACACACAAAAATAAACTCAAAATGGGTTAAAGACCTAAATGTAAGGCCAGACACTATAAAACTCTTAGAGGAAAACATAGGCAGAACACTCTATGACATAAATCACAGCAAGATCCTTTTTGACTCACCTCCTAGAGAAATGGAAAAAATAAAATAAACAAACGGGACTTAATAAAACTTAAAAGCTTTTACACAGCAAAGGAAACCATAAACAAGACCAAAAGACAACCCTCAGAATGGGAGAAAATATTTGCAAATGAAGCAACTGACAAAGGATTAATCTCAAAAATATACAAGCAGCTTATGCAGCTCAATATCAAAAAGCCAAACAACCCAATCCAAAAATGTGCAGAAGACCTAAATAAACATTTCTCCAAAGAAGTTATACGATTGCCCAACAAACACACAAAGGATGCTCAACATCACTAATCATTAGAGAAATGCAAAACAAAACTACAATGAGGTATCACCTCACACGGTCAGAATGGCCTTATCAAAAAATCTACAGACAATAAATGCTGGAGAGGGTTTGGAGAAAAGGGAAACCTCTTGCACTGTTGGTGGGAATGTAAATTGATACAGCCACCATGGAGAACAGTATGGAGCTTCCTTAAAAAACTAAAAATAGAACTACCATAACATATATACAATGGAATATTACTCAGTCATAAAAAGAAATGAAATTGAACTATCTGTAGTGAAGTGGACGGACCTAAAGTCTGTCATACAGAGTGAAGTCAGAAAGAGAAAAACAAACACCGTATGCTAACACATATATATGGAATCTAGAAAAAAAAACGGTTCTGACAAGCCCAGGGGCAGGACAGGAATAAAAACGCAGACATAGAGAATGGACTTGAGGACGCGGATAGGGGGAAGGGTAAGCTGAGACGAAGTGAGAAAGTAGCACTGACATATATACACTACCAAATGTAAAATAGGTAGCTAGTGGGAAGCAGCCGCATAGCACAGGGAGATCAGCTCAGTGCTATGTGACCACCTAGAGGGGTGGGATAAGGAAGATGGGAGGGAGATACAAGAGGGAGGGGATATGGGGATATATGTACGCATATAGCTGATTCACTTTGTTGTACAGCAGAAACTAACACAACATTGTAAAGCAATTATACTCCAGTAAAGATGTTAAATAAAAAAGAGAAAAAAAAAAAGAAACAGAGACACAGATGTAGAGAACAAATGTATGGACACCAAAGGGGGAAAGCTGGGGGGCGGGGGCGGGGCGACAATGATGGTGTTGGGATGAATTGGGAGATTGGGATTGACATATACACACTAATATGTATAAAATAGAATAAGAACCTGCTATATAATAAATAAATAAAGAAAGAAAAAGAAAAAGAATCTACTTGCTTTTATATACATAAACATCTCTGAAATGATTCACAAATTCCTTGTAACATTCAAGTTACCCTTGAAAAGGGTACTGGGAAACTGGGAAATACAGGTATAAACAGTGGGGAGACCTTTTCCCATATGTTTATGTAACTTTAGGTCCACATGAATATATTATCTTCTTAAAAATTCTAAGAATAAAAAAAGTACAGAGAACTTATTTTTTTAAGTATGAGCATTCCAAATACAAAAATAAGAGTTGGGTGGCGTATGAGGAAATAAATACCTTCATTGTTGGGGAGGGGGAATATAAATTGGTATAATCTTTCTGGCACATAATCTTGTAACACTTATCAAAAATTTAAATGTGTACACCATTTAATCCATAAATTCTATTTCAAGAGATACACCCTAAAGAAATAACAGATTAATAACAGGGGATTACTTAAATAAAATATGGTGCATCCAAATAACCAAATAAGTAGCCATTCAGAAATGATAATGTAAAGTGAAAAAAGGAAGTAACAGACAGTGGTGTGCTGGTAAATGTTTGTTAAACATTTACCAGCACACATTGGTAGCTTTCTAGATGAAGGGAAGCCCTGGTTTGTAGCATCTGCCACTTTCTGTGGTATAAACACACCAACCATGGCTATTTCAAGCTACCAAAGTGGTATCACTGAACGTGAAGTCATGTAGAAATGTGCACAACTGTCTCTTGTGAGCCAGCCCTAGTATGCTACTAGGTGTAGACTACTGTATCAAATATAATCACATTTTTAAGATTATACATAATATCCATAACACAACATATTATTTATACATATATCAAATATGACTTTTTGGTGTGTTTTGTTACATACCACCATGCATTGTTCTGGTAATCTATTGCTGTGTAAGAAACCACACCAAAATGGTTTTAATGGCTTAAAACAAAAATTTCTTATCTCTAACAGTTCTGTGAGTTGACTGGGCTCAGCTGGGTGACTTTCACTTGGGTTCTCACATGTAGTTGCAGTCAGATGACAGCTGGGGCTAGAATCAACTGAATGTTAAAACAGAGCTGGACATACATATAAAGATGACTTCACTCAAATGTCTGGCATCTTAACTAGCATTGCTGGAAAGGTGGGAGCTGGCTAGGGACTCTCTCCGTCCCTCCTTCCCTTCATGCAGCCTTTCCATATATGACTAGATTGGAAGTCCATACATCTTGTGGTTTAAGAGCAGTCTGACTTCTTACTAGAGGCTGGTTTATCCCAGAGCAAGCATTCCAACAGACCTGGCAAAAGCCGAAATCTTTTTATGACTTAGTCTCAAGGTCATGCAGAATCACTTCTGCTGCATTCTACTAATCAAAAGCAAGTCACAGGGCCAGCCAATTCAAGGAAAGGGACCACACAAGAGCAAGAAGTGTGGTTCACTGGCTGGAGGCAAGGGGTGGGGTGCATATGTAAACAGAAGCTACCAAAATGATACAAAAATATATAGGAAAATGTAAATAGTGACGGGGAAGTGTGTTTTTCCTCTGAGCATGTTTTTACAATAACTTTTCCTGATATTTTGAAATTTTTTAAAGTGGAGAAAACCATATATATATCATCATTTATAAAACATATTTAACGAGGAAAACTTTTATCATATTAACAGAATGCCAAAAGCTTATGATACAATGTAAATTTGGATTAGTAGATATCAATAAATGTTCTGCAGATGAATAACCCTAAAACTATCAAAAATTATATTGATATTTAATACACAGGATACAGTGAATATCACAAATATTTAAAGCTATATAAACAGATAAATGATCAACTAGAAAACATGATGAATTAACTGTAAATGAATCAACGCACAGGACATATATTCTGCATTGACACACACACACACACACACACACACCTTCTTGCGATTTCTTGCATTCTCTGCTTTGGCACACTGCTTCTTAAAGATAGATTTTCACATAGTGTTAAGAAAGAACAAATACATATAGTATGTAAAATGGGTTAAAACATGTAAAGTACTTAGAACTGTGCTTGACACCTCATAAATGCTCAAACATGTGGTACTACATGAAGCACTACTGTCCCAGAAGATACTAAAAGGTAATCCATAATAAGACAGTCTGTGGTAAAATAAAATTTGGATATTATAACCCCCTCTTGGAGATTCACATGTACATTCATATAATATTAAAGGCTCTGAGAAGTGCTTAAGGAACTGTTTATCTTTGTTTATCCTAGTGTTTCCTATGCCATTATACACTTAAATTTCCCCATCTGAAAATTAAGGGGTTGGAACAGGCAAAGTCATTCATCCTATTAATCTTGAAAAACTTTCCAGGGGAATTAAAGACTAGTTTTTGTTATGCCCAATTTTACTACAAAAGTTATTTTCCTTTTCCATGATTTAAAAACCTACAGTACGGGCTTCCCGGGTGGCGCAGTGGTTGAGAGTCCGCCTGCCGATGCAGGGGACACGGGATCGTGCCCTGGTCCGGGAAGATCCCACATGCCGCGGAGCGGCTGGGCCCGTGAGCCATGGCTGCTGAGTCTGTGCGTCCGGAGACTGTGCTCCGCAACGGGAGAGGCCACAGCAGTGAGAGGCCCGCGTACTGCAAACAACAACAAAAAAACCTACAGTACTAGCTAAGATGTACATGTGAACATGATTATATACATTTTTTTTATTGTAAACATTTTTTTGACTCACAAAAAAAGAAAAAGTTCCTACAAAAGTTGAGGGGGGGGAATTCCCCAGTGGTCTAGAGGTTAAGACTCCAGGCTCCCAATGCAGGGGGCCGCGGGTCGATCCCTGGTCAGGGAACTAGATCCCGCATGCCGCCAAGTAAAGACCCAGTGCAGCCAAATAAATAAACAAATATATATTAAAAAAAAAAAAAAGCGGAGGGAGGTAGGGGGAAGAATGTGACCATTGAGAAGCATTCTTCAAATCACATCTGCTTATATTCAATGAATAGTGATAAAACAATGAATGAATAAAGAAAAACAATTATTTGTAAATGTAAAGATGTGGCTTACAGAAACAATATAATGAAAAGGAACAAGGTCAAGAATCTAAAAATTAAAGCTAGTAAAGTTGTCATCAAAGAAGTATAGAGGGAGATTTAATCAGGGTTGAGCACTGAATTAGAGGTATTGTGTGATGTGAAAAGAGCACTGGCCAGAGCAATGTGACCGCTATATATTAAATAGGGGGCCTGAACTTAAAGACTTTGGGGTTGCCTTCAATTCCAGATGATTGATCATCTGTAGTCTAAAACACTCTTCTTCACAGATCTTATAGATACAGTCAAATCCCTTTGTTTTATATACGTGGAATCAAAGTCTAGGGAATTGAACTGATTTGCTCAAGGTCACACAGCTAATTAATTTAGTCACTTAAATACTGAGTGCCTACAATGTCCTGGTAAAGAGATATAACTATAAATGAGTCAGAAAATTCCCTGCCCTTTAGAGTTTACATTCTAGGGAGGGATGGGAGCAGGGTGACGATGGAATGTTGTCAATAAACAAGGAAATAAAGAAATCTTTTAATTTCAGGTAGTAATAAACTCAGAACTAAAGCAGGGTAGGGAATAGCATTTGGGATGCAGTATGGTAGATGGGGCATGTATCAAAGTGGTTAGAAAGGCTTCTCCAAGGACTTAACAATTAAGCAGGGATTTGAACTATATTGTGCAGTAAGAGTATTTCAAGAAGGACAGCAATAACAATAATCCTGAGAGAACAAATTTGTTGTCTCTGAAGAACAATAACATGGAAACCAGCGTGACTAGAGCTGAGGATGCAAGGAGAAAAGTAGAAAATAAGTCAAGGAAGTAGGAAGGGGCCAAATTACATATGGCCCTGCAGGCAACATTAAGAATTTTGGGTTTTATACTAAGAGTAATAGGAAGCCCAATATTGGAGAGTTTTGCTTGAAGGTGCAATAAAATCTCATTTATGTTTTTAAAAGATCGCCCTGGCTACTGTGTTGGAAAAAAATTGTAAAGGAACAAGAATAGAAGCAAGAAAATGAACTGGAAGGCCACTGTGGAAGTATCAGATAGGTTGGACTAAGGTAGAAGTGGAGGTGGTGATAAATTGATGGATTGAGTGTGATGAGGTATGTGAGAAAGAGAGGCTCAAAGACGGCTCCAAATATGAGTCTGAGCAACTCGTGAATGATAATACCATTTACTGAATGGAAAGAACTGGGGATAGGATGCAGGAAGCAGGTTTAAGGAGATAAATTAAGAATTCTATTTTAGACATGTTAAGTTGGAAATGTCATATAAATAGATATATGTCTGGAGCTCAGAAACAAACTTGAGCTATGTAATCTAAAATATGGGACTGGATAAGTTTACCCAGAAAAGGAGGAGGGGAGAAAAGAGAGCCTAGGGAAAAACCGCATCTTGTAACTTCTACAGTGTTTTTAAACTGCATTGTATTGTCTTTCATAAATTAGAAATACTGTCCACATAACAGAAATGCTTGAATTATAGGGAAGGAGTGCTAAAAACAAAATCAGTAATAACAGCAACGACCAAAACCGTCAATTAGGCAAGACAGTACAGAGGAGAATTGGAGGACAGAGGGTTGCAACATGGAACATTTTGTATTATAAGGTTCTGGTTAAAGCCAAACTCCTAGGGAAGACAAGTCAGTACCTGCCATGATAAGGATACAGTAAGAAAGCAACTCAAGCAACACCTATTTTGTGAATGTGCTATTGGTAAAGAGTGTTGGAGCCAGAAGGCCAAGATACTGGGGAAGAATGCAAGTTATTGCTATAAGGAAAGGAGTTTTGCCTTATAAATGAGGAAAAAGAAAGAGGAAGGAGAATGCATTATTATCCGGTTGTAAGTCACACAAGGAACACACAAAAATGCAGGCAGTTAGTATGTAAAACAGAACATGTACTAGCTAGAAAGGCAAAACCCACTAAAGAAAAATATTTAAATAAAGGAAAAGGAATACATTCAGTTTTTATTTTAAAATATCCCTATAATGGGGGCTGCCCTGGTGGCGCAGTGGTTGGGCGTCCGCCTGCCGATGCAGAGGACGCGGCTTCGTGCCCTGGTCCGGGAGGATCCCGCGTGCCGCGGAGCGGCTGGGCCCGTGGGCCATGGCTGCTGGGCCTGCGCGTCCAGAGCCTGTGCTCCGCAACGGGAGAGGCCACAGCAGTGAGAGGCCCGCGTACCGAAAAAAAAAAAAAAAAAATCCCTATAATGAACTGAATACCTATAGACCTTTTCTTTGGGCGGGGGGGCGGAATCCACTAAATATCTTAGTTCCTTGTATAATTAATACGGACAAACGAAAAACTTCAAAGTATTCTTTTGTAACTGTCCTTTGAAAATACTATATTCCTATTGATGTTAAAATATACCACCTTGCACATGAAAAGATGCTCAACATCACTAATTATTATAGAAATGCAAATCAAAACTACAATGAGCTATCACCTCACACCAGTGAGAATGGCCATCATCAAAAAGTCTACAGACAACAAATGCTGGAGAGGGTGTGGAGAAAAGGGAACCCTCCTACACTCTTGGTGGGAATGTACATTGGTACAGCCACTATGGAGAACAGTATGGAAGTTCCTTAAAAAACTAAAAATAGAACTATCATATGATCCAGCAATCCCACTCCTGAGCATATATCTGGGGAAAATCAAAATTCAAAAAGATACATGCACCCTAATGTTCATTGCAGCACTGTTTAAAATAGCCAAGACATGGAAGCAACCTAAATGTCCATCGACAGAGGAATGGATAAAAAAGTAGTGGTACATATATACAATGGAATATTACTCAGCCATAAAGAAGAGTGAAATAATGCCATTTGCAGCAACATGGATGAACCTAGAGATTATTATACTAACTGAAGTAAGTCAGAGAAAGACAAGTATCACATGATATCACTTATATGTAGAATCTAAAAATATGACACAAATGAACTTATTTACAAAACAGAAACAGACTCATAGACTTTGAAAATAAACATGGTTACCAAAGGGGAAAGGTGGGAAAGAGGGATAAATTGGGAGCTTGGGATTAACATATACACGCTACTATTTAAAAAATAATCAACAAGGACCTACTGTATAGCACAGGGAACTCTACTTAATATTCTGTGATAACCTATATGGGAAAAGAATCTGAAAAAGAATGGATATATGTATATGCATAACTGAATCACTTTGCTGTACACCTGAAACTAACACAACATTATAAATCAACTATATTCCAATATAAAATAAAAATTAAATTAAAAAAATACCACCTTAACAATTGAAAAAACTCATCTGATATATTTTTTTGCTCTATTTACTGGGAAATGAAGGAGAATCCCAGGCAGAGAAAAGAGACCATCAGCATCCACTGTAAGCCCTATACTTGATCACTGTCCTTTATCTACAACAGCCTGGCTATCTGTGAACAGCCTATATTCACTATCTTCTGAACAATGGATCTTCACTAACACCACTCTAATTTTAATCAACAGAATTTTGCAATATGACTTTATTTGATCACAACATGGAAAATATTTTTCTGTAGTTTGTTTTCCCAATTTAGATCCATAATCCACCAAAGACCCTGGGGCTTAAATTCTTTTTAATTAAAAAAAAAAAGACTAGGGCTTCCCTGGTGGCGCAGTGGTTGAGAGTCCGCCTGCCGATGCAGGGGACGCGGGTTCATGCCCCGGTCCGGGAAGATCCCACGTGCCGCGGAGCGGCTGGGCCCGTGAGCCATGGCCGCTGAGCCTGCGCTCCGCAACAGGAGAGGCCGCAACAGTGAGAGGCCCGCGTAACGCAAAAAAAAAAAAAAAGAAAAAAAAGCCTTGCAGAAGAAGAAAACCACCAAGGGCATATTTACGGTTATTGTGGTGCCCCAATTATTGTTTCTGAGACTCTGGCTTTGAATCAGGTCGGCAGAGTCCCTGGCTTTTTTCCCTATCAAGTAGAATCTATCCTTTACTAATGGAGACACATATTGTAATAGATTTGCCTCCATTAAAAAAAATTTTCATTACAAAATGTTGTCTTATATTGAGGCTGTGGTCATCTAAAGCCCACATAAAAATAAACTATTGATCGGGCTCATGCAGAGTCTGTCATGTTGATAAGTGACAACAGTTCTGGAATGGAGGTCTTTGGATTCCAAATTCTGTGCCCTTATTACACTACATAGGCTTTATCTGCCTTTACTGTTATTCTGCTTTGAAAACTCACATACTCACCTTATCAGATATAAAGACCTATCAGAATTAAGACTTACAGTAATTAAGACAATGACAGAAGATCAAGACAAGGATAGAAAACAGACCGTGGAACAGCAAAGTAAGTTTCATAGATGGAAACTTGATACTGTCTGACAGAGGCAGCATTACAGATCAGTGGAGAAAGGATGGACTAGTCAATAAATAGTGCTAACTAGACATCTACATATTTTAAAAATGATATTGCCTCCTCACTCCAGATCTGAAAATAAATTCTATAAATCCAAATCTGAGAAGAAGCAAAACTTTAAAACTGTTAAAACAAAGGAGAATTTTTTTTAACAAGGTAAGCTAACCCACCATCTATTTTTTAAAATTTATTTATTTTTATTTATTTATTTGGCTGTGTTGGGTCTTCATTGCTGCACGCCGGCTTTCTCTAGTTGCGACGAGTGGGGGCTACTCTTCGTTGCCGTGGGTGGTCTTCTCACTGCGGTGGCTTCTCTTGTTGTGGAGCACAGACTCTAGGGGTGGGGGCTTCAGTAGCTGTGGTACATGGGCTCAGTAGTTGTGGCGCACGGGCTTGGTTGCTCTGTGGCATGTGGGATCTTCCCAGACTAGGGATCAAACCTGTGTCTCCTGCATTGGCAGGCAGATTCTAATCCACTGTGCCACCAGGGAAGTCCCAAAGGAGAATATTATTTACAACCTTTGGGTAGAGATTTCTTAAATAAGATACAATTTAAAAAAAAAGAAAAAGAATAATATAGATATTAAAATTTTAAACTTCTGCACATCAAAGGACACCATTAAAACAATGAAAAACCAAAGTTAGATGATATCTGTAATGCATAAAACTGACTAAGAAATTATAATCCAGAATATATGTGTGTATATACAAGCAATTCACAGAAGAGGAAATCTAAATAGCTAATAAGTTATTTAACTTATTGTTAGTTATTTAAGAAAAGAAGTTCAGTCTCACTAGTAATCAGGGAAATACAAATTAAAATAGCAAAGAGGATTGCCAATAAGATTGACAAAAATTTAAAAGTCTGATAATTGGTATCAATGTGATGGTGAGGATGTAGAACAATGAGAACTCACTGTACTTTCACATGAGGTTCTAAATTGGGACAACAACTTTGGAAAACAATTTAGCAACATCTGGTAATGCTGAAGATTCACAAGATCCAACAGTTACATTTTTAGTTATACATTCTAGAGAAACTCACATGGATGTGCAATATTCACAGCAGTATTATTTATAAGAGTAAAAACAATGTGCAACCTAAATATCCATTAAGAGTAAAATAGATAAACAAATGTCATATATTCTTACAATAGAATACTGAACAGCAAAGACAGTAAATCAACACATACTGTACATATTACCATAGATAAATCTCAAAAAAGAATGAATGACAAAAGCAAGCTGCAAAAATACATACAGTTTTGACACTGTAAAGTTTTTAAATACTGCAACTAATATATTGTTTAGGTAAATATATATATATATGAGTAAATATATAAGTAAATACACAATAACACCGAATCCTGGATAATGATAGTTTAGAAGGGAGATTCAATCAGGGAGGGGGACCTGGTGTTTTGTTATTGTTTTATTTATTAAATGAGTGATAAATCTATTCTTGTTCAATGTATTATTCTTTATAATATACATGTATATGACATACAAAAATACATATAAATACCTGTATGTCAGAAACAGTTATAATACCTTTTAAAAACAAAGGACAAAAAGGAAGTCAAGGCTCCTATAATTTCAAAATACTTTGTTCCTTTCAGAGAGGCAATAATTTTGAAATTAAAGCAGCACTAGGTGGTAGAGAACTAATTAGTAATTCACCCCTTTAACTAGATCTTTACCTATCAATCTATCTTCCTTTTACTTCTAAGTTTATCTTCTGCCATCCCTGGCCCACTGATTTATTTGTAACCCTGTGAAAAATACGTATAGTAAGCTGGTATTTCAATTCCCAAGCTTTCCTTCAATCAATAGAGGAAATGATAAAACAAACTCCACATTTCAAATATTTTGCAAATAATCTCATTTTCTTTTCCAAACACAAAGACTACCTTAAAAGAATGCTTTCTTCTAAATTCAAGAATGGCTAATGGCAATGAAGAAAGGTAAACAATTTAGATCCTAATTAACTTTACCAATGACTGCTGTAAAACTCTGGGCGATGTCAACTTCTAGATAAATAAAAAATAAAATTTAATGATTAAAGAACAAATTTTTATCCCATTTTTTAAGGGACACACAACTTTCCAAGTGACAGACTAGTCAGGGAAGATGAGAAAATGGCTTCAGTAAACTGACAGGAAATAAAGGAGAGCGTGTCTGATTAGAAAGGAATTGGTACAGAGCATATATACTCAGAAGAATAACCACAGAATATTAACATCTCAAAGATTTATCATGACATCTGGATATATTGTGCCTACTATTTAATTAACCTCATGGAAAACTCACAAATTAGGTAAGAAAAGGCTTAAAGCCAAAATTCACTCAAGAATTTAAAATGAACACAGAAATAATAGTTATCTCAATTCTATTCCTTTGCTTTGATGACATTATGAAACAGAAAATTCTACTTCTTCAGAAGTTACATTTGATTAAGCAAAGGACAACATCTTGAACTTTCATCCTAATTATACTGAGGGAAAAAAATGATCATTACTCTATGTCACTTTAATCTTAAGAACTAGAAATAGCTAGAGAGTGGAACATTATTCTGCACACATATACTTTACAATGATAGATGCAATAGCTGGGAAACAAATAATTTAAAACTCTGTAGAATTTATGCTTAATCTTGATGCACACAGAAAACTCTTAATCAGAATTCACAGGATAATGATGCTCATTCATCTGTGAAAAGCATAACCTTTTTCTGGATTAAAGTAATAAACTATTTTTTTTTCTCAAACCAAATCAAAGGTAAATCATATTGAAAAGTACCATTCTCTCTTCTATATATGAACTGAAGAATAACAAGTAAAAATTTTAAAAATTAGTTTGTTATTAAGTATAGAATAATAAAACAGAAAACATGGCTTAGACTTTCCTAAGCATTACAACAAAAGATCAACTTCCTCAGCCCGGATAAACTATTTAGGGGCTAGACCATGTTCAGAAATGAGTTCTTTGAAACTCCACAAAATTGTCATGTAATCTCATGATTTACAAGAAGAAAATAAGATATTAAAGAAAAAAATTTGAAGACAAATAAATGGAAAGATATTCCATTCTTATAGATAGGTAAAATTAATATGTTAAAATATCCATAATTGCCCAAAGCAATCTACAGATTCAGAGCAATCCTATCAAAATTCCAATGGCATTTTTCACAGAAATAGAACAAATCCTAAAATGTGTATGGGACCACGAAAGACTCAAATAGCCAAAGCAATCCTGAGAAAGAAGAACAAAGCTGGAGGCATCATTCATGCTGTCTGATTTCAAACTATATTACAAGCTACACTAATCAAACAATATGGTACTGGCACAAAAACAGACACATAGATCAATGGAACAGAATAGACTCCAAAAATAAACCAGTGCATATATGGTCAATTAATTTCTGATAAAGGAGCCAAGAATACACAATGGGGAAAGAACAGTCTCTTTAATAAATGGTGTTGGGAAAACTGGACAACCACATGCAAAAGAATGAAACTGGACCACTATCTTACACCATACACAAAAATAAACTCAAAATGGATTAAAGACTTGAACTTAAGAGCTGAAACCATAAAACTCCCAGAAGAAAACATGGGTGGCAAGCTTCTTGACATCAGTCTCAGTAGTGATTTTTTGGATCTGACATGAAAAGCAAAGGTAACAAAAGCAAAAATAAACAAGGGATTACATCAGACTAAAAAGTTTCTGCACAGCAAAGGAATCCACCAACAAAATGAAAAGGCAACCTCCTGAATGGGAGAAAATATTTGCAAATCTTACATCTGTTAAGGGGTTACTATCCAAAATATATAAAGAACGCAAACAGTTCAATAAAAAACCCCAAACAATCCAATTAAAAAATGGGCAGAAGATCTGAATAGACATTTTTCCAAAGAAGACATACAGATGGCCAACAGGTACTTGAAAAGATGCTCAACATCTCTAATCATCAGGGAAATGCAAATCAAAACCACAATATCACCTCACAACTGTCAGAATGGCTGTTATCAAAAAGACAAGCAATAACAAGTGTTGGATGTGGAGAAAAGGGAACCCTTGTGCACTGTTGGTGGGAGTGAAGAGTGGTGCAGTAAACTATGGAAAAGAGTATGGAGATTCCTCAAATAATAAAAAACAGAACCACCACATGATCCAGCAATTCCACTTCTGGGAATTTATTTGAAGAAAACAGAAACACTAACTTGAAAAGATATATGCACCTCATGTTCACTGCAGCATTAGTCGCAATAGCTAAGACATGGAAACAAGCTAAGTGCCCACTGATGGTTGAATAGATAAAGAATATGTGGTATACATATACAATGGAATACTATTCAGCCATAAAAAAGGATGACATTTTGCCATTTGTGACAACATGGATGGACCTTGAGGGCTTATGCTAAGGGAAATTAAGTCAGACACAGAAAAACAAATACCTTATAATCTTATTTACATGTGGAATCTTAACCCCTCCCCCCCAAAAAAACCCACCAAACTTAGAACAGATTGTTGGTTGTCAGAGGCAAAGGGTGGGTGATGGATGAAATGGGTGAAGGTGGTCAAAAGGTACAAATTTCTAGTTATAAAATAAATAAGTCATGGGAATTTAATGTACAGCTTGGTGTCTGTAGTTAATAATACTATATTGCATTTCTGAAAGTTGTTAAGAGTAGATTTTAAAAGTTCTCATCAGAAGGAAAAAAATTTTTTTAACTATGTATGGTGATGGATGTTAACTAGATTTATTGTGGTGATCACTCTGCAATATATACAAATATTGAATCATTATGTTGTATACCTGCAACTAATATGTTACATGTCAATTATACTTCAATCAAAAAAAAAGAAAAAACTAATCTCACATTCTACAATACTTGAAATAATAAAACAATTTGCATCTTAGGAAATACAGGCACAACCAAACTTTCTAATTTTATGAATATCATATCCTGAAACACCAGAATCACTTTCCAGAAAACACACAAGGTTCTGTTAATCATATTCACTTTAAAAAATATTTTGCCTTTTCAGTTTCAGTTTAGACCAAGGCTAGGAAAGCTCTATGAACTTTTCATTAAGGATATGACATGTATGAAAACATGGTTTTATGGCTCTAATTTATGTTTACGGACATAAAGCAAAAAATATGACATTCAGCAGCAAAATACATGGACAACTATCCTTTCTGGGTCTTAAGGTCATAAGATGGTTATGGAGAGAAGGGAATTAAATTTAGTGACCTCCTAGTGTGTGCTGGGCTCTTTTAAGTATACTGTGACTTACTTCTCAAAACAACCTTATGGAAAAACAAACTCTGGAAATACATACAAGAAACCATATATGGTGGTTACTGGTAGAGATGGAGAGGGGGCGAAAATTGAGAATATGAGGAACAAGAGTAGGAATAATGCTTCACAATATATATTTTTAACATTATAAACATTACAAGTCACCTATTCAAAAAATTAAATTATAAAACAGAATCAGAATTTTAAAAAACCCTAAAGAACAAGAGGCCTATGAGAAGAGCAATAAAAGGGGGGTGGGGAGGGCATCGGTCAGGAGTTCTAGATCATCAATTGATATCTGATGCAGCTGATCATAGCATTAACCCAATTCTGGTCTATATATACATTTTGCTGTATTTTTTTTTCTACAGGATTTTAGATGTATTACCAAATTACACAGTTACTGGTATTTTATAGAAACAATATTTGTTTAGCTGTATATATATGTTCACAACTTTATTTCCTCATCATTCCTTCTTGCATCTCCTACTATCTATGAGATCATTTTCATTCTTCTTGAAATATAACCTTTAGAAGTTCTTTTAGTACAAGTCTTTTGGTGGTAAACTCACAGTTTTTGTTTATATGGAAATGGCTTTATTACATCTTTGTTTTTGAGAACAAATCTGAGTTTTCCAGAACATGCAAAGATGAAGTTTGCGGTGCAAGATCTTTATTAGGGAACAGTATCTGTGAAGGAAAAGAGTGGAAGCAGGATTGGGCAGAAGAAAATGACCTGCAGTGCATTCTCAGAAAAGCCTTCTGCCAAACTGGTAGGGAGTTGTGGAGTGAATAAGGACCTTCAGAGGGTCCCATGCTGGGCCAATGGCCAGGCCTTCTTAGCCCACCTAACAATCGCTGGTTGCAGGCCACCCCAGATACGGCCTGACCTCAGATAAAGCAGCTCTCTGCACCTGAAGGGTGTCTGCTGACCCCACTCCCTGCAGCTGAGCAGCATGCCTTTCTTTAAAGGGCATCTGGCAATGCATCCCCAAGTCTACCACAACCGTTTTACAAGGTACAAAATTCTGGTTGAAAAGTTTGTTTTTGTTTAAATATTTATTTATTTGGTTGCACCAGGTCTTAGTTGCGGCAGGCAGGTTCCTTAGTTGTGGCATGCGAACTCTTAGTTGCGGCATGCATGTGGGATCTAGTTCCCTGACCAGGGATCAAACCCAGGCCCCCTGAATTGGGAGCGTGGGGTCTTATCCACTGGGCCACCAGGGAAGTCCCTGAAAAGTTTTTTTTTCTCTCAACATTTAAAAGATAATATATCGTCTTCTGGCTTTCACTGTTATTGTTAAGGACTCTGCCATCATTCTACCTGTTGGTCTTTTTTTAGATGATCTGTCCTTTTTTGAGACTGTTTTCAAGATTCCTGTCTTTGGTGTTCTACAGTTGCACTGAAGTGTGGATTTCTTTTTATTTATCCTGCTAGTGGTATATAGAACCTCCTTGGTCTGTGAATGCACGTTTAGCAGTTGTGGAATATTTGCAGCCATTATCTCTTGAAATATTGTCTCTCCTACATTTTCTCAATTCCCTCCTCCTGGGACTCTAATTATATTCCGATTAGGGCTTCTCATTCTGTCCTCCATTTCTCTTAACTCACTTTCATATTTTCCTTGTCTCTCTTACTGCATTCTGGATACCTTTATTTTCACCTACTACTAATTCATTAAATTTCTCTTCAAACAGCAGTCTAAACTGCTGTTTTACATTTCAGAAATACATCAATTGAGTATCTATTTCAAAAATTATCTTTCTAGATGCTTAATTTTTAAAAAATCTTCTATTCCAAGTAATTTCTTGTAGATTTGTAATCTTTGTGACTGTATCTGTTATTTCCATAAATGTTACACACTTATCTATTCTATTATTCAGTTTTGACAATTTCAGTATCTACAGTTCTAAGTTTGATGTTGCTATATCCAATGACTCTCAGTCATAGTGGCTTGTTTTCTCATGTGTTTGGTGTCTTTATATTGTGAGCTATTTGGTTAATCAGTCAGTGGGAATCCTGGAGAAAGAATTTGCTCCAGCTGATTGCAAGGAGGTACAACTAACCTGAAAACGCTTCAGCCTATGACCCTGATGATTTAGGCTAGCAAGGGAGTTCTAGCTCCCTTTCTCAACTTCCCAGCTGGCCCAAGTCTCAACTTCCGCCAACAGCAACCACACTTCAGTTACCTTTCCCGTCTCATCCACCTAATTGACTCTGTTTGATGAGCCCTAGCTCCTTATTGTGCTGGTTCCAATTCATAATAATTTTTGAATTGGAGGACTCTTTGGAGATCTCCCCAAAGAGTATGTAAGACCTGTGATGTCTCAAAGAGTGTGTTCTTTCCAGATTTTACTGGTTCAGACTTTAACTGTTGATGCTCCTATTTAGACATATTGTCAGAAGTCATATTGTCTGAAGAAACCTGAGTGTATTTTATTATTTTCTTAATGTTCTACTTTAAGACAAACTTCTTAGCTCTTTCTTTAGCAAACTTACAATATTAATGAACTCAATGACCTTAACACAGCTTAAAAAGTCACTGATAGAATGTTTGTGATTCAGTAGAGGAAATAAAATGGAAGATTTCACATTTGACATGATCAGGTAGGTGGTTAGTAGTCTCTGGAATCAGAAATACAGTTCACACCCCAGCTCTAGCACTTACTGTAAGAATTTGGATAGGTTGGTGCTTCCCTGGTGGTGCAGTGGTTAAGAGTCCGCCTGCCAATGCAGGGGACACCAGTTCGAGCCCTGGTCCGGGAAGATCCCACATGCCATGGAGCAACTAAGCCTGTGTGCCACAACTACTGAGCCTGCGCTCTAGAGCCCACGAGCCACAACTACTGAGCCCACATGCCACAACTATTGAGCCCATGCGCTTAGAGCCTGTGCTCCACAACAAGAGAAGCCACTGCAATGAGAAGCCCTCAAATTGCAATGAAGAGGAGCCCCCGTTCGCTGCAACTAGAGAAAGCCTGCGCGCAGCAACAAAGACCCAACACAGCCCCCCAAAAAAAAAACCAAAAAACAAAAAAACAATTTGGATAGGTTGTATATAATTATGAGACTCAGTTCCTCATTTATGAAACGGAATACAATCTAACTAGTGGGCTATTGTTAGGATTAAAGGAAATAATGTGTATAAATTTGCTAAGTACAGGACCTGATACATAGTACATACTTAATAACTAGAAGCTTCTCGGATTATTGCTTCTATTTTACTATTCCCATAAACTACTCAAATTATTTCTTTAAACTGGTGTGGTGATGACTTCAAAGACAACTGGAAATAAGATTTATTGGCATGTCTTTATTATAGTGATGTACTAGAATTTATTTTATTATCATGATATAATACCAGATTTTACTGAATATTTTAATACCATTATGTGATACAGTAAAATGATGATCCTCAAAACTCAGTAATGAGAATGAAACAGTGACAATTTCCATGGGACAGAAAAGTGCCAGAGGTTATGAAAGAATTCTCAAAGGTGATAGAGAATAGTGCTTGCTGTAGTTCACGGGTTGGCAAACTACAGCCTACAAACCAAATTCGCCCCAATTACGTTACTGTAAACAAAGTTTTATTGGAATACTTCCATTTGTTTACATATTGTCTATGGCTGCTTGTGCATTACACCAGCAGAGCTGAGTAGTTCCAACAAAAACCACATGGCTGGCAAAGCCTAAAATATTTACTATATGACCTTACAGAGGAAGTCTGCTGTGCCCTGCTGTAGACTGTGGCAAGTACATTGAATTTTTTCCTAAACATGTGTAAACCATTTTATACCAGATATATCTGCAGTTAAGACTTAAATTGAACTCATGGCTTAGGTTATTTATTCTGTTTAGCAGACGCCAAAATAATAGCAACTTGTATGTTTTAAAATACTAATATTTATCCAAAAGTGCCATTTGACAGCATTTTACAACCTGTACATAATAGTATGAATAGTTTTTTAAATAAATTTCTTTAATATTCTATATTTCTAAAATATAATATTTTAAAATATTTTCCTACAAGAGACTTAGAATATTTTTTTCAGGAATTCTCACTCTTTCCCTCTATTACAGACACTAAAAAATTTTGAGGAAAAATTAATTTGATGCTAGGAAGTCACAGGCAGGATATTTACCACTTTAAAGATTAGCAGCAGGCTTCCCTGGTGGCGCGGTGGTTGCGCGTCCGCCTGCCGATGCAGGGGAACCGGGTTCGCGCCCCGGTCTGGGAGGATCCCACATGCCGCGGAGCGGCTGGGCCCGTGGGCCATGGCCGCTGGGCCTGCGCGTCCGGAGCCTGTGCTCCGCAACGGGTGAGGCCGCGGCAGAGGGAGGCCCGCATACCACAAAAAAAAATAAATAAATAAAAAAAAAATAAAGATTAGCAGCAGAAAAAAAAGATTAGTAGTATGTACTATATATTTTACACAGAATTATTTGTTGTCAGTAATGCTGGAACTACAAACCATACCCATTTCCTTACGGTCCTTTCATAAAGAATGCTGATTCCTTTTGGAACTGTCTGGTAAAGGGAAACACTCTTATCAGAAAACTGTTAAGCTAAAATTGTTAAGTTAGGGCTTCCCAAAAAAAAAAAAAAAAAAATTGTTAAGTTAGATGTGATGTTATTCTGCTATTTTTGTACGTTTCTGAATCAAGATTAGATAAACATCAGATGGGTTGCCTTGTGTGGCTGAAACAATACAAATAATGTTTTTTTGTTTGTTTTCTACACAAATAATTTTTTTTTAATTCTACAAATGCCTCTAATGTGAATTTTTTTTTTTTTTTTTTTTTGTGGTA
>NC_041222.1:98374731-98376445 GCF_002837175.3 Physeter macrocephalus | reverse complement strand
CAGCGGCCATGGCTCACGGGCCCAGCCGCTCCGCGGCACGTGGGATCCTCCCAGACCGGGGCGCGAACCCGGTTCCCCTGCATCGGCAGGCGGACGCGCAACCACTGCGCCACCAGGGAAGCCCCTCTAATGTGAATTTGACAGTCTTAGCTAGGCTGCTTCTATTATGCTAACGCATTTATTTATATTTTGAAACACAAGTTCTAGTATCAAAATTGAGACATACAGCATTGGATTAGATGGATGAAAAGAGATGGAAAAAAAATTTAGGGGCACTTTAGGAAAGGAAACATGTTTTTTAGAAAATCAATGTTTAAAGAAAAAAATGATGATTCTAGTACAGAGTTCAAGAACAATCCTTTTTTAAACCTCAGGAATTATGTACTTGTAACAACAGAATACTGAAATTTTTCTTTGTGCAAGGCACTCTAGTAGGAGGTTTAAGTTTATTTTCTCATTTAATCTTCTCTGCCACCCATGAGGTAGATACTACTATATTTAACATATTATTTCCTACATTTTACACGAGGAAACTGAGGCTCAGAATGTTAGAGACAGGGCTTTAAAGCCCATGTTTTTAACCAGTATTTTACATGTGAATGGTTTTCCAGAAATATCAACAAACTCTGAAACTTGTAAACTCTTTCATAAAATGCTTTGAGCCTCTTAGAAGCCCCTGAATAAATAAAGGGAATTACTTTTAAAGAAAAAAAAGAAAAGAAAAACAAAAACAAAAACGCTAAGTACCTGGAAAATTACTAACGTGTTATTTAAATAATACATAAAAATAAATAAATACATAAATCATTAACACCTAAGATGAAACATAGTCTAGAAATAAACTTTACTGATTTTAAACTGTAAAATATACATTATTCTGAAAACTCAAGCTATATTTCACAATTAATTCTTGATTCAGGCATTAAATATTACTTTCTCAAGTTTCATTTAATATGCACTTTTTAAATAGACTGTTCTTGAAAAAACAGTTGGTATAAAGTATTTTAAAATCCAAACAGCAAATTTCTGTTTTCAGCAAGGACACCCATTTTAAATATTTTAAAATACACAAGCCCATTTTTCTTCAAATTATGGGCTTAAATACATGCGATTTACATTAAACCCAACGGGTATTTTGAAACAACTTGATCAACTACCTCACAAGCTGATTTTTCAAATGTTTTAAAGCTTCAGTAATATACGAAATGACTATAAAGCAACATCACTGATTTTCAAGTGAATATATATTCAAATATTACGTTCTCTAAGTCACCTGAGGAGACTACCTCAGAGTATAACATCATTGCGTAACACATTTTAAAAACTTCTCATTAGGAATTATCATCAGAACCTGCTAAGCATTCTTTTAGGTATGCTCAGTAATAGCAAATCTTGTTCAATTATGTATGGATATTACTTCAAATAGAAATGTAATATCTCTAATGCTCAATTCACAAGTCGATATAAGATTCCCCTAAAGTAAAATTCTGAATGAAAGTTAGTATTAAAATTCTAGTATTTGAGGGCTTCCCTGGTGGCGCAGTGGTTAAGAATCCGCCTGCCAGGGCTTCCCTGGTGGCGCAGTGGTTGAGAGTCCGCCTGCCGATGCAGGGGAACCGGGTTCTTGCCCCGGTCCGGGAAGATCCCACATGCCGCGGAGCGGCTGGGCCCGTGAGCCATGGCCGCTGAGCCTGCGCGTCCGGAGCCTGTGCTC
>NC_041222.1:98368112-98374595 GCF_002837175.3 Physeter macrocephalus | reverse complement strand
AACAAAAAAGAATCCGCCTGCCAATGCAGGAGCCACGGGTTCAACCCCTGGCCCGGGAAGATTCCACATGCCGCGGAGCAACTAAGCCCGTGCGCCACAACTACCGAGCCTGTGCTCTAGAGCCCGCGAGCCTCAACTACTGAGCCCACGTGCCACAACTACGGAAGCCCTCGCTCCTAGAGCCCTTGCTCTACAACAAGAGAAGCCACGACAATGAGAAGCCCGTGCACCTCAACGAAGAGTAGCTGCCGCTCGCCACAACTAGAGAAAGCCCGCGCACAGCAACGAAGACCCAATACAGCCAAAAATAAAAACAAATAAATAAATTTATTTTTTAAAAAATTCTAGTATTTGAGTTCCACTTATATGAGGTACCCAGAGTAGTCAAATTCATAGAGATATAAAGTAGAATAATGGTTGCCAAAGGCTGGGAGGCAGGGAGGAATGGGGAGTTACTGAATAATGGGTGCAGAATTTCAGTTCAGAAAGATGAAACTTCTCTCTCCTTACTTCAAAGATACCATGACAGAGGGTTTTTACAGGAGGATATACCAGCCCTTTCAAAGAGCAGACAGACCCTATTTCTTGTAAAAACTGTTTCAATGAATAGAAGAAAAAAACCCTCATTTTATGAAGCTATTATAACCTTGACACCAAAAAGGAAAAGGACAGGGCAAGAAAAGAAAAATGATCACAATCTATCTCACTCATGAGTACAGATGGAAAAATCTTAAATAAAACATAAGAAGTGGAAAGCAAACAAGATACGAATTTGTCCTTATTTGCAGACAAGAGGATTTCTACAAAGAATATCTAAGAGAACCGATATGCAGTTAAAACTAATAAAAGAGTGTAGCAGGGATGCTCAATATCAGGTCATATGCAAGAATCAGCGGCATTCCTGTACACCAGCAATAACCAAATGAAAAGCGTAATACAGAAAAGACCTCTGCAACAAAAACTGTATGGTACCTATGAACGAATGAATGAATACATACATAAAGAAAGAAACTAAAAGATACTAAAACTCAGTATTACAAAGATAGCAATTTCTCCCAGATTCATTTAAAACCTAAAACAATTTCAATAAAAATCCAAACAGTGTTTTTCATGGATAAATTATTCTAAAATTCATATAGAAAAGTGCCAAGATGGTTAAAATAATTTTGAAGAAGAATACGGTAGAGGAAATGTGGAATTGTTACAAGGTTATACAAACAGACCAGTGCACAACAGAGAGAGACTAAAAATGGAACTTGTATATTATAGCCGTTGCATTACAGTTCAGATGGGCTATTCGATAAATGGTGCAAAAAGCATACTGCTTATTCATATGAAAAAATAAAATTATGTTACTCATAACATACATACAAATAAATTGCAAGGGATTAAAGCTATGAATCGAAACATCAAATTTTAAAAACTGCTAGGAAAAATATAGCAGACCATTTTTATGACTTTGAGAGGCAGGGAAGGATTTCTTAAAACACAAAAGGCAAAGAAAACACAAAGTGAAAAGACAAGGTACAGAGCAGAATAAGATACCTGCAATGCAAACAACTGACAAAGAATTAAAACAATAACAACAAAAGGCAAATAACCTAACAGAGCAATGGACAACAGTAACAAATAGGCAAATCACAGAAGAGAAACCCCAAATAGCCAATAAAAATATGAAAACATACTGAACCTTATGAGGAATAAGGGAAATAAAAATCATGATAGACTTGAGATATTGTTTCAAAGGTTGGCAAAAACCTAAAAGCCTGAGAACACCAAGATGGGGAGAAACGGGGAATTCATACTCTATACTGGGAGTGTAAATTAAAATAACCACTTGAGTTGAAGATGCATATATGTTACAATTCCACAATTACACTTTTGGGTATACAGCCCATGGAAATTCTTGGTCATGTACAAGGAAGACAGGTATTACAACAGCAAAAAGACTTGAAAACTATATGTCTGTCCATCAACAAAATAATGAGTGAACAAACAGCAGTATATTTATACATTAGATTACTGCAGTTAAAATGGACAAGTTAGTGGTACACGTATCGGCGTGTATATTCTCAAAAACTTAAAACGAATATAGCATTTCCTAAAGTTTGGTACTGGATGGTTTAAAAAAACATATATGTATGTATGTGTGTGTGCATACATAACAATAACAGCAGCAACAATAAATGAAAAAAATGAATAACAGAGCTAACATCTGAGCACTTATTATGTAGAAGGCACTCTTCTAAGTGTTTGCATGCAGACTCCTAAATACAACCCTAGGAGACAGATTCTACTACTATTTGTATCTAATATGATTACTCTTATTACTATTAAATTCTATTACTCATTTTACAGATGAGAAACTGAAGTAGAGAGAGATGAAGTTGATCTAAGGTTATAAAACTAGTAAATAATGAGAGTTAGATATGAAGCCAGGATTCCTAACACAGACTTTACACCTTAATAACTATGCTGTTATTATACCATTCTCTATTCTTTTTAGGATGTTGGAAATCCAACATTATTTCTGTAAGTTGGAAATAAAAAACACTTTTAACCTATGACTATAAACAGATGCATACACACACGTTTTTGTAACTCAAACTGGTTCTAAAGATGCTAAAAGAATTCTAGGAATGTCTTGAAAATAGCAGCAGCCCAACTACTCTAATTTACTAATTTACATGTTTGAGGTTTGGTATGTTTCAGATCATTATTTCAGAGCCAAACATTATTTCTTCAGTAGCCCTAAGACAATATATATTTGGAATCCTAGAAACTTTATATGGAGAAACGCACAATGTAATTCAACCATCTTTCTCTCTCGTTAGGGGCAAAATGTGATTACTTAGCTTCAGGTCTGAAACCTCACATTAAGAGTTTTTAATAAGTAATTCTGTCAAGAAGTGTGATACAATTTCAATTATTCATTTTTTCTGGTCTTTCAATTATGAGTTTTTTTTTAAAGCCAGTAGCTAATATTTATACAATAAAAATTAATTTTGTATTGGACTATTTATACCACAAAATAAAAAAGGGGGAATTGGCATTCTCAGTCATCAAATATTTATGAGCATTGACTATGTACTAATCACACACTCCTTGTCTGCAGTACTACTGTTACCATTTCTTAAAAATGTCTTTTCGGGGCTTCCCCGGTGGCGCAGTGGTTAAGAATCTGCCTGACAGGGGCTCCCCTGGTGGCGCAGTGGTTAAGAATCTGCCCGCCAATGCAGGGGACACGGGTTTGAACCCTGGTCCAGGGAGATCCCACATGCCATGGAGCAACTAAGCCCATGCACCACGACTACTGAGCCTGCGGGTCTAGAGGCCGCAAGCCACAAGTACTGAGCACACGAGCCTACAGCCCGTGCTCCGCAACGAGAAGCCACCGCAATGAGAAGCCCGCGCACTGCAACGAAGAGTAGCCCCCACTCACCACAACTAGAGAAAGCCCGCGTGCAGCAACAAGGACCCAACACAGCCAAAAATAAATAAATGAAATAAATAAATTTATTTTTAAAAAGTCTTTCTCAATCTACACATTCACATTCTCAATGCCATCATCTACTAACCTACAGAACATGCTTTCAAAAAATATGAAAAAGAAGTTCTTGGGCTTCCCTGGTGGCACAGTGGTTGAGAGTCCGCCTGCTGATGCAGGGGACACGGGTTCGTGCCCCGGTCCGGGAAGATCCCACATGCCGCGGAGCGGCTGGGCCCGTGAGCCATGGCCGCTGAGCCTGTGCGTCCGGAGCCTGTGCTCCGCATCGGGAGAGGCCACAACAGTGAGAGGCCCGTGTACCGAAAAAAAAAAAAAAAAAAAAAAAGAAGTTCTTGCTTTCAAGGGGTTCACTGTCTAGTAGGGAAAAGAGACAAACAAAAGTTATCTATAATGCATAAGTACTTTAATAAAGGTATTTAAAAGGTATTAGAGAAACATAAGGGTTGGGGGAGATGAAAGGGTGGCTGGCGCACTTCGAGAACAGGGAAGCTGGAGCACAACGAACATGAGACACCAAGTGGAGGCAATTCTTTCAAGAAAACTTGTCGTGAAAGAAGAGAGGGTAAAAGCTAGGAGCATAGGTTCTAGAGAGGTTTTAAGATGAGAGAGATAAATACTTAGCATCAGTCCCTCTAAACTGCTTTCCTTGTTCCACTCCTCTCCTAGAACTAAATCCAAGCAGAGTGTGAACAAGTCACTTAGTAATTCTAAGCCTCAGATGAGACAGACGTTTAAGAACTCTAAATTATAGAGGGAACCTGAATAAATGATCTCTAAAGTCCTCTCTAGATCTAAAATTCTATGATTATCTGATCTCTTTAAACTAAAAGGTAAAACACTTCAGTATGCAAAAAAGAAAAACCAAGACTAATTAAGAGATGAACTTGTTTGTACAACTGTGTCCTACTTTTTTTTTTCAAAACTGTTAAAACAATCCTTATTCTGAATATCAGTAAAATTTCCACAGAAAGACAATGCCTTTTAATCAACAACTTCCCCTCAAACCTGAAGACTTCTAAATAATCAACAAGCAACTATTTTGTGGTAACAGAAGTAAAGTGCTTAAAAGCCCCCAGCTTGGACTTGTAAGTCATCTTTTAAAAGGAAAATGTTTATAGAAACATGTGTATGACATTCTTACTACAATAAATTTGTTCATTATCTTCACTTTAAAATTTTAATGTACAGGTCGTTCATGAAGAGTTAAAAAAAATAACAACAAAAAAACAATCAGCTAAGATTAGCTCTTTTCACTGTCACATATTCTGAAATTTAGAACAAGGTTTCCCTTACCTGATATGGACATGGAATGTGATATTCTCTGCAGCGTTCTTGTATCCATGTTGTTTCCCAGATGCCACGGTAAGCTTGCTCATAAAAGTAGCATCCAATTACAACCAAGAGTGGTACAAGATAAAGAATGCTGAAAACACCAATCCGGATCATAAACTTCACCAGTTTATCTTGGTTCTCCTTTTCTAATGGAATCTCAATTCGAACTCTGTTTAGGGATATGATGCCGGCTAAGAGAAGTGAAACCCCAACTACAACATACAGGCAGAGGGGTGCAAGAACAAAATACCTCAATGAATCAACATCGTAGAGGCCAACAAAACACACGCCACTGATATTGTCACCTTCAATTTTATTCATCGCTAAAAGGATGATAGTTAGAGTTCCAGGGATGCCCCACGCGCTGGCGTGAAATAGCAATGCCTTCTTCTCAATAGCTTCACTACCCCACTTTGGCACAGCTGCCAAGAACCACGTGATGGTAAGAATTACCCACCAAACGCTGCCAGCCATAGTAAAAAAATAGAGTACCATAAAAAGCATGGTACAGGCTTTATTATGAGATCCTTGTGTCACTGTGGAAGCCTTATACTGTGCAGGGCTAGATGCATTGCAGGCTACTCGGTCCTCAAGCAAAAACCCAATAAAGAAAATTAACGATACCATCATGTAGCAGACTGCGTAAAATATAATAGGTCTTTCAGGATAACGGAATCTTGTGACATCAATCAAAAAAGTTAAAAAAGTAAATAATGTGGCAGAGAGGCAAATGATTGAAATCAATCCTATGAAATATCGAGCAAATGAAAGTTCTTCTCTCCTAAAGTACATATTTGGACAAGGAGGTGAACAATCACGCACGTGCAAAAAAGAATAGCCAAGATCAGGATCAATTTTCAACTCTCGGGGACACCAAAAACCATAGTCCCTCTGCACTGCCACTGGGGCTCCTTCAGTAGGATCTCCAGCTAAATTCAGATCCACAAGTCGAGGATACGGCTCATCACAATCTGGGAACCTAAAAATACAAGATGAGAACCATTTTTACTTACTGGGAACCTACTGATTTGGATTTCCAAATTTAGCACCTGTGGTTTATTCTTATGTCCTTGGAGCACATTACAATTAAGTGGAAAAAATAATGCAAATGGTGATATTTTGTTTGCAGGTCATAAAACTAGATTTTCCACAGCTGACAAAAAAATGAAAAATTTATACTTAATTTTGTTTTGGCTTCAAAAAGATTACTCTTTATTAAAGTAGTCAGGCATAGCCATCAATAAATAGTGTATTTATATACTATTTATTTAGGACACACAGTTTAGAGTAAGATTTCAAAATATAAATTAAAAAATATATATATATATAATAAATATACATTTAAAAAAAAGCTCCAACAGAATAGTAGCTAAAAGTTACTTCTTTCTAAAGTTTAATTACAATATAGTCCTCAATTTACCTTAGACTCAAATAGAATTTTCTTAAAAATAAGAGTTAAAAATCTTCCCTAATTGCATGGCCCAAAGTGTTTTGAGTTAGATTAACATTAAAAATCCTTACAAGTGGCTTAGTTTTAGATCTTTTCTTCCCATTTAAAATTCACTCTCGGGCTTCCCTGGTGGCGCAGTGGTTGAGAGTCCGCCTGCCGATGCAGGGGACACGGGTTCGTGCCCCGGTCCGGG
>NC_041222.1:98360298-98368020 GCF_002837175.3 Physeter macrocephalus | reverse complement strand
ATGAGCCATGGCCGCTGAGCCTGCGCGTCCGGAGCCTGTGCTCCGCAACGGGAGGGGCCACAGCAGTGAGAGGCCCGCATACCAAAAAAAAAAAAAAAAAAAAAAAAAAAATTCACTCTCTGCTTACCATATTGGTTAATTAGAGTCCTCCTAAGGTCTCTAATGTCAACTAGTTCTTTCCTACCACTACTAATGTCTCTCCAATCCACTGCATTCTCTATTCCAGTTATTCTCAAACACTGACGTGCATGAGAAAAACTTAAGGTCATTTAAAAATACAAATTCTTGGTCCTCACCACCTCAAATCCTATTTCAGTATGCCTGTGTTAGGGCCAAAGAAACCTGCATTTTGACAATTTTCCAGACTTGAGAAAGCATCATAACCATAGTACAGAAAAAACAGGGCTGTGCTGCAGACATACACTATTGAGAGTACTAGTCTCATGAACTTCCTGCATCTTCAATTTTCTTGCCAGCATCAGTTTCTAAGCCTTCAGACTCCCACCAACTAGATATTTAGCAGTTATATGCATCAAATAGTTTCCAAGAAACTATCACTGGTATTAAGTTTGCCATATATATGTATAACCTTACACTGGAGCTGATTAATCTTTTATTTTCTAATACAAACCATTTTCTTCACAGGGCTTGGATTATAAAGCCAAATGACAGAAACTTATTGCATGCAGGCATTTACTGGAATTCTACAGTATGCCAGAGCTTTAACAGAAAAAGACCCCAAAAACCAGGATCTCTATCCCTGAGTCCAAAAGGAGGCAAAAACGTGTAAACACAACACAAAATACAGCAGTGTGATATATGAAGCAATCAAAACCTATATAAAATATAAAAATGATATAAAGAAGGATTAATTATTTCAGGGGAAGAGGTTATGAAAGACTTCATAGAGTAAGTCCCTCAACACAGGATCTCTGAATTGGTATTTGCCGATTGGCAAATATTGGCAGTATGGCAATCAATATTCTAGCAAGAAATGGGAACAAAGGCACGGAGGTTTGAACAGGGTGTGTTTAGCATTGCTGGGGCATGAGGAGTGCATGAATTGTGACAGGAGATAAGGTTTGGAGAGGTAAGCACATTCCAGAAATATATGTGCATGTGTGTGTATGTATGTATGTATAAACACTGATATAAATATATCAATGGCTATATCTGTATATCCAACTGCCAATTCACCATATACACACCCCTCACTCTTTAACCCTCCCAAAACCAAACTCTTGATTTCCACTCCTTAGTTTCTCCATTTCCACAAATGGTAATCCCATTCTTCTAGTTGCTCAGTCCAAAAACCTTAGGGTTCTCCTTGAAATCCCTTCTCCCTCATATCCACCTCACAACCTACCAGCACTTCCTGTCATTCTACTTTGGGATGTATCCAGAATCTGACCACTTTCCATTTCCTCTACTGCGGCCACCCAATCTGAGCCATTAGTACCTCATCCCTGGACTTCTGGAGTGGCTTCCAGTTTATCTCCATCTCCACACAAGAGCCAGAGTGATCCTTTAAAGACATGCCACTCCTGTGCTCATGATCATGTCTCTTCTGCTCAAAATCCTCTAATGGCTTCCCTTCTCACTCAGTCAAATCCAAATTCCATAAGAGAGCTCTAAAGACCCACCCCCAGTCCTTTTCTGATCTTATTTCCTTCCCTTCTCCCTTACTCACTTGGCTCCAGCCTCTTTGGTGTCCTGTGAATATACCAGCATGCTTCCACTTCAGAGCCTTTGCACTTGTTGCTCTGCTTCTTCTGCCTGGACTGTTCTTCCCTAGATATCTATATAATCTGTTCTCTCATTTCATTCAGATTCCTATCTCACTGCCTCCTTATTAAAAAGGACTTCCTCAACGTCTCCATAGAAAATAGAGTCCTTCTGCTTCCCCATACTGTATCACTATCACCTAACTCTCTTCTTTCTTATTAACATTCATTACCATCTGACATTATCTATTTATTTATCTCCTACCACTACCACCACAACTAGAATTTTAGCTCCATAAGAAAAGAGACATTTTGTTCACTACTCACCTTCACTATCTAGAATAGTGTCTAGCACACAGAAGACATCCAATTAATATTTGCTGAATTGATGATAAATTGAATAAATTTATCATACAGCCCTCATATAGTTGAATAAATATATTCATATAGCCCTCACCAAGTAATTAGAAAGATGACTAGAAGGAGTGTGGAAGACACTTGAGCTGGGCAAAAATGAGAGCAGAGATATCAGTTGAGCCATAACTAAAACCAGATAAGACAGTGAGAATGAGACAGCTATGAAATTATTTAAATAAAAGCAACAGAATTTATAACTGATTGGATGTGGGAGCTTAGGTCAATGAAGGAGGACTATGCCTTCCAGGAATAAAAAAAAATGAGCAAGGAGTAAAATCAATTTTAGACATGTTAAAATTGAGGTATTTGAGACAAATTCAGGTTACCAGTGGCTGCTGGATATGCAGATTTGGAACTTAGCAGAAAGATGCCAAGGCTATATAGATTTAGATTTAGGAGCCATCAGCATATGAATAAGAATTAAAATCAGTGAGATGGGATTATCCAGGGAAAGCATGCAGAATCAAAAAAAACAGGAACAGAACTCTAAGAAACACCAGAAAGAGGAAGAGGATGCAAGAAAAGAAATTGAGGAAGACTGGTCTGAGATGTAGCAGACCACAACAGTTTGCACAAAATGGCCTAACGGATTTTCAGGAAAGGAGGACAGGCTAAGGTTGAGGGGAATAAGGGTCAAATACAGAATAAAGGTGAAATATGGGTTTGAAATGAGTGACACAGATTTGGCATAAGTGCTGAGGAGAATGAACAGAAATTTTCCTGTTGACCAAATTGGAAACTGACCAAAAACAAAGAGCAAATAGAGCTGCTATGGTTTAAAATGTCTATCAATAGGAGAATGGATAAGCAAAATACAGTATATTTATACAATGGAAGACTACTCAGCAAGAAAAAGCACTACTGATGAACACAAGAACATTAATGAGCCTTGAAAATAGAGCAAAGAAGGGCAATCTCAACCTGAGCAAAAGAAGAGTTACACAACAAGTACATATTGTATGACTCCATTTGTATGCAGTTCTAGAATAGACAAAGTAATTATTGATACTTTGGAAGGATGTTAAACAGTAGTTCCTTCCAGAGGATGGTATAGACAAGGATTGACCATCAAGGAGCATGAGAGCATGAGGTAATGGTAATGATGATGTTCTACATCTTTCTCAGGATTTGGCTTACTCAGGTGCAGGCACTTGTCAAAACTCAGATATCTTTAGATTTGTGCATTTCCTTGTAAAGTTTTAAACTGAAAGAAAAAACTGTAGACAAATGTTGAATTCTAGTTAGTGAAAGACCTGATAAAATATTTGTGAGGGCAATAACTGTTGTCTCTAATTTACTTTGAAATACACACAAAGAATAAGGTAGATTAATGGATCAATAGAGGGATGGATAAACGTGAAAAGCAAACATAATAAAACAATGGTAGAAATCTGGGTGGTAGTTAAAAAAAAAGTTGCTATGGTTTAAATCATTAAATATGCAGCATAATTAATTTGTAAGAAATTAGTTGAGCTGGAGATCTGAACAAGGACAGTGGAAGGAATGAGTTGAAACTGCTAGCAAAAGTATTACTTTATGTGACAGACAACAAAGCTTAACCTAAGTAAGAAAATAAGTAAGATCAAGAAGGGAGCTATTGCGGGGGGGAACCCAAAAGTCTGGGGATGTGCATGAAGTTGAAAAACAGGTACAGTAGGAACTAGGATATGAGAGATGTGGAAGAATGAAAGGTTATTATGAAAGATCTGTTCGCCAGAATTTAAGGTTTAAGAGTTAGACAATCCCAGGCAATACTGAGGACATAAAACAGATTTAACCCTATCAAAACAAATAAAGATAGATCATAATGATACTTCTATACGTGTATATAACCTATTAAAATAAAAAGACCACTAAACAATAGGAGTTAGATACAAAAAACATAAAATAGGGTTCCTGCCCAGGTAATTCATAACTGTTGTTATAAATACCAAGAAATTTACAAACTTCTGAAAGAGGGACTATAAATATTACCAGGTTTTGGGGAGAAACTGGATGAATGGTTTGATGGGGCTAGATAAGAGAGTATGTTAAATAGGTGGGAAATAGAGGAGACAAATATGAGAAAGCAAAATGCCAGTGAACTGACTACAAGTAACTAATACATGTTTTATTAAGTTCTTCCATCTGTCAAATGAGAGTAACAACACCTGCCTTTCACCTGTCTCCAAGGGCTACTGTCATATGATAAACAAATTAATTTTAAACATGAAGGAGAAAAAAGTGTTCTGTGCAGCACTGCCCTTAATAGCAAAAACCTGGAAGTAACTTAAATGACCATCAGTAGGAGATGGCTAAATAACTATAGGATGGTAATACAATTGGCCATTATATAGCAATTAAGAGGAATGAACCAGAGTTACAGATATAAACACAGATATATGTATATATGTAGTAAGAGTATAAAAACAAAGATAGGAATGATTAACAACAAATTCAACATAATGATTATCTTATCTCATCTCTGGGGAGAAAAGAAGGAAATGAAATCAAGATGGGTACTAAGAAAGGAAACTTCAACTCTATCTGTATTGTTTTATTTTTTAAAAAAAGAAATATGGGGGCTTCCCTGGTGGCGCAGTGGTTGAGAGTCTGCCTGCCGATGCAGAGGACACGGGTTCGTGCCCTGGTCTGGGAAGATCCCGCATGCCGCGGAGCGGCTGGGCCCATGAGCCATGGCCGCTGAGCCTGTGCGTCCGGAGCCTGTGCTCCGCAAAGGGAGAGGCCACAACAGTGAGAGGCCCGTGTACCGGAAAAAAAAAAGAAGAAGAAAAAATCTGAAGCAAACGTTGCAAAATATTAAGATTGGACAAAGCTAGGTAATAAGAGTTATGTAAGTGTTCATCTTATTCTTTATCCACAACAGTGAGAGGCCCGTGTACCGGAAAAAAAAAAAAAAAAAAAAAAAAGAAGAAGAAAAAATCTGAAGCAAACATTGCAAAATTACACATTAACAAACTAGAAAAAGTTCAGACTAAACCCTAAACAAGAAGAAGGAAGGAAATAATAAAGATTAGAATGGGAAAAATTAAATAGAAATAACAAAAGAGAAAATCAACAAAACCAAAAAAAATTGGTTCTTTGAAAAAAATCAACAAAATTGGCTAACATTTAGCAAATTGACCAAGAATAAAAGAGAGAAAACTCCAATTACTAAAATCATAAATTAAAAGAACCCATCACAACGAATCTTATAGAAAAAGTTATTAAGAAAATAATATAAACAAATATATGCCAACAAATTAGATAACCTGTGCTCCGCAAAGGGAGAGGCCACAACAGTGAGAGGCCCGTGTACCGGAAAAAAAAAAGAAGAAGAAAAAATCTGAAGCAAACGTTGCAAAATATTAAGATTGGACAAAGCTAGGTAATAAGAGTTATGTAAGTGTTCATCTTATTCTTTATCCTTGAAACATTAAGAATACAAAAGGCACAACATTATTATATAAGAAATACAGTATTACTACTGTATATGTTATTACTACTAATAATATTCTCTCGTACAAATCTATAACACTGTCTGGTAAATATCCTCAAACCTTTAGGAAATGCTTACAATCTATATATTGGAAGTGATTTGAAAAGTATCTGACATTTACTGGGTCTGGGTATGTTAATACATGACAAAAACGGAACTGACAGGACTACTGTAGTCATTAACACATTGAAATCATAAAGATATTTGAGTCCCATTAAAATCATTAAACATATTTAATAATGAGGTAACAAATGATTATGTTCTCTATATTTTCTAATTTTTTAATAAATGGCATTACTTTTATAACCAGAAAAAACCTGTAAGGGAGAGAGATCAACAATCAATATCTTGATTATGTTTTTCTTAATTTGATTACTTAAAAAATTTCTTCATAGAACGTTTTTCTTTTCCCACCTTTTTCATTTAGTGCTTCCAAATTCCTAAGGAAATGAACAGCTCTGAGGCCATGAAACTGCTGTTCACAATTATGACTAATATACACACTTCAAAAAGTTCTTAAAAAGATGAACTAGAAGACAAATAATTTTAAATATACTGCAACATAAGTAATGGTCCATGAAAATCTATGATTTTCGCACCTACTGCATTCCATATCTTCAGGCCAAGGAACACCAAACATCTCCATGAGCTTCGAACACTCACTGTAAGCCCGCTGACAGAGCCTACGGCAGGGAAGTGTGACACGTCCATATTCCATACAAATAGGAGCGTAGAGTGCACAAAGAAACGGCCGGAAATCCCGAGAACAATCCAAATTCACCATAGGGTGGAATGGCTAGGAGAAAGTTAAAATCAAATCATTAGATAAAGACTTGCATACAAGTTAAAGTTTTCTGCATATAATATGGCAATATATATATTTTTATCTGTTTTAAAAGATTTCTGAAGGTAATTAAAATTTTCTAAAGGGGAGTTTTTGTTTTTTTCAACAAAACCCTCTTAGCCCTATCCCTGGAGATTCTGATTTGGTTAAGTACGAGGTGTATCCCAGAATCTATACATAGTTTAATTTTTACAGGTGATATTAATGAAAAGGCCTGGTTGAGAACCATTAACAACAATATGATCCATTTTACATAGAAAAATCCACAAAAGATATGTGTCAAACGCTCAGAAGTGTGGTTAGTGCTTGGTGATGGGATTACAAGAGATTTAAATTTTCTTCTTTTTATGTATTTCAATTTCTATATTTTCTTCAATTAATGTGTATCAATAGGAGAGAGAAGACAAGAAGTGAAAGGAAAGGGTGAGGGAGGAAGAGAAGTAGTTATACACAGTAGTACATATTTTGAGGGTGGGAGGTAGGGAAGAGATCTCACTTTGGTCTTACATTTTCTTTTTCTTTTTACATTAAAAAAATTTATTTAAAAAAATGGAGTTCTTTCAACTCTGAAATCACATGATGTAAAAAGAGCTCACAATGTTAAGCTGATATTAAGGAAACAAAAAGAAAAAACAATGGCCCCAAACATAAAACCATACTAAAATCATCATTACAACCATAGGAATAGATCAATTATCCCAAGAAATGTGCATCTGGGCTTTTGACTACCAAATATTTTTTCCACTTGTTTATATAACAGTTTCAGAGTCACTGATGATTTTGAACTGATAACAGATGTTCTCACCACCAGGCCTTTCCATTAAGACTCAATCGGGGCTTCCCTGGTAGCACAGTGGTTGAGGGTCCACCTGCTGATGCAGGGGACATGGGTTCATGCCCCGGTCCGGGAGGATCCCACGTGCCACGGAGCAGCTGGGCCCGTGAGCCATGGCCACTGGGCCTGCGCGTCCGGAGCCTGTGCTCCGCAGGGGGAGAGGCCGCAGCAGTGAGAGGCCCGCGTACAGCCAAAAAAAAAAAAAAAAAAAAAAAAGACTCAATCAACTTATTTCTACATCAATATAAACATTTTCCAGAGTCCTTCTATACACAACACAGTCAGAAAACCAAGTCTCTTAAAGAAACTGGTGTCAAAGAAGTTAACTATAATGGATGTGATAACTGATATATAACAATAAACTAGGGCTTCCCTGGTGGCGCAGTGGTTGCATGTCCGCCTGCCGATGCAGGGGAACCGGGTT
>NC_041222.1:98303476-98360175 GCF_002837175.3 Physeter macrocephalus | reverse complement strand
GGCCCGTGAGCCATGGCCACTGAGCCTGCGCATCCGGAGCCTGTGCTCTGCAACGGGAGAGGCCACAGCAGAGGGAGGCCCGCATACCACAAAAAAAAAAAAAAAAAACACAATAAATTATATGTAACTATCACTTGCAAGTATGAAGAGGTAATTTGTGTTAAATCAATGTTTCCATCAAGAACAACTTCAAAATACAGGAAAGAAAGTTTTAAAAATACCTATTTAAAGCTATTAGAGAAGTAGTGAAGGAAAAGAACTAGAGAGACCAAGAATCTAGAGAGCTCGGAAGCATGGAGTGGTGGTCTGATAAGTGCAGCCACTTTTCCAAGGAGGTATTTGTTGAATCTGGGTATAAGGCAAGAGGCTGAGAATCAAGCTTTGCCTAGGGTGGTGCTAGAGAACCAAGAAACCAGCAGACCTCTGGCAGTCTTGCAAGACTAGAGACAATACATGGATATGTAAAACTGAATCACTTTGCTATACACCTGAAACTAACACAACATTGTTAATCAACTATGCTCCAATTACAAAAAAAAAGACTACGGGCAAAATTAGAAACAAAAGGGTGAAAAGGGGAAGTACCTAGAATTGGGCCTGACAAAGAGCCAGTTTTCCCTTCAAGATATTTGAAAATTCTGAAGCTACACAGAGAAGGAGGCTAGGAAGCTAAGAAGAAAGCTTCTGAAAAGCAGAGTGGAGATTTTGGAAGTTTTATCGGTACGAGGAAACATGAATTCGAGGTTCAAGTCTTGCCAGGGGAAATGGGAAATGAACATACCACACTCTCAGCTGGAAGCCCCTGAGTGACTATACTTCAGTAGCAGGGGCAAATGACAGGGAGGCAGAGACCTATGAAAAATGAAACGCAGCCTCAACTCAGCTCAGTCCCTCACCGAATTAAGGTGATCAGCAGAAGAAAGGGTGAGCTTTCTCTGGAGTAGTAATATAACATCATGTAGAACCTCACCAATATTTTGTAATGTCTACTATTCAATAAAAAATACTAGGCATCCCAAGAGACAGGACCATATGACTGAAAAACAAAAGAAAAAATTACAGTATTTTGGTAATCCCAGCTATTGGACTTAGTAGACAAGACTATATATAAGAAATGGACTTAGTAGACAAGACTATATATAATAAATATGTTCAAAAAATAAAAGATGAAGAATTCCAGAAAATTGGAATCTATATGAGGAACAAAAGAGAAATTCTATAAGTGAAATACATAAATGCTGAAATTAAGTACTTATTAGATATGTCAGAAGATAGAACTGGCAGAATGGAAAACAAGGCAATAGGAAATATCCAAACAGAAGCACACAGATCAAAAAATACTGAAAAATACAGAAAAGAGCATAACAGGCATGTAAAACACGTTAAAAAAATCTAAAATATGCATAACTGGAACCTCAAAAGAGGAAAGAGGGAATGAGCAGAGGCAATATATAAAAAGATGATGGCCAAGGATTTGTCAAAACTGATTAAAGACAACAACCCACAGATTCACAAAGTTCTGCAAATCCCCAGAAGAATAAATATATTAAAAAAAAAACAAAACCTAAGCACATCTCATTTAAATTTCTGAAAACCAAAGAAAAACTTCTTAAAAGCAGCCAGTGTAAAAAAAGATACCTTACCTTCAACAGAACTGTTGTTGGACTGTCGAATACTATAAAACAACAGAATGACTACTTAAGGAGCTGAGAGAAAACAACTGCTCACCATAACTCTATGGCTAGCAAAAATACCCTTTATAAGTGAAGGCAAAGTAAAGACATTTTCAGACAGACAAAAAACTGAGAAAACTAGTCACTAGCAAACTTGCACTAGAAGACAAAAGAAAAATAATCTAAGATGAAAATTCAAAAGGAATTAAAAGCAACAAAAGAGGTGAATATGTGGGAAAATATAAATAAATATTATCTGTATAAACAAAAAATAATGGGGGCTTCCCTGGTGGCACAGTGGTTAAGAATCCGCCTGCCAATGTAGGGGACATGGGTTTGAGCCCTGGTCCAGTAAGATCCCACATGCCACGGAGCAACTAAGCCCATGTGCCACAACTGCTGAGCCTGCACTCTAGAGTCTGCAAGCCACAACACTACTGAAGCCTGTGAGCCTAGAGCCCGTGCTCTGCAACAAGAGAAGCCACTGCAATGAGAAGCCCGTGCACCACAACAAAGAATGGTCCCGGGCTTCCCTGGTGGCGCAGTGGTTGAGAGTCCGCCTGCCGATGCAGGGGACACGGGTTCGTGCCCCGGTCCGGGAAGATCCCACATGCTGCGGAGCGGCTGGGCCCGTGAGCCATGGCCGCTGAGCCTGCGCGTCCGGAGCCTGTGTTCCGCAACGGGAGAGGCCACAACAGTGAGAGACTAAAGTACCGCAAAAAAAAAAAAAAAAAAAAAGAATGGTCCCTGCTCACCGCAACTAGAAAAAGCCCGCGTGCAGCAACAAAGACCCAACGCAGCCAAAAATAAATAAATTAAATAAATAAATTTTTAAAAAACCCTATGCAGAGACAAAAATATGCAAAGTTTAAAAAACAAACAAACAAAAATAATGTCTTAAAATACATACAAAATACATGTAAAGTAATATGTGTAATAATAAAATGATAAAGATGGGGGTCAGAGGAACACTAATGGGAGACTGATCAAAGTTATTATTTTTACTAGAATATTATAAGTCAAGGGTAATATAATTTCTAGGGTAAGCAATAAAAGAATGCACAACTAACAAGGTAATAAAGAGAGAAATAGAATAATACAAAAGAAGTCAAGATAAGAGAGAAAAAAGAATACAAAACAGTTTGGAAAAATTGAAATCAAGTAATAAGATAGTAGGTATTAACCCAAGTACATCACTAATTGCATTATATATAAATGGCCTAAAGACTATGTAAAAGAGTAAGGTTGTTGGACTAGGTATAAATAAAAACGAAACAAAAAACCCCTATGTCATTTACAAAGACACATTTTTCAATATAAGGACAGAGATAGGTTAAAACTAAAAAGACGGCAATCAATAAACAATGAAAGAACCAACCAAAAACAAGACTACACTTTATGACAAGGAGTGTTCCCAGAGATAAAGAAGGTCATTTCTTAAAGACAAAATAAAAGAATCAATTCACCATGACTAAAAAGTAAATCTAAACATATATGTACCACTTAATACAGCTTTAAATTATTTTAATAAAAAACAGAAGTAAAATGGGAAATACACGAATCCACAATCAGAGTGAGTTTGATACACTTCTCTCAATAAGAATAGTGCGACAAAAATTCTATGAGAATACAGAAAATCTAAACAAGTCAATTACAAACTTGACCTAAACAACATATTTATAATCATGGCACCCAACAATGAGTGGAATCTATTTAAAACATACACATGGAATCTTTACCAAAACTGGCCATATTGTAAGCCCTAAAATAAGCCACAAAAAACTTCTTAGTTTTCAGACTGTTCGATGACTAAAATGGAATTAAGGTAGATATCAATTACAAAAAGAACCCTAGAAAATACCCAACTGTTTGGCTGTTTGGAAATGAGACAAAAAAACTCCTAAATAACCCATAATCAACAAAGGAAATCATAACTGAAATTTAAATTGTATATAATTATATATCATATGTATTACATTTTAATGTTTATATATATATATGTATAATCTACATATAGAAGTAGTAAAGACAATAAATAAAATGTCAGCAAAAGCTATACTAAGAGAAAATTTATAACCTGATATGCATGTCAGAAAATAAGAAAGCCTGAAAAACAATCAATGGTAAGCTCCATCTCAAGGAGCTGGAAAAATAATGGCCAATCAAACCTAGAAAAAGTAGAAAAAAGGCAATAACAAGTAAAAGAGGAAAAAACCCACAAATTACCAATATCAGGAATGAAGGACAGAAAATTACTAGAAATATAATGAGGATACTATAAATAATAAATTCAACGTTAGGATGAAATGAACTAATTCCTTGGAAAAAGATCACAACTTACCAAAAATCATAAAAGAACAAATATAAAATCTAGTTTTCTATCAACATTTATGAAGAAATTTAAGCCACCATTAGAAATTATCCCCCCAAAAAAACTCCAAGCCAAGATGGTTTCACTAGAAAAAATTTATCAAACGTTTAAGGAAGAAGTTACAGCAATCATATACAAACTCTTCCCCAAAAAAGGAAACTTTCTCAACTCAACTCACACCTCACAAAACCAGCATAATTTTTATAACAAAACCCAACAGGGACTATATAAGAAAGGAAAATCACATTTCATGACCATAGATGTAAAAATCATATCCCAAATTAGTAAATTAATCCAGAACAATATAAAAAAGAATAATATACCACACCAAATAAAGTTTTGTTCCAAGGATACAATGCTGGTTTAACATTTGAAAAATCAGTTAATGCAATTAATGGCATTCACAGAAAAAGGGCAGGAAATCACACAATCTATTCAACAGAGACAATAAAAGCATGTGATGAAATCCAACACCCATTTATTATGAAAACTCTTAACAGACTAAGAAGGGAATTTCCTCAATCCTATAGAAAGCATATACACCAAACCACAGCAAACCTCATACTTTGTAGTAAATGACTGAAAGCGTCCCCTGAGATCAAAGATGAGGCAAAAGTACCTGTTATCACCACCCTATTAAACACTGTATTGGAAGTCCTCACTAGGGCATCAAGAAGAAATAATAGCTAAAGGATTAGAAGGAAAGAAATACAGAGAGCAGTTCTCCTGGGTTCCCTTACCCTGCTGTTCTCCACCTGGGAGCCCCTTCCTAATAAAGTCTCTTGCTTTGTCAGGGAAAAAAAAAAAAGAAAGAAGAAATAAAAGGTGTATGAACTGGAAAGAAACTGTCATTATTCACAGATGACATGTGCTCCAGTTACCAAATTTGTATCTCTCAGTTCCAAACTCACCCTTCAACACATGCTCTGTGATAATGGAAGGGATTCCTTTCATCATTTCTTCTTTACAGTGAGCATGATTTTAAACTTTCTCAATAGAGTGTTGGAGAAACACTGCAGGATGAAGGGGGCTTCTCTTGTTGGTTGGGGCTGCTGCATAGTCGGCAGTAAGTGTGAGGAAATCTATGCCCATGTGCCTAGAATGATCTTTCAGCAACCTCACAGTCCCAGCCCAGCCTAGTAAACACCTTCCTGTAGCCCTCCCAAAACAGTGAGAGGCCTGCGTACCGCAAAAAAAAAAAAAAAAAAAAAGAATGAGACAAAGGAACACAACTTACCAATATCAAGAATGAAAGAGGATATCACTAGAGACTGCCGACATTAAAAATACAATAAGGAATATTACAAACAACTCTATGCACGTAAACTAGACAATTTAGATGAAGTGGACCAATTCCTCAGAAGCCAGACTACCAAAACTCACCCAAGATGAAACTGATAATCCGAATAGTCTTCTAACTATTCAAGAAATTGAATCTGTAATTTAAAACCTCCTAAAAAAGATATCCAGGCCAAATGGTTTCACTGGTAAAATCTAACTAACAATTTTAAAAGAATACCAATTCTACACAATCTCTTCCAGAAAATAGCAGAGAACTAATCCCAACAAATTCTATGAAGTCAGGATTACTTAATATTAAAGCCAAAGAGAATACAAAGGAAGAAAAAACTACAGACCAATACCCCCAGTGAACACAATGCAAAAATCCTTAACAAAATAGTAGCAAATCAAGTCCAAAAATATATTAAAAGCATTATATACCACAACCTAGTAGGGTTTGTTCCAGAAATCTAAAGTTGGTTCCATATTCAAAAATCAATCAATGTAATCCACCAAATCAACAGGCTAATAACAAAGAAAAAAATCACATGATCATACCAAATGATGCAGAAAAAGCATTCATGATTTTTAAAAGTTTCCAGCAAAGTACATACAGAAAGTAACTGCCTCAACTTGATGAAGTACATATACAAAAACCCTACAGTTAACATCATACTTTGTGGTGAAACACTGGATTCCTACCTTTAAGATTGGAAACAAGGGAAGAATGCCTGCTCTCACCACTCTTACTCAGCATAGTACTGGAAGTCCTATCAGCACAATAAAACAAGAAAAGGAAATAAAAAGTGTAGAGATTGGAAAAAGAAAACCATCCCTATTTGCAGATGACATTACTGTCTACATAGAACATCCCAAGGAATCTCAAAAGACACTTTTAAATTAGTAAAAAAAAAAAGAAGAAAAAAAGTATTCGTCCTAGAATTAATAAATTCAACAAGGTTGCAGAATACAAGAAAAACATACCAAAAAATTGTATTTCTATATACAATTGCATTTTTATATATAAGGAGCATGTAGAAACTAAGTTAAAACAATATATTTATAATCACATTTATTTTTAAAAAAAGAAACACCTGGGTATATGTCCAACAAGACATGTATAGGGCTTGTATGCTGAAAACTATAAAATGCTGATGAAATCAAGGAAGATACAAATAAATGGACAGATACACAGTTATACTGGTTTGCTAGGGCTGCTGCAACAAAGTCCCACAAACTGTGTGGCTTAAACAACAGAAATTCATTGTCTCACATTTCTGGAAGCTAAAAGTCTGAGATCAAGGTGTTGGCAGAGCCATGCTCCCTCTAAAGGTGCTAGGGAAGGATCTGTTCCAGGTATCTCTCCTAGCTTCTAGTAGTTCCTTGGCTTGTGGCAGCATAAATCCGATCTTCACACAGCATTCCCCCTGTGCCTCTTCACATACCTTCCCTCTATGTGTGCCTGTGTCCAAAATTCCCTTTTATAAGGACACCAGTCATACTGGAATAGGAGTCCCTCAGTACTCCACTACTCCAGACCCTATTTCCAAACAAGGTCACATTCTGAGGTACTGGGGGTTAGGGCTTATTAGGGGGACTCAAGTCAATCCATAACAACACTGTTCATGGACTGGAGATTCAACATGTAAGGGTGTCAATCTTCCCCCAAATGATCCCTAGACTTAATGAAATTTCTGTCAAAAGCCAGCATGCTTTTAGTAGCTAAAGACAAGCTTATTCTAAAATTTGTATTAAAAAAACAAAAGAAGTAGAATAAATGAAACAATTTTGAAAAAGAAAGTGGGAAAAATCATGCTCTCCAATTTTAAGACTTACTATATAGCTAACAGTAATCAAGACACTGTGGTACTGGTGCTAAAATAGACACAAAGATAAAACAGGACAGAAGAGAGAACACAGATATAAATCCACACAAGAAAAGCCAACTCATTTTTCACAAAGAAGCAAAAGCAATTCAATGGTGGAAGGATAGATAGTCTTTTCAACAAATAGTGCTAAAGCTAGTGGATATTCACAGCCAAAAAACTGAAACTTACTTTACACAAATTAACTCAAAATTGATCATAGATTTAAATGTAAGACATAAAGCTATAAAACTTAAGAGAGAGACTCTTCCAGACCCAGGATGAAAAGTTCTTAGAAATGACACCAAAAGCACAGTCCAAAAGAGGAAAAAGAAATTGGTAAATAGGACTTCATTAAAATTTAAGACTTCTGTTTTCCTAAAGACCTTGTTAAAAGGATGAAAAGGCAAGCTACAGACCAGGATAAACTATTTACAAACCATATATCAAACAAAGGATTTGTATCTAGAATTTATAAAGAACTCTCAAAACTCAAAAGTAAAAAACAAATCAATTGAAAAATGAACTAAAGACATGAACATTTTATCAAAGAGAATATATGAATGGCACATGAAAAGATGTTCAATATCATTAGCCATGAGGGAAATACAAATTAAAACCACATGAGATACCACATCATATTATAACAGCTGAATAAAAAATAGTGAAAATAGCAAATGGTGGTGAGAATGCTGAGAAAGTAGATCTCTCATACACTGCTGGTGGGAATGTACAATGGTACACCCGCTATGGAAAATAGCTGAGCAGTTTCTTAAAAATCCAAACATATGCTTATCATACGATCCAGCAATCACACTCCTGGGCATTTATCCCCCCAAAAGGAAAACTTATGTCTGCACAAAAACCTGTACAGGAATGTTCATAGCAGCTTTATTTGTAATAGCAAAGAGCTGGAAACAACTCAGTATCCGTCAATGGATGATTAAACAAATTGCAGAACATCTATATAATGGAATACTACTAAGCAATTAAAAACAATGACTACTGATACATGCAACAACTTGGATGGATCTCAAGGGTATTATGCTAAATGAAAAAAAGCCAATCTCAAAAGATTATATATACTGTATGATTCTATTTATATAAATTCTTGAACTGACAAAATTATAGGGCTAGAGAACAAGTTAGTGGTTACTTGGAAATAGGAAAGGGGGGAGGGAGAAAAGAAGCACAAAGGAGTTCCTCGGTGGCGCTAAAACAGTTCTGTATCTTAACCAAAGTGATGGCTACACGAATTTATACATGTGATAAAACTGCAAAGACAATATACACACATGTACATGTGCATTCACAGACACAAAAATGACTACATGTAAAAACTGATGAAATATGATAAGAGCTATAGATTGTATCAATATTAACTTCCAGGGTTTTTTTGTTTTTTTTTTTTTTTGGTATGCGGGCCTCTCACTGTTGTGGCCTCTCCCGTTGCGGAGCGCAGGCTCCGGACGCGCAGGCTCAGCGGCCACGGCTCATGGGCCTAGCCGCTCCGCGGCATGTGGGATCTTCCCGGATCAGGGCACGAACCCGTGTCCCCTGCATCGGCAGGTGGACTCTCAACCACTGCGCCACCAGGGAAGCCCAACTTCCAGGTTTTGATACTGTATAATAGTTATATAAGATAGGAAGACTGGGGGAAAACTAGGTACAGTACAAAGAATCTCTCTGCACTATTTTGATGTATGTACATACATCATACATATATGCATATGTATGCCTTAAGTAAGTCTCAAACTTGTGTGGTCCTCAGCAATGCATACAATACCAACTAATCCAATATAGTGATGTTACTATGTTAGTAAAACCTCCATTTGTGAGCCCCATCATGAATTATAAAATTGACTTGAGTGACTATTTTGTGCTGCTTGCACTGAGTCTAAAGCTATAAGTTTATGCTTCTGCCACTTGTTAGCTATAAGTACCTTGTGCTGTATCTCAGCTAGCATTTACTGACACTTACTACAGGCTAGGCAGTGTTGTAAGTGCCGCACACATCTTATTTAATCTTCTCAACAATCCCATAAGGTAGGTATTATCATTAGTCATCCCATTTTATAATACACATGAAAAAAAATGAGACACAGAAAGTTAAGTAGCTTGCCCAAGATCACATAACTACAAAGACAGTTCCAAGAGTTAAACCTCTGCATTCTTATCCAGAGCCCTTGAGCTTAACCAATTTGTTCTATGTAACCTCTGTAAATTTCAGGTTTTTCCTCTGTAAAATGGTCTTATTACATACAAATAAAAATAGGGACTTCCTTGGTGGTGCAGTGGTTAAGAATCCGCCTGCCAATGCAGGGGACACGGGTTCGAGCCCTGGTCCGGGAAGATCCCACATGCCACGGAGCAACTAAGCCTGTGTGCCACTGAGCCTGTGCTCTAGAGCCCGCAAGCCACAACTACAGAGCCTCATGGCCACAACTACTGAAGCCCACGCGCCTAGAGCCCGTGCTCTGCAACAAAGAGAAGCCACCGCAATGAGAAGTCCGTGCACCACAACGAAGAGTAGCCCCCGCTCACCGCAACTAGAGGAAGCCTGCGTGCAGCAACAAAGACCCAATGCAGCCAAACATTTTTTTAAATTTTTAGGGCTTCCCTGGTGGCGCAGTGGTTGAGAGTCTGCCTGCCGATGCACGTGACACGGGTTCGTGCCCCGGTCTGGGAGGATCCCACATGCCGCGGAGCGGCTGGGCCCGTGAGCCATGGCCGCTGAGTCTGCGTGTCCGGAGCCTGTGCTCTGCAACGGGAGAGGCCACAACAGTGAGAGGTCCGCGTACCACACACACAAAAAAAATTTAAAGGTTAAATTAAATTTAAAAATAGAGTACAGAACCCAGTAAATGACATTTTAAAAGGAGATTAGGAAAGAGTTGCAAATTAATAAAGCTGCAGAAGGCCTATGTGATCGGCATGAGGAACCCTGCTGATTTCCCATTCTCAACTCCCAAGTGAGAAAGTCAACTGTCAACTGGAATGGTGTTTTTAAAAAGCAAAACAAAACACGCATGAATCTTTAAATCACTATGCTGGGTGAAAGAAACCAGACATTAAAAAGTAGATACTATATTAATTACATTTATATAAAACTCAGAAAACTAAAACTAATCCATAATGACAGAAAGCAGATCAGTGGTTGCTTGGAACAGGGAGCCAACTCAGGGAGGTGGACTACAAAGGGACACAAGGAAGCTTCTGAGGTGATGGAAATGTTTTATATCTTGACAGTGGTGATGGTTTCATGGATATATACATCTGTCAAAACTCATCAAATTGAACACTTTAAATCGGTGCAATTTATTGTACACAAATTATACCTCAATAAAGCTGTTACATAAAAACCAAAAAAATTAATATTTTTCAAATAAGCAAACTGCCTTGATTTGAACCCTAACAATTTTTAGCCTCAGCAAAATCAAAATTAAATGAGCTAGCCTGATACTGCAAAGTTGAGAATATGTTAAGATAAGGAATACTATCAAAGCTCTATAAGGGAGAAAAAAGGAACTTTAGCTGATTAAATTTTTAAAAGATTCTTACTGAGTACTTCCCTAAGCAGTAATACTTTTATTCACTAAATTAAGACCAGGGTATACAAAGTTTACAAACTGAAAAGTAACTTTCTAAAATTAAATTTCTGCTTTCTTCAACAAAGGTGCAAGACATGGAACCTTCTATTCTTTGTTCAGATTCAAATCAACCAAGCCTTTGTGCTCTCATTCTCTTTCTTCTTTGAAATTTCCATTCCTGTTACCATAGGAACCTGCTAGCTGACAAGCCCTCAAGCATAGCAACAGCCTAAGCTTAGCAAGGAGTGTGAAAAGGGGACAGAGTCAAAGGCCAAAATTTGACTCAAGAGAATCAGAATTCCAATCTTTGTCACTCTACAAAGGGTCTGATAACCATAGAAACTGTATCCTACTAGGTTTGGGAATATTATGACTAAATTCACTAAATGTGAAACCAAATGTGGAATGGCATTGAAAATTCAAAAATGGTATTCATTCTATTTCAGATCCAAATTAGAGTGAGAAATTATTAAAAAACAACTTTTTAGAATAATTTTACGTGATTAAAAATAAGACCTTTTAAAAACTTTTTTGTAACAAATAAAATTCCTAATGAGAAAAGGTCTAAAACTTTAAGAATTATACTTTATATATACATATTTTAAAAATTCTAGGTTTGCAATAAAATACCTTTAATCCCACAGATTTGCTTTTCTTTTACAAATCTTACTTTTTTAAAATGTCTTATGACAGCATATTAAATACTTTCCAATACTCTTTCAGTGCATTGGTTTGCAGAAAGATGACATTATCACAGGCGTATATTTATCTTCTTAAGTCAAAGGGGAGTTTCCAGAGCAGCCCATAAAATTTGACTTCTCTTTTACTTTTGAAAAAAAGTAAACTTTTTTCAAATATCATGAACAGTTGTGAATTATGGTCTGTCTCAAAAGATAAAACTTCACAAACCAAATTCCATCACACTTAGTAATTTAATTTAAAATAAGTATTTTTAAGGCATTCCTTTAAAGTGATTTGTCACACAAGAAAATCAATTAAAATTTTAAAAGCTATTTTTTTCCTATAGTCAGAAATAACTAAACGCAATTAACTCTCCACTACTTGTGTGTACATTTTTCAATTTAGAAGTTTCTTAATTCCTGGTTGGTTTCCCTGTCACACAATAGGCTTCTCAATCCACTTCACTAGATTGTTGTTTGCTTAGGGAAAACCACCTTATTAATATTAACCTAAACAAAAGATAATCAGAGAGGTAAATCTGCTGGATAATGCATGTATTCTAAATGTATAAACAATGAATTTCAAGAATAAACATAATCAAAGAAATTTCATTTCCTAAGAAGCCTATCCACAAAATGTTAATTATTGGTACAAAGGGGTATATTATTCTCTTAAAAACAAACAAAAAATCCACCTGTCTTTCAAGGTCAATTCAAATATGATCTGCAGCTAATCTCTTCCACATATGATCCTTCTCTCTTTTGAATCCTCTTAGCACGTTATGCCTATTTATGGCATTTACCAAGTTCTTCCTTAAGTTTCAGTCATTCAATCAAAATACACTTAATAAATACTAAGTCTTAGACACTGCAACTGGGAGCTAGACAAAAAAGGACAGCTGAGATTTTTAAAAATAAAGTTTCTGTACTAATTTTACTATTTTGAAAACACAATGTGCTTCTTACAGAAAAATCAGAAAATACTGATACAAACATTAAATAAAAAACATAGAAAACACAAATAAATTGTGCTAATTCAGAAACAATCACTGTTGGCCTTGGCAAAAATCTCTCCAGATCACTTACTCTACATGAACATGTTTTTTTTTCCTTCAACAAAAACAGGATGATACCACACGAAATGTTTTGCTATCCACTCTTTTTTCCTACTTATTAATGCATCAAGTACAACCATTAGAATACGACAGGCAAAGATGGAGATGAGACTATTAAGGCAGAAAGAACATGAGAGGTCTAGAGATGAGAGAGTTGGTTTGCTTTATTTTTTTTCTTACACTTATAAGTGGGGTACACTTATAAGTGTAAACACAATGTTGAAAGCTTCAAGTCATTTTGATCTCCACTCCTCCCCCACCCCGCCAAAAAAGGGCAAAGTAAAATACTAGTGTTCACAGGAAAGTGCTATCTTTGGTATTGGTATGAGGATTACCATTACCATCGCCAAAAAGCCCATCACTATTTATCAATTACAACTCCAAGAGATTAAGTGCTTAGGTACAGCACTATAACCATAACCATGACTACCACCAACTCTTACAGAAGACACAGTTTATAAAGTTCATTAACTCACTCAAACATTTCTTTAGCAATTATGGGTTAGGCACTATGTTAGCTGCTGGCCCTACAAAGATGAATAAGGACATCAACAGCAAGCTCTGCTTTCAAAAGCAAATGTCCTTCAGTAAGAACTCAATTTAAAAAATGAGGACAGGGGCTTCCCTGGTGGCGCAGTGGTTAAGAATCCACCTGCCAATGCAGGGGACATGAGTTCGATTCCTGGTCCGGGAAGGTCCCACATGCCGCGAAGTAACTAAGCTCATGCACCACACTAACTGAGCCTATGCTCTAGAGCCCGCGAGCCACAACTACTGAGCCCATGCACCTAGAGCCCGTGCTCTGCAACAAGAGAAGCCACTGCAATGAGAAGCCCGCGCATCACAATGAAGAGTAGCCCCCGCTTGCCACAACTAAAGAAAGCCCGTGTGCAGGGCTTCCCTGGTGGCGCAGTGGTTGCGCGTCCGCCTGCCGATGCAGGGGAACCGGGTTTGCGCCCCGGTCTGGGAGGATCCCACATGCCGCGGAGCGTCCGGGCCCGTGAGCCATGGCCGCTGAGCCTGCGCGTCCGGAGCCTGTGCTCCGCGACGGGAGAGGCCACAGCAGAGGGAGGCCCGCATACCACAAAAAAAAAAAAAAAAAAACAAACAAAAAAAGAAAGCCCGTGTGCAGCAACGAAGACCCAATGCAGCCAAAAATAAAATAAATTTATAAAAAAAAAAAATGGGGACAATATCATACCCATCAGAATGGCTATTATTCCAAAACAAAACAAACAAACAAACAAAAAACCCAGAAAATAACTAGCACTGGTAAGGATATAGAGATATTGGAACCCTCGTGCACTGTTGGTAGAAATGTAAAATGGAGCAGCTGCTATGCAAAACTGTGGTGGTTCCTCAAAAAATTAAACATAGAATTATCATATTATCCTGAAATTTCACTTCTGAGTGTATACCCAGAAAAAGTTTAAAGCAGAGAAACAGATATTTATACATCCATATTCAAAGCAGCTATATTCACAACAGCCAAAAAAGTGGAAGCAACCCAATTGTCTGATGAATTAATGGTTAAACTAAATGTTTTGTATATACGTACAATGAAATATTATTCAGCCTTAAAAAGGAAGGAAATTCTGACAGATGCTACAACATGGATGAATCTTGAAGACATTATGCTAAGTGAAATAAGCCAATCACAAAAGGACAAATATTGTATGATTCCACTTAAATGACGTACTGGAGTAGTCAATTTTTTTTTGTTTTTGGCCAAGCGGCCCAGCTTGTGGGATCTTAGTTCTGCAACCAGGGACTGAACCTCACAGCAGTGAAAGCGCAAAGTCCTATCCACCGGACCCCTGGGGAGTTCCCTGGAGTAGTCAAATTCAGAGAGAAAGAAAAAAAGAAAGAAAGAATGGTGGTTGCCAGGGACTGGGGAATGGGAGAATGGGAAATTATTGTTTAATGGGTATAGAATTTTAGTTTTGGAAGCTGAAAAAGTGCTGGAGAAGGATGTGATGACATACCAAGGCAACTGTATTTAATGCCACTGAACTGCACACTTAAAAATTGCTGGGATGGGGAAATTCCCTGGAGGTCCAGTGGTTAGGACTCTGTGCTTTCACTGCCAAGGGCAGGGGTTCAATCCCTGGTCAGGGAACTAAGATCCGGAAGGCCGCACGGTGCGGCCAAAAAAACCCAAAAAAGATTGGAATGGTAAATTTTATGTTATGTTTATTTTGCCATAATTAAAGAAATCTTTTTGAGGACTATCTATAAACGCTACTATGGAATATCCAGGATATATTGTTAAGTGAAAAAAGCAAGGTAGAGAAAATAAACAGTATGACACTATATAAAAGGAAAGTGAAAGAATATATAAATATAGACAGATACTGTATAAACATTTTATATAATTGTTATATTATATTTATAATTTTTAATGGAAGGATAAACAACAAAACTTAAAAAAAAGACTACCCCCTAAGGGAAGGAAAGAATAAGGTAGAAGGGAGAGGGACAGAAACTAGACTTCTCTGATTGTACCCTGTCCTATATATAAAGTTCTGAAACATAATTATAAAACAAACTTAAGCAAAAAAAAAATTTTTAAGTCATTCTTTAAAATCAAAATGAAACACAAACCTAAATTGTGTACTAATTAAACCAAACAGAGAAGTACTTAAGTAACTTAAAACACAGTAATTTGACTGTACATCCTTGGTGAAATACATCCCTAAGGACTAAAAGAAGTAGAAAGAAATCTAAAACTGCTTTCAGTAATTACATTGTTAGTAATAATATTGCTATTATTCTGAAATTATATAATGTCTCTATATAATAAGGTTTCAGTATAACAAAAATAAAATTTAAAACTGTTAAATAAAAACTCTGCAATATGATTTAATTGCAAGTATCAGTATAAACTCATGATGTACTTTCTTTTTAAAAAAAGTATTTCCTAGCTCTGTCTATGAAAAGGCCTAAAAATGACTAACCTAGTATCAATAAGGGTAACACCCAGATAGCAGTCTGTGAAAATCCTTTCCAACTAAAAGGAACCAGTGCTCCCTAAAAAAACTGATAATTCAAGGTCTAAGGCAGAATTTTATGAAATGAGGTTGGATCATACCAGAAAGCAAGGAAGCTATTAGAAATCACTAGGGTAGTGTCAAATACACTTAAGAGCTACCTTGAAGCGGCTCCCACTACCAAAGACAGAACAATTTGAGCCCTAATAAAATAATAACTGCAATGGACTGAAACACATCAAATATGGTAAAAATCCATGAGTTCATAATGATACTTAAAAAGAAAAAAAAAGACCTCATCAGTCACTTTTGAAAGATTCTTGTGAATCAATTTATTATCCTAAAAACTAATAAACAAAGGAAAACAATCAAGTATTTATCCTGTCTTTCTTATAAAAACTGAACACAACAGTAACTTAATAGTCCAATAGTCAAAAAGAGGAAGTTTCTGTTTATAAAGTAGTCTGGCTGAGAAATGAAGAATGACAGAACTAGAATATCACCATTTTGCAAACCCCTAATAAAATTATTGACCTAAGAGACGATCGATGGCTGCTAAAATTACAAAGAGTAACAAGCAGACATCATGTGCCTACGAAGTATTCTTTCAAAACAAAAACAAAAACAGAGACAGAGGAACATGGTAAATAACATCACAGGGATGCAATCTGCAAAATAAAACTATGAGAAATAGGGCAAACATACTACAAGAAAAAAGGGAGAGGGGTAAGGGAAGGAGAAACTATAAACTGAGACATCAATTGAATGCATTGATGAACTCTGATTTGAAAAGTCAACTATAAAAAAAACTGAAATTCTAAGAGTAATTTAAACATTAATTTTATATTTGATGATACAGGTATGATGTTTACATATTTTGAAAGAGTCTTTATAGAGATATATACGGAAATATTTATGGATGAAATTATGGTGTTTGGGATTTGCTTTAAAGTAACCCAGGTGGGTGTGCAGTCATAAATGAAACAAGAATAGCTATGTGTTGATAATTTTTGAAGCTGGATGATGGGTATATGGTGTTCATTATATCACTCCATACATTTCTATCAATATATAACTGAAATTTTCCGTAATAAAAAGTTATGGGCAGGGACTTCCCTGGTGGTCGGTCCAGTGGTTAAGAATCCACCTTCCAATGCAGGGGACACGGGTTTGATCCCTGGTCGGGGAACTAAGATTCCACATGCAGAGGGGCATGGTAAGACCAGGAAATCATTTTAAATATTTAAGAAAATTCAGATACTGTAAACCACCAGCCTTAAGGCTGAACAAAAGAACCCATTTTCAAAATCATGTTACCTTCAATATTTAGTAACTGAATTATGAGTACTATTAGTATAGTCTGTTCTTTAAAGTTTTATTATCAAAAACAGAAAAGATGTAATCATATCATAACTTGGACAATTTTAAACTTCTGAATGGCTATTATCTCCCAAGTTCCAGTGTTTCAAATTTCTTTATAAAAGAATAATGTCTGAAAACTAAGATGAGTAACCTTCCCCAAACATGAAATCTTCAATCCATTAGAGTTTGAACCTAAATACATCACTTTTTAATGTACAAGATGTAGTTAAAAACATTATTTTCCTGTTGTCTATCAGACACATTCATTAGATTGGTTTAACAGGGCAATACAAGAATCATTTTCTACGACATGTCAAATAATAGATCAAGTCTTACCTCCATTGCTAAAGCTGCTGTCTGTTGGTCATAATGATTCAGAAGATTAGGCATGAAGGTAGTATTATAAGGCAAATCTTGGCACATCCTCAAGGTAATAGGTTCACAAGAAAACAAACTGTGCCCACCTATATGCCCCACAAACATAGTCAAGGGCCACAGAATGAAGACGATCCAACTCATAGCCATGCTTCCTCGACTGAACGAGACTCAGATGATCAGGCCTACTCAATATGTATTTTAGATCTTTATACACTTGCAGGTCTCAGCTTGAAAGTACTTCTTCTATCTTTCTGTTAAGTTCTTCAAACAGAAATACTCTTTGCACCGTCAGAGGTTTGTTAACTTGGTCTCACAAAAGGCATTTGTTTTTGGTTTCACAATATGGGAAAATGACATCATCTTGCCTCTTCTTTTCATTTTATTACATGGGGCACCACTTGGCCAACATATCAAGTTGATCAACCACATTCCCAAACAACAGATTCCATCTTAGGAGAAGAGCTATTTCTTCCCTTGATTGAAATATCTGAAAAGAAATTTTTTTAAAATGGGAGAAGTTAGTCATTTCCTCTCAAAATACTATGGACTTGATATTAAAATCTTTGATTAGCTCAGTAAAGTTGCAGGATACAAAATCAGTATACAAAAATCAGTTGCGTTTCTATACACTAACAATGAACTACCAGAAAGAGAAATTTTTTTAAAAAATCTTTGATGAGAGATATAATACTGACCTAATAGATAAAATACATGGGTATTTCATAAAGATATAGTATAGTTTTTCTACTTTATCATTTATGGTACAGATATACTAACATAATACATAAATAGCACTCAAAGGCAAATTTTCTTCCCTCAGTTGCCTATATAACGTATCATTTAATTTCCCATCTATGATGGCAATTTTTCATTTGTCACAAGACATAATTGATCCATTTTGAAAAATCTGTATGCTGTTGTCCTAAATTTTATTTAAATATCTGCCACACTTATAACCTAAGTAATTTAAATTTTATTATATGTGTTTTAATCATTAATAGTGCAGTTTTTACATTAAATGATTTGGCAGATGGTATCTGCGAAAGATGTAAAATATAAATAAATAGAAAGATATGGATTCAAGCCTCTTTATAGCTCTTTGAGTCACTTAACTTCTCTGAACTCAGAACTTTCCTTCCTGAAAATAGCACCTCCCTAACAAAGATGATTTATGAGTGAATTATGAAGTAATGCATGTAAAAGTACTCTATAAAAGGTAAAGCAACATCAAACATTAGGTAGTTTTATAGCTGAATAACAGCTGATACAAAGACTACTATCAACCAATAATGAACTGGCAAATAGAAGATTCTAAAAGTAGTATCAGGACATTTCCCCAACATTACTTCATCCTTTTAGACAGTACAAAATTTAGTACCATAGATGTAGAAACATTTGACCAACAAATGCTTCATTACACACAGCCAAGTTGTAGAGACTAGAAATCATCCCTAGAAAGTTACAGCAGGAATAGGATTGATTCCCAGTTACATTTTCTTCCAAGTTTTAGAATCTTTGACTTGACACTACTTTTCCAGGGGCAAAAATATGCAGCTCATTTGGGGTTGGAAGGGTATAGGTGGAGTGGAAGGCAGGTCTGGCAGGAAAAAAGCATATTCTAAGCTATCATACTTTCATTTGGTTTCATAATGATGTTAAATTTGCTTTTATTTCATTTTGTTTCATAGATATTAGATATTTCTGTTTGTGGTAGACAGCCTAGATTGGGAAAACATGAAAAAGACAGGTTCAGAAATTCTCAGAGACCCGGGTTAACAGACAACTTAAATATATACTAGGGCCTGTGACAGCTTAGACCTTGAGACCTGGAACTGGTTTGGCTTAAGCAGGGAAGGAAACTGTCCTCTGTGCACTGACTATCAATGACTGGGACCTCTGCATCCCAAGCTTTAATTACTAGGCAGAAAAAACTATTTGGAGAAAGTAAAGCAATGGCTGAATCTTCCCAATTTCTCCCCCTAGTATTTGGTCTTGAGTAGTGGAAGAGAAAAGGAAAGTCTGTGGCCTCCAGAATTAGAAACACTAAAGATATGAGCAATCCCATCCCCAAACATCTAATCTCTCTAATACTGAAATCTCTAAACCAGAAATATTTGCAAAAGCTTCTTGGCCTGCCATATTTTTTCCTTCTTCAAGCTGGTCCCAAAAATGTGATGTCTGGCTATAGAAAACTGATAATAAACACAGTCATTTATATTTAAGCTTAATTACCATGCAGCACAGTAACAATTATGCAAATCATTAAATGTGTCAAATAACCACTGAAAGCTTTATTTGGTTACAGTATTAACACATCCATATAAGTTCCATCTTTGTAGTTTGCTGCTCATGCAGCAAGTTCATCTGCTTGCAACTAAAAAAAGTTAAAGGGAACATTGCTCCCTACTGAATATGTATATAACAATAAGAATTTCAAAAATTTCATTTAGACTAATCTATTTTTCAAGCAGTATGGGTTTCAAATATATGGTTTAAAGAAGACTACCACATAAAACTTGACGAAGAAACTAAGCAATAGCTCATTGGGTTTTTGAAACTAGATGAGAAACCCCCTTATACTTCTGCCTACTCTATTTACTTGTTTTTCTCTCAATTATTCCTTTTGCCTCATTTACAAGCAAGGCTTCCTACCACCTTACAAAAGTGCTTTCCTTTATGTACTACGACATTCAAATTTCCATATATCAGGACTTCCCTGGTGGCACAGTGGTTAAGAATCCGCCTGCCAATGCAGGGGACACCAGGTTTGATCCCTGGTCCGGGAAGATTCCACATGCCACAGAGCAACTAATCCCGTGCGCCACAACTACTGAGCCTGCACTCTAGGGCCTGCGTGCCCCAACTACTGAGCCCACATGCTGCAACTACTGAAACCCATGCGCCTAGAGCCCGTGCCCTGCAACAAGAGAAGCCACCACAATGAGAAGCCTGTGCACCGCAACGAACAGTAGCCCCCGCTCGCCACAACCAGAGAAAGCCCACGCACAGCAACAAAGACCCAACGCAGCCAAAAAATTAAAAAAATTAAATTTCCACATATCAAAACATTTTTGTAAAATTATGTTAGGCTGGGGTATAATCTTAATACATCAAGAGTAGTTTATGATTATTAAAATAAATAAGGAAAAAAACCAGCGGAATGCCGTGAGACAAAAAGAAAAATAGGAATAGTAAAAATCTTAAAGAATTTATATTTCCCCCAAATCAGAGGTGCCCTAATCTTAATGTGTAGCAGATTCATAGATTCCCCCATAAGTCTAAGAAATCTGAACCTCTGGAAAATGATATGCATTCTAATGATTATCTCAGGTTCTGTTACAGGTGATCTATAAATCATATTTTGAGAAATGCTATCCTAAAATAGAGTAATTTAAGAGTATAGGATATTTGTATGTAATTGTGTGCTTGGCAAAAGTAATACATAAATGAATTTTTTTAAAAGCAGATAAAGAATACTTTAATAGAAAAATGGGAAAAAGCCATAAATTTACAAAAGAAATACAAATAGCCAACAAACACATGAAAAGATATTCAACTTTACTACTAAAAACATGTGAACATGATATATAACATTTTTGCCAATCAGATAGGCAAAATAAGAATAACAGAACACAGTATAGGAGAGGGTGCAGGGAAAAGAACATTTTCAACATTCCAACACTTTCAAATACTATGGTTTTTTTTTGGCCGTGTGTCTTGCGGGATCTTAGTTCCCCCACCAGGGATTGAGTCCAGGCCATGGCAGTGAAAGTGCCTAACCTCTGGACTGCCAGGGAATTCCCCACTTTCAAATACTACTGGTGGGAATGTAAACTAGTTGGTATTTCAAAAAAAACAGCTACGTACATCAAAAGCCCTTAAAATGTGTACAATCTGATCCAGCAAACCTATTCTATAATTTATTCTAAGAAAGTAAACACAGGGACTTCCCTGGTGGCGCAGTGGTTAAGAATCTGCCTGCCAGTGCAGGGGACATGGGTTTGATCCCTGGTCTGGGAAGAACCCACATGCTGCAGAGCACCTAAGCCTGTACACCACAACTACTGAGCCTGTGCGCCCTAGAGCCTGTGCTCCGCAACAAGAGAAACCACCACAATGAGAAGCCCGCGCACCGAAACAAACAGCAGCCCCCGCTCGCCACAACTAGAGAAAGCCCGCGCACAGCAACGAAGACCCATGCGGCCAAAAATAAATTAAAAAAAAAAAGTAAACACAAGTACACATGATGTATAACCAAAATGTTAGTGCAACATTGTTTATAAAATAAAACCCAGAGGCAACCTGTAAGTTACTTATCTACCGATAAGTAACTGGTTTAACTATGGTACAACCAATACCTGATATACTCACTAAAAATGATGAGCAGGATCTGTATATGTTGACATGGTAAGACAGTAACAATAAGTAAAAAATAAAATTTAAAAAGGGTTTGCAAAACAGCATATATATATATATCTCACTTTTGTCAAAAAGATACATACACAGTACAGAATAAAACTATTTCAGTTGTTTAAAAATAAAATATTATAGGGAATTCCCTGGCAGTCCAGTGGCTGGGAGTCTGCGCTTCCACTGCAGGGGGCACAGGGTTCCATCCCTGGTTGGGGAACTAAGATCTCGCATGCCTTGTGGCCACAAAACGAAAACAAAAGATAAATAAATAAAATATTATAAATGCTAAAATTTTATTTAAAAATCTGTCATATATTATTTGTGTATGGGATAATTTAACTCTGCTAAATCTATAAATGTGTGCTGACTAGCTGACAAGAATACTAGCTGAATCACTGATTTATTGGCTGCTAATTATGCAACAAGCCAAGGGATACAAAACTGTCCTACTGTAGATAGTAAGAAAAGCAAAAAACTGATGATCAACATAGTATGAGTCAAAAACTGATTTTCAATATTGAAAAAAATCAGATCACTTATCAGCTGAATCAAATGTTGTTATTTACAGTTTTAAAAAAACTTTTGATATGTATTCTAAACTGCTTTTAAATAACATAATGAAATATCTGCTTCTAATCAGGATCATGTGAGTATGGGTAGCAACAGTCATTTTTCCTAAGGTAGAATCATCCTTGGAAAAGCTGTAAGTTGAAGTTCTAGACAGCAGGACACAGAGAAGATTCGGAACCCCAAGAGATACTGCCAAAATATAGCAACTCATTAAATAAAGGTTAAAAGTCCTTCTGGCATTCTTACTGATATTATATTTTTTTACTATAAGAATCTGCAGAATCTCCGCTGAATAAAGGGAACTGCTGGATTAACATAACTGGAGTGAACAGCCTCAGGAGGCAGGGCCCAGTGAAAAGTGAGCGATATGGCAACAGTTGTTCATGCCCTAACCCTGAGAAAAGAGGCACATTCACTTCTCTACAGAGCAATATAACATGGAAAACTGATTTCAGATTAAGCTACTTGATTATCATTTCATCACAAAACAAAAGGAATAGATACATTTAAACATACACCTTAATTTTTATCAATGTGTAACATCAGGAATCTGGTATTACCCAATTTACCAGTTTTCTTTTGATGATAGAAAGTAAAAGCCCTTAAAATAAGTTGAGTATTTGTCCTGAAGAACAGCAATAAAGGGGATGCAATCTTGGAAGACTGTCTTCCCAGGCTGGCTACAAAGCCAGACCCAAAGAACTCAAGTGGGAAAAGCAGGAGATGGCAACTGTGAAGAGGAGAGCAGGCTGAATCCCAGAAGAAACAATGACAACAGTGGGCCCTGAGGGCTTGTCAAGAGGGTCCTGCAACAAAAGATTATGTTCAGCAATTCTATTCCAATTCACACTTTCTGTACAGAAAGTGATCTGGTTCATCATTCTCAGTTTAGATTTAATTTTCTTGACACTCTATAAATGTAGATAACATTTTGCATTTCCAATTCAGAAATACATCTAAAGGTTGCCTCAAACACAGTGGCTACAATGGGAACAGGAGAAATATTCCTTGTCTTCTTTCAGAGGAGTTTTCCAAGAATGCATTACAAGGATTAGCAATGACTACCTCTAAAGAGTTTCTTCTCTCAAGTAAATTACTGTCTTGCTGGAGAGCAAAATATACATTCAGAGCATACTCACTGCTCTAAGTGTTAGGTTCCTTTTCCTAAAACCCATGTGGTTTTTGGCCTTTTGTTTTCCATATCTTATTACTTAAAAAATAAATTCATTCTCGAAATACTGTTTCCTGGTTGCAAAAAGAAAATTTATACAGCTCCATATTTAATTCATAGGTCCTAGATTCCTATTAATCTCAGAGTATCTCCTTCCTACTTCATATCTGTAATTTTTAAAGTTCATCTTGTCATCTATTGATTACAACAGATAATCTAATCTTCCTGTGTGCGAGTGATAGGGCTTAGAAAAACAAACACAGGAAAAACAAATACATCTAAGTTCAAAATTAAAATGAATGGTAGGCATCAAAATCCAGTCCATTTTACAAATTATACATTACTTTTAAGACTAGAGAAAGCAGAAGATCTTTTAAAGCGAATCTAAAAACAAAACTGGAAAGTTAAAAGATGGCCAGATTCTGAACTAAAAAAAAAAAAAAAAAAAAAATCAGGTGACATTCCAGCCTGGCTTCCCTTTTCAATTAAAATTTGTTCAGAAAATGGTCTAATATCAAGCCCCTGATTTTTGTTTTTTTCCCTTTAGCATGGTTGTATGCTTTGACTATAAAATTAGTTCAGTGAGATAAAATTTGGGGACCAGGATTTTTTCTTTAAGCCGACTAGCCTAGTTATATTTATCTCAACCTTCATTTGCAGTGCATTCCTTGGATCCACCAAAACTGTCGCTTGTTCTCAGTATAACAAATTGGAATTCAAAGAGAGATCCATCATTTTTTATGCAATAGTCAGTTAAAATTGCTTCCTAGCCAATGAAGAGTTGTTACTCTTCAAACATTTATTCCTAGCCTTATGGAAATGCCACTATTAAAAACCTTCATTTCTTTCCTCAAGACCCTGCTACACATCTTTTCGCAAACCTACACTGAACAATCTCTCGTACATATTTCAAAGTCTTGCTTATCATTTGCACTATTGCTCTTTATGTGGGCAGCTGCAGCTTTAAGCAGCCCTAATTCTAGAGTTTTAGGGGTTAAAAAAAAACAAACCTGAGGCCAACACTGCTCTCCCCTGTGAAAGAAGGTAAAGAAGTGGTAAGAAATGTTTCCTACCACCTGTCTCTTAAAGAAAATAAAGTCAATAGCAGCCTAACATCAACAAACTAATATGCTCAGAATAAGTTTTCAGTATAAAATCTCATAGTTTTACTAACAAATATGAAATTTAAGTTGGGGAGAGACATTTTTTCCTGTCAAGTGGGAAACAGAGGACTTATTATGAGTTAAAAACTCCCCTCTCTTTGCCCAATGATGAAGCTTTCACATTGTACAATACAAAGAAAGAATGTGCACTTTACTATTATATTCCCCTCAACCCTCCCTACTTCAAACATCTCAATTATGGGACTCCCAAGAAAAACCCACCTAAATGTTGAAAGCACAGAATAAAGCTCAGAGGAATATAGTAGCTAAGATGAAAAAAGGAATGAAAGAGGCTTCTTCTTTTATTAATGGGACACTGGTAGATTCAAGGGAGATGTGGAGGTAGAGTATATTAGTGGATGAGAAAAAATAAAAGTAGGAGGAAAGAGAAGGTAGGATGGTAGGCTTTACTAATTACCTTATTGTTTTCCTGATAGTTTCAAAGCCTTTGGGGGGTGGAGGAGGAACGTGTTATTCCACTAAATAAAAGGCAACCCGGCAAGAGAAGGGCTGCATCTCAATTATCCTTTATCTTCAGCTCTATCCTTGCCAGCCTGCCCCCTTAAGCTTTTACACCACTTTCCTGTCTTATTACCTCTATGTTGTGGTTTGGTAGGTAGTTCAAGCAAATGCTTTTTTTTTTTCTCCTGGAGGAAAAAGATGGTATTGATTTGCTTAAAAGTACGGATGGAAAGCATTATCTTGAGGAGTATATGCTTCTTAATAACAAACCTACTGATTTATCTATTCCTTTGACTGTCAGCACACCACTAAAGGCTAAAAGAAGGCTAAAGAGGGAGGCAACATCCCCAATGTCAGGTCTTTGTTTCCTTGCTCTTGCGGTACTGGTTTTGCCAAGTAACCCAATTCCTGTAAATAAACATGACAGGTCTATGAGAACTACTTCTATAAAATATGATCCTGTTTGGCTGTTTTTATATGGCAGTTATTCACTTCCATAGCTGCTAGTCTGCTCTGCTGCTCCATCGCTTAAATTTAGAAGGGAACCAAAATTCAAATTTTCATTTTAATTCTGGGCCAAAAACCGGACCTCTTTCCTACAGCAGATATTTTGCAACTTTAAGTTGACTCTTATGCCTGAATTAGTGGCACGTGCTTTTGTTCTAAAAAAAAAAAAAGAAAGAAAGAAAGAAAGGAAAGAAAAAAAACAGAAGCAGCCGTCTTTCTTTCTCTTATTGAGGAGGCACCTAACTCTTCAAAAGCCTCTAGGAAGCTGCTAAAACGTCTTGAAATATTTTAACAGCAGCTTTATTTCAGAGGCTATGGATGAACTACCCTGCGGTACCCCAGGGCAAACACACGGAGCATCAAAGCGGGCAGCGGGGGAAGCCTCGGGGAGGGAGCAGCCGACTTTGCGAACTGACGGGAGGGAAGGGAGGGAACAACTTTTAGGACTGGAAACAGGAGGCCGGTCAGATGCTGAGACGCCGCCCGGGCCCGGGGAAGCCTCGACGCGGGTCTCGGGCGGACCCCCGCGCCCCGACGCGCAACCCTCGGTGCATTGTCCTCCCTGCCGGCGGCCGTGTCCTCCACCCACGCCCCGGGCGGCCCGGGGGCGCCACACGCCCCCGCGGCGCCCACCGAAGCGAAGGGCTGGGCCGGGGTCGGCGCGGAGGGAACGCGGGCCACACTCGCACAGGTTGCCCGGCGCGAGCTCGGGACCGAGAGGGTTAATCCTGTCCGCGGGCATCTGTCCGCCTCAAACCCCAGCCCCAAACCCCGCTCCCCCGCGCCCCGCCAGCCCGCCGCCCACCCCAAGAAGCCCCGAGATACCCCACCACAGACCGGCACCCAAGGCTTTTGTTTTGGCCGCGACGAGAATAGCGATCCCTGAGGAGGAGCTGCCGGGGCTGCTGGTGGCTCCTCGGCATAGGGTTAGACAGAGAAGCGGGCAGCCGCGGCGGCACCTCCTCAGTCCCCACACTCCCCGAGCCCTCTTCCCGCTGAGCCGGACGGGGGAGCCGCACGCTCCGGGGCTCACCTCACACCTCGGGGCCGGGCTCCTGGGGGGCTGCGGCGCCGGCCGTGGGTGGCCGCGGGTCCCTCTAGTAAATGAAGCGAAGGAGGACCGGCGGCGCGCGCCTCGGAGCGACCGCGAGCTTTCGCGAGCGCCGGGGCGCGCGGCCAGGGGAGCGCGCGCGCGCGCGCGCACGCACGGCGCAGGCGCGCTGCGCATGCGTGGCCGAGCGTTCCCATTTTGAGCCCAGCTGCCTGATACGTGCTTCGCTCACCTCGTTTTTCCCGGCTTCGAGCCGCGGGTAGGTGACTCCTATCCCCCGCGGAGTCGTTTCGAGCTCTGGAAGCGTTTTTCTTAAATAAACCTCTTTGCAAAGCCATCCCTCTGTTCCTTGCTGAGACAGCGCGGCGAGTCTCATCTCACAAGCCTGGGATGCTAGTATTGGGAGACTACCAGGACGTGTTTTGAGAACCAGTGTGCCCCCGGGGACCCGGGAATTGGAGATGGTTAAGAGGCGGGTCACCAGCTGCTGAGGGTGGCACTGGGTTCAGGTGGAGGTAGTCAGCTGGCCTGTTGCAGAGCTCCAGGCTGAAACAACAGAGCAGACAGGATACCTGCCCATGAAGAGTTTATATCTTCTTTACCAACACCTTAGTGGGCAGGTGGAGCGTGTGGATGATTGGTGGCGTTCCCCCATCTTTTGGTCCTTAGGAAACGTTTCTCCTCGCTTTTTCTACATAAGTAATTTTAGAACTGAAAGATTTCTTAGAAGTCATCTAAACCCAACCTCTCATTTTTCAGACGCGGAAAAGAACGGTCCAGAAAGGTTAAATGAATTACCCAAAGTCACACAGCGTTTTAATGGCTGAGTTTGGATTCATTTCAAGCCAAAACTGTTCTTCTTTTTGCCTACATCATTTTACCTACCTTTCTCTTCCTTTTCGTCCGTTTTCAACCTACACTTCATAGGCATCATTTTGATCTGTGGTAGCGCACAAGACTTAAAGTAATATTTTGATCTTGTCACACAATATGAATGTACTTAACTGTACACTCGGTTAACATGGTAAATTTTGGTTCGTATATTTTAACACAATCTTTTTAAAGGTGTTCCCTAAATGATAAATAAATGTTGAGCTGAGACAGCCATGAATACAGTTGAACGTCAGAAGATGAGCTATGGGAAAGCGCATCATAAAAGAGATCTGAAGAGACATTTTTAATTTCGTTAATAAATAACTACTCGTGCAGTAACATTAAAAAAAAAAAGAAAGTAGTATTGATCCTTAGGCTGATTCTTAGCAAGTCATTGTGTCCTGTGGAGCCAACAGTGCCTCTACTGAGGGTGAGTGAAGCAGCTAAGAGCGTTTGTGAAAATCTGTGTGGACCTGCTTCATGTACTTCCAGGTCCCTTGCGCCTGCAGATCTTCTGGAGATGTGCTGCTAGCACATTTTTTATGCAATTTACACACGGACACATTGAAGCTGTCAGGCATAGAACATATCTTGGTTCACACCGGGAGGTGGGAATGATGTAGAAATTATCACTGAATGTATCAACATGATCACATCTCAGAAGCAGAACACTGAGTGGAAAAACCAAACTACAAGATATGTAAATTATGATAGCTCTCTAAAACCGCCATATTGTTTATGAGGTCAACCATGTATATAGAGTAAGCATAAAAAGTGGACTAGTGGGCTACACACTAATTTCATGATAGTGGTTGCCTCTAGGCAAGCAGGGTGGGGAATGAGATCTGAGAAGCATGCAAAAGGGGCTTCAACTGTTAATCACACACAGGAAGCAAAATGTTAACATTTAAAAAAATCTCTGTGGGGAGACAAGGGTGTTTCTTAGGCAAGTCTCTAAACTTTTCTTTGTGGTTGAAATGTTTCAGTTAAAAGTAATGTTGCATTATCAAGGATATTGAGCCAATGCGCTCACCATGAACACAGCATGAATGGTATTGTTCAGGCTTGGAGGATCAGCAGTCAGGCTGATGAAGGGCTGATTGAGGAGAGGTCTAGAGGGTGCTGGTTGAGAGGATCGAAGAAAGGGACCTTATTTTCATGGATAAAAATATTCAGCTCTGGGCTTCCCTCGTGGTGCAGTGGTTGAGAGTCCGCCTGCCGACGCAGGGGACACGGGTTCGTGCCCCGGTCCGGGAAGATCCCACATGCCGCGGAGCGGCTGGGCCCGTGAGCCATGGCCGCTGAGCCTGCGCGTCTGGAGCCTGTGCTCCACAACGGGAGAGGCCACAACAGTGAGAGGCCCGCGTACCGCAAAAAAAAAAAAAAAAATCAGCTCTAACAGGGATAAAGCATTTTGCTCTCTTTAAACCCATCTCTCTTTCATTCAATGTTGTAACCGCCAGTAGAAAATCTTTAATGAGCAGGAACTTCACAGAGACACAGCACTCTCCCAGCATGTTGTTAAAACTGTTCTCTTTCTGGATGAACCCGTCTTGAAACCATACATGTTAACTGGTAATACACGGTAATTTAGTATTGCATCTACCTACCTCCCCCAGGCCTCTGCCCCTGCAAAAAGGCTTTGTTTATTCATTTTACATACAACCTGATCATGCGGAAAAACCACTAGGCTGGAATTCAGACAACCTAGGTTCTAATTTCAGTTTGGCCACTTACTGATCCTTTGTCAACTCACGGAAAGCAACAACCTCTATTAGCTTCACTTTTCGTTTTGTTTTAAAATGGGAGATATACAAATGCTGCCTATTTCAAAACTATGAAACGATACAAACATAGAGTTTACATTTGTTTGCATAGGAGTACATTTTTATCTATTTTAGGAAATATTAGATAGTGAGAAAGTCTTTTTTTTTTTAATTTGTTTAGCTGCTGCCCATAAGAACTGCTTTACATTTACCAGAGAAGCTCCGTTCTGAAATGTTGAATGTTTTGTTTTTCTCTAACACTTGTTTATAGTTCTATCACAGTAGTTATCACTGTGGTCCTTACAGTAGTTATTTGTACGTTGCATTTTCCAGACTTCCTCATTAGATTTCTTTTTTCTTTTCTTCCTTGCATTCTCACTCCGCCTCTCATTACATGGTGGATGCGCCACAAATTTAATTAATTAAATTAGACCGATCCTAAAATTTCCCAAATTTGGAGCTATTCTTATTAAGGCATGCCATCTGCTGGTTCCCTGGTGTATCTGTCAGTCGGCCTGAATTCTTTAATCCAATAAATTAAAATTCATGTTGAAGCATTTGCGAGTTTGTGTGTTGGGCAGTTTTCCCACGTTCTTCCACTTCCTGTGTGCAGGTGCTATTCTTTCACTGAACCTCTCTAGAATTCTTTTTCCTCCAACCTTCTTTTACCTGTTGGCCACTCTTAAAACCCGGAGAAATGGAGTTGACATTTTGGAACCCTGGAGCGACCAGAACGATGTAACTGGGCATGCTCAGTAGGTTGGCCTGATTTGGAACACACGTCTTGAATGAGGGCTTTTAAGGCTGTTTATTTCAGGATCGGCTGCACCTTCGTACTAGTATTATATTGGGAGATTGCCGTCCCTCCCACCCTCTTGGCGCTCACACTTTTTTGTTTTATCCGTGTGCCCAATTTTGGAGCCAGCCCTCCAGGATCTCCTGGCCAATCAAGAGACCACACATTGTTGCCTAAGAGACCCCGGATGCCAGCGAAAAGATTTATAGACGGTGATTGGACTACTGGAAGGGGTGGGGGCTAGGCAGAGTCAAAGAAACAGCAACTATGGCAACACCAGCGCCAGAGGCTTGAAGAGAAAGACGAACCAAAAGAGGTGAGAGCAGTGGGCAGTGCATGAAAAAGATGGAGACTTTCGTTTGAGAGCTCCGCTCTCAGATCCTTCTGGGTCTCTCACAAACCTTGGCAGTGCCCCCCGGGAATTACATGTTGCTCCGTTTCAGCTGCTGTTCAAGTGACAAGATGCTTCGTATTTCTGAAATTAACAACCAACAAATAATTGTTTCTATGCCTATCAAGCACTAGCTCTTTGCACGGAATTATAGTTTTTCTGTTTCTACCTAGTTGAATATCAGATGAATTCATATTTAAGGCTAACCATACTCTCTTTCCTGATAATATCTGATCTCCTCTGATGATACTGCAATGTACAATGGGTGAGATGTATGTCAGTATAGAAACTCAATCCTCTTCCACTCTGTAAACTGCAGATAAAAATCCAATCGTCCTCGAGCTTCCCTGGTTGCGCAGTGGTTGAGAGTCCGCCTGCCGATGCAGGGGACACGGGTTCGTGCCCCGGTCCGGGAAGATCCCAAGTGTCGCGGACCGGCTGGGCCCGTGAGCCATGGCCGCTGAGCCTGCGCGTCCGGAGCCTGTGCTCTGCAACGGGAGAGACCACAGCAGCCAGAGGCCCGCGTACCGCAAAAAAAAAAAAAAAAAAAAAAAGCAACAGCAAGCTTTGTATGTTGAAGGAGGGAAGACAACTTGCTTTGTCTTGTTATCTTTATGTATGTTGTATAAAAAGTGTCTATTCTGTGAACCGGTGCGGGCGTGCGAATATGCATGGTGCCCATCTTCTAGAATGGATGGAGGAGGAAAAACTGTAAAAGGATAATGACAAAAGACAGAGCAGGGCACCTCCATTTGCCTGCTTCAGCAAGACTATTACCAAGAGGGCTCTTTCTCCCGGCCTGGCCCATCTCCTGAAAACCAAACTTTCCTCAAGTTGATTTGAAGAAAGCCTAATTCAAATAATTTCTAGCTCTGAGGACCCAGGAAAAAGAAAACAACCAATGTAAGGCCTTGGGGAGGCCCTAGAAAAGCTACTTTGTCCTAATCAGAAATTGTGCCTAGAATCAGTCAGATTGTTTCCTACACAAACTGGAAAGAGAGAGTTTCTCAGCTTACAGCAGGAGTTTTCATCATATTCTCAAGGAGTTTTATGGCCCTGAAAAAAAAGATTGAAAACAATCGGTTTAGGGAATTCCCTGGTAGTCCAGTGGTTAGGGCTCTGCACTTTCACTGCCGAGGGCCTGGGTTTATAGAATTTTTTTTTAATTTTATTTACTTTTGGTGGCATTGGGTCTTCGTTGCTGAGTGTGAGCTTTCTCTAGCTGTCGCGAGCGGGGGCTACTCTTCGTTGTTGTGCGCAGGCTTCTTATTGCAGTGGCTTCTTTTGTTGTGGAGCGCTGGCTCTAGGCACGCGGGCTTCAGTAGTTGCAGCACGTGGTCTCAGTAGTTGTGGCGCACGGGCTTAGTTGCTCCACGGCATGTGGGATCTTCCCAGACTAGGGGTCGAACCCGTGTCCCCTGCATTGGTAGGTGGATTCTTAATCACTGCGAGGGCCCGGGTTTAATCCCTGGTCGGGGAACTAAGGTACCACAAGCTGCACAGAGCGGCCAAAATAAATAAATAAATAAAAATTTAAAATGAAACAAAGAAAAAAACAATTGGTTTAAAGAGAAGAAAGGTCAAACATGAATAAATAACAATAACAAAAAAGAAATATGTGATTTTTAACTGGGCAGATCTAGAGTCAGTGACCATGCTTTGTACCTATAATTTGCCTGCTCACGTGTACTTTTATAGCTGCCAATTAACAGTACTGTAATGAAATAATTTCTTACACCTTTTGCAACATAGCTGTTTGGAGCTAAGAAGATAAGGACTGATCTGAGCCCCCTTATTCCCCCTTATGCCAGTGGAGTGGTGACAGCAAAAAACCCTGAGATTTTAAAACATTGGCTTTATCTTCAGCTCTAACTTAAACCTGAGAGAGAATATTACATGTCAAGTGAGAGCCTCAAAATTTCAGATCTACCATTTGGGGAATCCTCTATCAGCTAAAACCTAGTGATTTTTTTTTTTTTAAAGAGCTGTCCAGTATTTGTTGCTATAATTTTCAGAGCCCAGAGATCAGGCAGGCAAGTAAGTCCTAGCCCCCTCACTCAGCACCACTTCCTTGGATATGAAACCTACCTACAGAGAGGAAGAAAAGCACAAATAAGCAGAAACATTGAGGATACATACTGAAAATACCATCAGTCTGCTTTAAATATTTTTCACCTTAAAATATTTTGTTGTGGCCTTCTAAAGGACAGGCTTTGAGGCACTCTGTAAATGACAGGAAGTTCTGAGAAAGGCTGCAGGGATTCTACTTATCAAGACCACTCATCTGTCAGGCTTGAGCCTTTTTTCTCTAACCTTTGCAACAGCAGTTGAGGGTAGATATGCACATCCTTATTTTACAAATAAGGAAACTGAGATGGATTAAATAACTTGCAAAAAGTTACACAGCTAGTAAGTTTTAGAACCAGGATCCAAACTGTATAAGGTGAAAAGTTTTGGTTGCAAACAACAGAAATAGATTCTAGCTAATGGAAGCTAAAGAGGAGATTGATTTATTGTATCAGCTGGCTTACAAAATGAATACGAAAGGACAAGGGGCTTCTGAAGTTTGAGGCAGCAATAACAGCTTATTAGTCTGCTCAGAGCACCTATGGTACTTTGAATGACCACCTCAGCTGTAAAGTAAGGATAAGCCAGCATCAGTAAACTGGCCTAGGGGAATTCCCTGGCAGGTCCAGTGTTTAGGACTTGGCTCTTTTACTGCTGTGGGCCTGGGTTCAATCCCTGGTGAGGGAACTAAGATCCCACAAGCTGAGTGGTACAGCCCAAAAAAAAAAAAAGTAAACTGGCCTAGCTTGGTCTCATGACTGGGGAGGGGGAGGCCACCTTGATTAACCAACACAGCAGACTCTAAATAATGAGGGAAAAGTAATTCCTAATGGAAACTAGAGTGCTTTAATCAAATGAAGGAAGACATATTTAGTACTGGACCTCTAAAACAGCACATTTCCCCCATTAAACCCAAATCTGTCTGTATCCAAAGTCTTGGCTTTGTCTGTTGTACCATTCTACCTCTTAAATATGGTATCAAGCTAGAACCCTTGTTACCTAGATGTCAGAAAGATAAGAGGGGAGGAAGAAGGTCACAAGGGACAAAGATGGAGTGTTTTTATATTGCACTGTGATTTTATAAATACTTCTTCTTTCTGGCTAATATGGTATGTTCTTAGCTAGGAGTGATTCTGGATTTCCCCCCATGGTTCAATGAAAATCAAGCAGAGTTAAATAGACCTGGGTCTGATTTCCAGTTCTCCGCTTACTGTCTGTATAAATTTGGGCAGAGAGTGTTATTTCAGTGAGCCTCATTTTCTTCATCTGTAAAATGAGCTAAAACCCACCACCTCACCAGATTGTTATGAGTTTTATTTATTTATTTATTTTTGGCTGCGTTGGGTCTTCCTTGCTGTGCGCGGATTTTCTCTAGTTGCGGTGAGCGGGGTCTACTCTTCATTGTGGTGCATGGGCTTCTCACTGCAGTGGCTGCTCTTGTTGTGGAGCACGGGCTCTAGGCATGCGGACTTCAATAGTTGTGGCATGCGGACTTCAATAGTGCGGTGAGCGGGGTCTACTCTTCATTGTGGTGCATGGGCTTCTCACTGCAGTGGCTGCTCTTGTTGTGGAGCACGGGCTCTAGGCATGCGGACTTCAATAGTTGTGGCACACAGGCTTCAGTAGTTGTGGCTCACGGTCTCTGGAGCACAGGCTTAGTAGTTGTGGCACATGGGCTTTGTTGCTCGGTGGCATGTGGGATCTTCCCAGCCCAGGGCTTGAACCCGTGTCCCCTGCATTGGCAGGCGGATTCTTAACCACTGCGCCACCAGGGAAGCCCTGTTATGAGTTTTAATTGAGCAAACATAAAAGTTCCTGACATATAAAGTGTTCCCAATGAATGTTATCCCTCCCATTCCCTGGTCCCAACGTACTAAAAGATTATAAGGTATTAGTATTTTTAGTATTCTGAAGATTATATGATTCATTTCTTCTGCAGGTGTAGTTTTTCTTATGGAAGAATATCCAGTTATTTCATGATGGCATTTGCACCTCCAAAAAACATAGGTGGTCCCAAAATGCAGACAAAGATGAGTACCTGGACACCCCTAAACCACCAGCTTTTGAATAACCGGGTAAGTGATAAGAGCTATTTTATCAGTTGGGTCCATGCCTTAAAGAAAAAAAGTATTAAAATCTTGGTTATCAAAATATAAACATTAATTGTTTAGGACTGTGTAATGGATGAAAAAACAAAATGAAGGACTTTTTCAGAAACTTTAACTGAACGCTTGCTACATGGCCAGGCTTGGCAGTAGACACAGAGTTCCTGCCTAGAAAGAAAGTTCTTAGATTTGCTCTTTCCTCCGCTGTCACTCCTCCTCTCTCTCACCCCAAATGCTTTTTCCCTTCTATCACTGGTTCTTTGCAGGAACCACCGGAAATGAAAGAGGAGGGGGTGATGTGTGAGGAGTTCCCCACAAAATAGGTTTTCTTGCTAGAGTTGAGGTTACTGGATAATGCTGTATATTTAACCAAGTAAATAAAATGAGTCAATGTCAGCTGATTACTCACATTACTCGGATTCTCCTAAGAAGTTTATTTGCCACCTGCATTCTGGGGAGGTGCCAGCAGAATACACCAGAAAAAGCATTGCAAGTGTGGACAGCTGGGTATCATGCGGGCATGTGAGATTGCCAACCTCTGGGGATTTCTACTCCTGCTTCAATTAGGGGCAGAATTTCCAACAGGTCTGTGAGCTCCTATATCAATACTTATATACGAGGACCATATCTAGTTGACAGTAAATTACAATCAACATCAATAAAACTGACCTCATTGTCTTGCTCCTACACACCAGTTCCTCCCCCTAAGGAAGGGCGTCACTTTACACCAAATCACTCAAGCTGGAAATCTTCCTTCTCCCTCTTGGGTCCAGGGTTTGGTTTTCCCCAACTTACAAGCTAATAACTTAGCCTGTTACTTATGGCAAAGTCACTACTGTTTCACAGTAGAAGACAAGAGATGCTTGGGTCAGAGACAAAGAACTTTCTTACAATGCAGCAAGGGGCGTGAGCGACATGTTTGCACAGGTTCTCCTGGCCCACCTTGTGCCACAGGGGTGACGCAGAGGCCCAGATAAATACTGCACACACAGTGGGTTTGCACCACAGCTGAGGAACAAGGAGCCCAGGGAATCCACTGTTTTCATACTGAGCATTAGCAAGGCTGCTCTTGGTTCTAAAGGGAGTTAGTACCTCCCCCCTCAAGGTTCCTTGCTGCCAGCACAGCCTGGAGTAATGGCCCAAGAAAAGGGCAGTCAGGACCTTGCACTCCCGGCATTTCAAGATATTTAGGAGATGAGAAGCTCAGGAAGGAGTGTCTACCAGCGCTCCCCCTCACTCCCACATCCAATTCGTTTTGAAGTTCTGAGTCTTCCTCCTAGGTCTCTTCATCCGGACCCCTTTTCTCCTTTCACTGTGTACCTCTAGCTCCACCTTCTCAGTTCACGCCCTCATCACCCTTTGCCTGGCACATTGTAGTAACCCCCCCAACTGGTTTCACTGCCTCTATCCCTAGCAATCCATCCTCTCTTCTGATCCCAGAATGATCTTTCTAAAGTACCAAACGAATCCTATTAAGTAAGACTGATAACACGCTGCTCCAAAGGGTAAATTCCAACCCCTGCCCCACACATAGCACTGAGGACCCTTCATGAGTTGACTCAACCAGCATCGCAGTTCAAGCCCTGCCTCTGCCTCCTCTCATCCTACATCTGGGCCAAGCTCTCTCATGCCCTCCACGGCTTTGTAGTACACTCCTCATGGCATCCTGTAAGAGTTATCTGGGGAAGCCTAATCCCCCTTGCTTTTCTTTCCTCTCATCACTGTTTACCCACTTCTCCACTTGGTTCTAATGTGTTTTTTTTTTAGGCCGTGCCATGCAGCCTGCGGGATCTTAGTTCCCCAACCAGGGATCCAACCCGTGCCCCTTGCATTGGGAGCATGGAGTCTTAACCACTGGACCACCAGGGAAGTCCCGACTCTAATGCATTGAGGGTGGCGATTCTGTCTTTTCTCTCTGCATCTCCAGAGCCTGATGTGTTTCCTGAAGGACAAGGAATGGAGTCAGAGGTCAACTGTACTCCCTGAGACCTCCTTCATTGACTCTGACCTCCTTGTCCCCACATCTCTCCTTCCTTAGCCTGGATTTGACCCTTTGCCTCTCTGAACTAACAGATAGGCTAATCGCTCTGGCAAAGCTGGAGCATCCATCCTGACCCCTTCTGCTCAGGACTTTCCTGTTTCTACTCATTTGATGCAGAACATGAGCAAATTTGGGAGAGAGACAGAGGAACCAGCACAGCGATCGGAATACTGAGAAGTAAAAGGGAGAGATCCTGGAAAGGAAAAAGATAAAGGAAGTGAGGAAAGGAGATCGAGAAATAGAAAAAAAAAAAAAAAAAAAAAAAAGGAGGCACCAGGAGAAACAAAAGGAGAAGCAGAGAAAGAGAGAAATCCAGCCTTCATCCAGCCATGAGCAACAAGTCTATTGACAGTCTTTTTTAATTCAGCTCAACAATTATTTATTGAGCACCTGTTTGCAATGCTCTTAGTTCTCCAACAGTTTATATAGCAGCTTCTCTGCTTTCTGCCCCCAGAAGCTTCAGTGTTTAGTTTTGAAATATGTTTTCTCATAGAATTGTAAAGGTTTTATGCACGTGAAAAAGTGACTTGAACTGAAATACGTATTCGTTGGATGTCTTGATTTTCAGAAATTTTCTGTGAAAAATGAGAAGTCTTCATTGATTTAGCAGCCATGGAGAAAAAGTATCTTGATTGTCTGCTTGCCTGTTTCAGCTTGGGTTACTGGAGAAGCAGACTCTGAGATTGGCATGTAGGGCGTTGATGGGGGAAGGCTCTCAGGATCAATACCTGGGGAGGTGTGGGGAGGAAAGAACAGGATGTAGATTTAGGGCAGAGGAAGAAGCTGGGCTGTCAGGAAGTTGCAACAAGGCCTCCGTGGACCCTGTAGAACACCCCGAAGATCCTTCAGAGTCTTGCATTGCATCAGGGGGCCTGGCCTTTATACTTCCACACTGAGCATTCAGTGGATGGGATCTTGGTCAGGGCAGATCTCTCCAGCTCATGGCTGTCAGCCAGCAGCACTCCCAACAGTTGGGGGGAATAAATCCTTCAATCCTGGGGGGGGATCTGGGCCGTGCATCATAGCAAGCATGACACAGCCTTATCTTGGTTCCTGAAGAGCTTTTGTCAAATTTCATGATAATTTCTAAAGATGATATTTATTTTGTTGTTCAGAACTCCCATTTTATTCCAAAATTGTTTTATTTTGGTTTAGTTAGGTTCTAGTTTGGAGTAAAATTATTTTTTAATATCTTGGGGGACTTCCACTGCAGGGGGCGTGGGTTTGATCCCTGGTTGGGGAACTAAGATCCCACATGCTGCGGTGTGGCCAAAAAATTAAAAAAAAAAAAATCTTGGCATCTGTATATACCCATATGTCTGTGTATTAATGTACATAGACACACCCATGGAATTTGGATATGTATATACCAAACTATTAATAGTGGTTTCCCCCAAAGAGTTGGATGGCATGGGAAGGTGGGAGGGAGGTCTGTTAGAAGAGTTCTTGGTTTTTACTTTATACAGTGCAATAGTATTTCAAATTTTAAAACAATTTACAAAACAAATATAAATAAAAGCGAACAAAAACTCTGAGAATTGAAAACACAGGTTCCAGATCAGCTGTACTAGTAATCTCCTGCTTGACTTCAGTGAGTCACTTACATCTCTGGTCTTTACTACCTTCCTTTGGAAAATGAGTGGGTTGGGTCAGATGACCTCAAAGGTCCCTTCCAGATCTAACATTCTGACTGTGTGGAAAGGATTAAAAATAGATGACCAAGGATACAGCTCGGCAGAAGGTGTCCATACAATAACTTCAAGAGCTACTCTATTTCTAAAACAGGGCGTTTGTCACCAATGATCAGCGTAATTTTGTTTTGTTTTGTTTTTTGCGGTACGCGGGCCTCTTACTGTTGTGGCCTCTCCCGTTGCGGAGCACAGGCTCAGCGGCCATGGCTCACGGGCCCAGCCGCTCAGCGGCACGTGGGATCTTCCCGGACCGGGGCACGAACCCGTGTCCCCTACATCGGCAGGCGGACTCTCAACCACTGCGCCACCAGGGAAGCTCGATCAGCGTAATTTTGAGGTTCTGTTTTTGGTTTTTAATTTTGCCTTTTTTCTACTCTGTAGTAAAATGTGAAATACATAACTGTCTCAGACTGAAAGTCACAGGGTTTTAACTTCACAGCAGGCTTTAAGCATAGAGATTGAATTCAAATGTAGACACCTAAAAAAATAGCATCATCAGTTTAGGCAAATGTAACAGATTATAAAATAATTCAGGCATTGTGAACTTTGAGGGAAGGAATGTTTTAAAAGTATGTATTTCTTTGCCATCCAGTGTTTTAATTGAAAATGATCAACATTTCTTTTTGAGTATGGTTCACACATGTAGTACAGTACGTGTTAAAAGGGTGCTCTGAGAAAAAGCACCTAACTACCATACATCTGTCATAATTTAGGAGCCCCAAAATGTCTTATTCCTAACTTGAATGATGTCACATGGTAAAATATGCAACTGCAGTGTCAACAGACTAAAAGAAAAACCGTGGGATTTTGACTTAACAGCAGGCTCTGAGTAAACTGTGATGTAAAGAGACGACAGCATTCTGCAAGGAAAGAAGACCCACTTTAATGTTTCCACTTGAACCGATACGTTTCCCATCTCTTTTTTTTAATTGAAGTATAGTTGATTTACAATGCTGTATTAGTTTCAGGTGTACAGCCAGCTGATTCAGTAATACAAATATATATATTGTTTTTCAGATTCTTTTCCCTTACAGGTTATTACAAAATATTGAGTATAGTTCCCAGTGGTATACAGTAGGTCCTTGTCGGGTATGTATTTTATATATAGTAGTGTGTATGTTAATCCCAAACTCCTAATTTATCCCTCCACCCGCTTCCCAGCTCTTAAAGATGAAAAACCTGATTGCAAATCCCTGGAATGATGACTTGCTCCAAACCAGAGAATACATGATTCTGAGTCTGACTGAGGACCTGACAATTAAATAATTTGTCCCAAATTATATTTCTTGTCAAGGGCAGAGTCAGAGCCAGAGCCAGATCTGAGTCTGTCTAGTGTTTCTCCTCTCCCCCTTTACTCCCATCAGTTTCCACTTGGGTCTAAATGCCTTTTGGTGAAGAACTGGATTTGCTTGGACCCTGCTTAGACTTGGTTGTTGGCTCTCTAAAGACTCCACCTCCCACCCTGTTCCTTTCCTGCCACCTTCTTGCTGACTCTCCTCTCCCCTTCAAGTCAGTGCCCCTTTCTTTCCAATGCCCCCTGTTACCATTGGACACCACGATGGTCACCCCAACGTCCTTTTGAAAGGAGGTTGTGGTCTTGGGACCTAATCTTTTTTTCTTCCCACTGTCAGGCCAAAGTGTGAGCAGCGGTTCACTGAGAATATAGGGCTGGGACTTCTCTGGTGGTCCAGTGATTAACACTCCACACTCCCAATGCAGGGGGCCCAGGTTCGATCCCTGGTCAGGGAACTAGATTCCGCATGCTGCAACAAAAAATCCCACGTGCCACAACTAAAGATCCCACATGCCGCAACAAAGATCCCGCATGCCACAACTAAGACATGGCACAGCCAAATAAGTTTTAAAAATAAATAAATAAATAAAACATGTATCAATCTGTCCAACTAAATATAAGCTTAAAAAAAAAAAAAAAGGAGAACGTTGGGCTGGAGGTCGGGATAGGGAAGACCAGGGATCTAGTGAGGAACCAAGTATAGAGTTGAGCTGAACAGACAGTCTGGAACCAATGATTAACTCTTTGGGCCTCTGCTTATCCCCTCTAAAATCAGGGAATTGAACAAAAAGATCTTAGGATTCCTTTTAGCTCTAAAATTCTACGACGTCTGAAACTTTTGTTGTTGTTCCATCAGCAGGTGTTTGTTGAGAGCCTGCCTTGGAGCTTGTGGAGCATATAAGGGAAAGTGGTTGTAATCTACGTGGGAAGATAAAATGAACAGAATCACCTGGCAGGCAATAGCAAACCCTAGAAAGTCCAGGTGGAGCGTGGGCTGCAAGTGGAGGAGGAGTTGGGAGGAGTGAGGTCAGTGGGTGCCGGAAACGTGCTGGTGCCAGGGACTTGGGCTGGGAATTAGATGACTGATAGGATTTGGTTAGACACAAGAGAAGGGTTCAGGAAATATTTGAATCCTGATTTTTCAATCTTCTGTATTCTGTAGGTTCTCTTCTATTTTGGTTGTTGTTGTTGTTGTTGTTTTGTTTTGTGGTTTTGGCTGCGCCTGGGGCATGTGGGACCTTAGTTCCCCAACCAGGGATCAAACCTGCGCCCCCTTGCAGTGGAAGTGCAGAGTCTTAACCACTGGACCGCCAGGGAAGTCCGCTCTTCTATTTTCATTTGGAAATTCTGAGCTGGGCTTCCCTGGTGGCGCAGTGGTTGCGCGTCCGCCTGCCGATGCAGGGGGGCCGGGTTCGCGCCCCGGTCTGGGAGGATCCCACGTGCCGCGGAGCGGCTGGGCCCGTGGGCCGTGGCCGCCGGGCCTGCGCGTCCGGAGCCTGTGCTCCGCGACGGGAGAGGCCGCGGTGGGGAGAGGCCCGCATACCCCAAAAAAAAAAAAAAAAAAATTTGAGTTTATCTGTTGCCGTTATTTGAGGGTCCTAGTAGCCCAGGTGGCAGTTAATTAGGGGGAAAGGGAGAATGGTATTCATTTTCTTCTTCTCTAAAGTATAAAAAGTGTCTGCCTGTGATGTATGAGGTTCTGTGGTTAGTAGCAAAGATGACATTTTACAGGCCTTGAGGTTGTTGTTGAACCAGTTATTTCAATCGCCGTTTCGTATGCCCTTTGAAAGTAGAGTTTGAGAGTCTGAAAAAGGAAGGAAAATATATCTGTTGGAAGAATAAAGCCAGCGCCTCATCCTCCTCCACAAAAGGGAAGAAATAGGCCTGAGCTACTTTCCAAATATGAATGATCTGAACAGTGCGAGAGAATTTAGATAGTGCCAAGAGGAAGGGAAAAACATCAGGCCCAATTTTGAAAGCTGACGGAGGGTGTAGTGTAGGAGTGAGAGAGACGTTCACATCTGTTCACTTCTGTCTCTTGCGTCCTCTCCCCAGAACTCCCTACTCCGCCAAACATTCTCACATTAGCTGTCCCTTCCTCACTCATTCAAATATACAAATGACTGCTGCTCAGAAAAACCAGTTTAGAAATACACTCACATTGTACCGACACATCCATAAGGATATTCATTTGTCACGATCACATTCATTTAGTCCGGCAAACATGAGTCCCTGTAATATGCCCTGTACAGCACTCTGCACTGGAGAAATCAAGGTGACTAAGACATGGTTTCTATCCTAAATAGTATATAACGACAAACCTATACAGATAAACACTGAGCTGTAAGCCCAGAGGCGCACATATGCAAGTTTCTAATCCTACAAACATATAAGTCATATAGTCATATGCAAGTTTCTAATCCTACAGACATAATCCTACAAACATATAAACACCCCCCTGATATGTGAACTCATGGAAATATAAAAGCAGAGCCACTCACTCATCAATTTCACAGGTTCTTATACTATTGATGCTGAAATATTTGGGAGAGGTTCTCCATTTTCCTGTTTTTTCCTTTGTCAGTTTTTTCATCTCCTTTCAAATTCCAAAACTGATTTCACTTCACAATTTAATCCTACAGACATAATCCTACAAACATATAAACACCCCCCTGATATGTGAACTCATGGAAATATAAAAGCAGAGCCACTCACTCATCAATTTCACAGGTTCTTATACTATTGATGCTGAAATATTTGGGAGAGGTTCTCCATTTTCCTGTTTTTTCCTTTGTCAGTTTTTTCATCTCCTTTCAAATTCCAAAACTGATTTCACTTCACAATTCCATTCTTCTTCTTTCTTTCTTTTTTTTTTTTTTTTTGGCCATGCCAAGTGGCTTGTGGGATTTTAGTCCCCAACGAGGGATTGCACCCGTGCCCCCTGCAGTGGAAGCGTGAAGTTCCAACCACTGGACTGCCGGGGAATTCCCAGCTTTTGTTATTTCTTGCCTTTAAAAAATTATTTCTTCTTTAAGATGAATTATTTCACATGGAGAAACAGAAAAAAGAAACTTTGCCCAAGTTAAAAATAAGTAAAGGTATTTCCCCAGTGGTCCAGTGACTAAGAGTCCTCACTCCCAGTGCAAGGGGCCCGGGTTCAATCCCTGGTCAGGGAACTAGATCCCACATGTGGCAACTAAAAAAAGATCCCGCATGCCGCAACTAAAACAAAAAAAAGAAAAGGTCCTGCACGCGGCAACGAAGATCCCGTATGCCATAACTAAGACCTGGTACAGCCAAATAAATACATAAAATAAATATTTTAAAAAACATAAGTAAAGTACCTTTTCAGGTACAAAATCTGTTTTATACTCAGTGGATATAATGAAAAGCCTGTCAATATTTGTTGATACCTTAATGATGTCTTTTTTGTAATGGGTGTTTTGAACGGTGAAATATGAAATCATTTCATTGTTTTTTTTATTTATTGTAGGTATTTGAAGAAAGAAGAGCTCTGCTTGGAAAATGGGTAACTATTTAAAGTATACTTACTTCTCAGTCAGAAAGGGAAGGACAAATACCATATGATATCACTTATATGTGGTATCTAAACTATGGCACAAATGAATCTACCTACAAAACAGAACAGACTCAGAGACATAGAGAACAGACTTGTGGTTGCCAAGGGGGAGGGGGGGAGGGAGAGGGAGGGACTGAGAGTTTGGGGTTAGTAGATGCAAACTATTACATTTAGAATGGATAAACCACAGGTCCTACTGTATAGCACAAGGAACTATATCCAATCTCCTGGGATAAACCATAATGGAAAAGAATATTTAAAAAAGAATACAGGTATATATATATATATATATATATGTATAACTGAGTCACTTTACTGCACAGCAGAGATTGGTACAACATTGTAAATCAACTATACTTCAATAAAAGAATAATTTAAAAAAATTAAAACGTGGGACTTCCAGTGGTTAAGACTCCACGCTTCCACTGCAGGGGGTGTGGGTTCAATCCCTGGTCGGGGAACTAAGATCTTGCATGCCGGGTGACACTGACCAAAAAAAAAAAAAGTATACTTACTTCTCTATTGTGTTATGTCATCATGGAGCCCAAAGAATTCAGTTTGGACATAAGGTAATGAGCGATTTCTCATTCCCTCAGAAGTTCGACTGGTACTTTCTGTATGTATCAGTTAGGGTTCAGTCAGAAAAGAAGAAATCATGCCAGTTATTTTAACAGACATAATTTAATAAATAGAACTGGTTAAATAAATACTAGAAGACAGAAAAGACAAAAAGGGAACACTGAGGTACCATGGAGCTAGAGATGCAGGAAGTAGCTACCACCAGCTTCACTGATGCCTCAGAAGCCCAGAGAAAGGATTCTGGAGCTGGGACCATCCCTGTAGGGGACGTCTACAGAATAAAATAGAGGGTATCATGGCCGGCTGATTCTGATATATCTGAGGAAGCATGATGGTTCTGGGAGTGTGGAAAAAACAGGATTCAGGATTCAACTGCTACTGCCAGGGTGAAGAGCTAAGGTGATAACGGCCAGGGACAGCAAGGAAACAGAAAGGAGTGAGGTTCTTCTCCCTCAGTTTCCCTCTAGTGACCCCTCCCCATTGGCAGTATTTAACAGGGAGCCCGCCGTCAAAGGAGAAATTTGGTTTGTGGAGCCCTAGCCTTCCATATTCACAGAATATGGGGTGGGTCTGGATCTGAGAGATGATAGCTTAGAAACCAGCACAGCTCATCCACTTAACTCCTTAGCATCCATATACACCCCTCTACATATACTTAAACTTCCAAAGGAAAACTGTAACAACTTTATGCTTCTACCTAACAAGATATGACTATCCTTAGCACAAAGACTTTCACACTCTTCCTCAAAGGAAGCACGGTCTCAGTGACTGCTGTCCATCATGATCAAAGTCCCCATCTCTGAGCAATGCGTACTACTCCTCAAATCCCTCTTCAGTCTCACCTGATAGTCTCTTCACTCAAGAGAACTGAAAACACAGCTATGCAAAAACTTGCACTTTTAGGTGAATAGTCTTTTGTACCTTTTGAAGTTTCAACCATGTGAATGTTTTTAATCATGTGAATGTATTACCTATTCAAAATAGTACTACAATTTTATAAAATAAATTCACTAAAGGGACCTCCCTGGCGGTGCAGCGGTTAAGACGCCATGCTTCTAATGCAGGGGACGTGGGTTCGATCCCTGGTCAGGGAACTAATAGCCCACATGCCACGCGGTGTGGGCCAAAAAAAAAAAAATATATATATATATATATTCTAAAATAAATTCACTAAAAATTAATTTAAAAATACTGCAATCTAGCTAAGTTTTTCTCATATTCTATTTATGTTTTTAAACTAACTTTGCATCTGTTACCAGAAACTTAAAAAAGACATTTATTTAGAATGACTATATTTGCACTGTCATTCCACTTACTATTAGTGGAAATCCCTAAATTAGTATATCCAGGGCTAATGTTCAGCCAGTGCTCAGTGGTATGGCTGACCAGCTACTGTCTGTTTTGATTGGTTGGTAACATTGCCAGTTGTTAAATATTTTCAGTATCACCCTGGCTGAAGTTCAAGGTCTTCAAACTTTTTAAAAGGTCCTGTTTATTCTTTTCTTTTACCATAACTAATAGAAACATATATTTGCAAAGATCACTAATTATCTATCTACTGCAATTGGCTAAACTACAGGGCGTAGGCATGGTTCTATCATACTCCTTGTTATACATTCCTTGATGCTATCAGAAATTTAATAAATATTTTCTAAATGATACTCACTGGTTTTTCTCTTTTGCCTAACAACAAACTTATTCCTTAAATTCACTAGATCACATAGTAATCTTTATACCTCCATGAAAGCCACATCAATTAAGTTTCAAGGGGATATTTCCAATTTATTTTATTTTTTTTTGTCTCGCCCTGTGGCATGTGGGATCTTAGGTCCACGACCAGGGATCAAACCCATGCCCCCTGCAGTGGAAGTGCAGAGTCTTAACCTCTAGACCACCAGGGAAGTCCCTCCAATTTACTTTTATTCAGTTTTCTCTCTCCATTTTAGTTTTTAGGTTTTTTGTTTGTGTACTTTACAACCAACATAAGAGATTGATAACATAAGCAATGCATTTTCCAAAAAAAGAAAGGAGAAATAAGGATGTCGATTTAAACATAACGTTACTTGGGATATTCATTGTAGGGACTAAGTATTGGTTTTAAAGCTCAATCTAGTAGTATTAGAAATAAAGTCATTTTTAAAAACAATCTGGATAGTAAGAGGCAAGATGTAATATGAGACCTATTCAATGATAAACAATTCAAAAGTATTTTATATTTAGCCATAGAATGTCATTTTTGTTCATATATTTGCATATGGCAAATGTCTGATGTTCTGTACAGTTATCTGTACAGATAACTGGGATCTTCCCGGACCAGGGCTCGAACCTGTGTCCCCTGCACTGGCAGGCAGATTCTTAATCACTGCGCCACCAAAGAAGCCCCTTTATTTTTTAAAAAATTTTATTGACATATAGTTGATTTACAATGTTGTATTAATCTGCTGTACAGAAAAGTGATTCAGTTATACATATATATATATTCTTTTCCGTTATGGTTTATCACAGGGTATTGAATATGGTCCCCTGTGCTATACAATAGGACCTTGTTGTTTCAGCTGGTTCCCTATTGATGGCTGTATGTATATGTAAATGCATAGAAACGCATGAACATCAAACTGTAAACAGTGGTTATTACTGGGGAATGGAGTGAATTTGATGGGAAGGAATAAAGAGGATTTTCATGTTTAATTCTGCAAGTACCTATTTGAAACTTTTAAAACAATAATGTATTCATACTTTTATTGTGAAATTAAGTGTTTGATAATAAGATTCAGAAGCTCAAGCAGATTAAGATAATATAACGAGGAGGTGAAAAATAACAAGGCTCTGTCTTCGTCTTGCCCCTCACTCCCCAGGAACTTTCCTTGCTGTTCGGTGTAAGATGAGAGGCAGTGACGCTCTAGCAACTGTCCTCACTTCCTGAAAGTGCAGCAAGAATCGTTGTAACAACTACTCTGAAAATAGGATTTTCACGATTCTATTGTCAAGAAAGCCCTATAAAAAGGCATTAAAATAATTATAAAATATAATATGATATGATACAAGATAGTATAGCATAATATAATATAGCATAGTGTCATATAATATATAACATTAAAAAGGAACTAACTGTGAAGTGAGATACCTACCAGGTTAGGAAAGTGACCCTAGCTGCTCCCCAGTCTCACACATTAGATCCCTGGCTACAATGTTATGGCTCTTTTTTCTTGAGAGGTGATGCAAGAGATGTTGGGATGGCTGCACACTACCATATGTAAAATAGATAAACAACAAGGACCTACTGTATAGCACAGGGAACGATATTCAATATCTTGTAATAACCTATAATGGAAAAAGAATCTGAAAAAGAATATATATATATATCTATATATAAAACAATCACTTTGCTATACACCTAAACCATTGTAAATCAACTATACTTCAGTTAAAAAATTAAAATTAAAAAAAGAGATACTGGGAGATTACCAAATTCCTGTACAGTTAACTCTTCCATGGATTATTTACTTTTTGTATTATTCCTAACACCTTTTAAATTCCAAAGGGATTTTCCCCACTGTTAAGCATTCTTCTGAGTCATCTACCCACCTTCAATTGGTAGGAGTTCATGGAATGCAAATTAGTTTTCTTTTAGCCTAAATAAATACCATTAGAAAGGAAAATCCCTCGAGGCAAAGAACACCAATCAAAGCCAAACATAAATTATCTTTGTTGTAATCAGGGAAATAAATGAGGAACCAATGTAATGATCTTTTTAATCTCCAGAGGAAAATGTTTTAATGTTTTATTTTATAGATTTCTTCATCATTTTATAATCCTAATGTTCTTTTGTATTCATTCTAAATCACTTGTTTTTCAATCTGAGCTCATTCTCTTTTTGTGGGTATCCATGAAAGTAATTGAGCTAACCTCAGTCATTCGAAATGTATGTACTTCCCCTTCCTTGTCAATGTACAAAGGTGGTAATTTTATGCTTTGTAATTTAATTGTTTGTATATCCTTTCTACATTGATTTATCCCACATACTTATTATTTTTAACATCACTGTGATATTTTATAATATTAACTGCCATGACTACGAATTATGCACAGTATTAGGAATTTTATACATATTTTATTTAATCCTCACGACAATCCTGCAATTTAGATATAATTATTCTTCATGTGTAAATGAAGAAATTAAGAGGTTGTTAGTGAGACTCAAATGACCTCATTCCCAAATCCACTATCCATCTCTAATGCCATGCTTTCTCTTATCATGCTGATATATTAGTTTGCTGAGCTGATCCATTCTTGTTAGGCATTTGGGGTTATTTCTGATTTCTTGCAGTGCTAATAATATCTCATAAAAATTATTTTGTAAGCATAATCATCCTGGGTCTCCACGTAGCTCAGTTTCTACAGAGCCACATAGCACTGCCCAAAAGTAATTTAAAAAATGAATACCAATATTCATTTGGTCTCTCAAAGAAAAATCACAGGGGATACAATTCAAAACTCATAACAGTACTTCCCACATCTCCTTCCTTCATTCCGCAGTTCTCTCACACTCTATAACTGCTGCAGAGGCAATTACAGTCTGAACCCCCCAAACTCCCTACAAGCCCAAGCCCTGCAGCTCTTCCATCTCCATATGCCTCCCCGTTGGCTCTTTATTTTATAGATCAAAGCAGCTTCTTGGGCCTGATCCTTCCCCTGGCCCTGGCCATTCTGGTCCGGCTTCTCTATATTCATTCTAATAATCCAACCCCAAAGGAAAGAAGTCTCATTTTGTGGGAGTTGGAAATATGGACTGTGCAGAAACAAACATAGAAGAAATCTGGGAACACTCACACCTGAATACATTTTATTCACTTATTTGTAAGTTAAGGTTTTTGGGGTTTTTTTTTTTCATTTTAGTATTCCCCATCCCCCCAACCCCACCCCCTGCGCATGAATTATCGTCTCCAAAGTGAGATTCATGGGTCACTGAATAGATCTGTAACAGTGAATAGTTTTAATCAGAAGTATTCCTACTAATTAAAAAGATACATCCTATGATTATAACGAAGTTGACTTGTCATAAGGCTTATAAAAAATACATTTTTACTTTATATGCCTTTTTAGGTGGTCAGTGTATTTTATGATTACAACTAAAGTTTATTATAAAATTCTGATTACTTTATAATAACTAATAAACCTCTATATGTTAAATGCAATAGTATACAAAGTACAAGTAGCCCCAAACTTCCCTGTTTTCTCTTCTCTAACGGCCTAAAGAAGAAAAGAGATTTAGACTCTGGTAATGGCCCCTTCAGCTGCTAGGTGTTTTCCTAAGAGGCTTTCTTTTGGTTTTGGCCAGCCCTGAAGTTCTTATCTCTGATCAGCCACTGATCTTGGGACTGTTTTGGGGTTATCTCTGAGGAAAATTGTGAAGTAACCAAAGCTTTTGTTTGGCATACCCCAGATGGCTTTGGCATCTACTTCCTATCTCTGGTACTTTTTTCTCAGGTCCCTCTATCAACTTTTCCTTTGCAATCATATCAATCATTTACATATTAGTAGAACTTTAACCCTGTATACTCCCCTTCTCAGGGATATTTGCTTGCTATACCTTATCTCCGATTGTGAACACAAAGGTTTGTTTCTTGTCCTGGAGTTTTAATCACTAACGAGTTAATAGAGAAACTGTTGGGGGAGAGAGTCTGCCCAAGTGTCTTCTCTTGAGGTTGTACAGATGGTCCCGACTTAGGGTGATTCAACTTAGTGAATTTTCGGCTTTATGATGGTGCAAAAATGATAGACATTTGGCAGAAACCATATTTAAAATTGTAAATTTGGGGTTTTTTTTTCAGGCTAGCTGTGTGCAGTAGGATATTCTTTTATGATGCTGGGCAACCAGCAAGCCACAGTTCCCAGTCAGCCATGCGATCACGAGGATACACAGCGAATACACTCACAACCTCTGTACCCAGACAACCATTCTGTTTTTCACGTTCAGTCTAGTATTCAATAAATTACATGAGATAGTCAACCCTTTATTATAAAGTAGGCTTTGTGTTAGATGATTTTGCCCAACTGTAGGCTCATGGAAGTGTTCTGAGCACGTTTAAGGTAGGCTGGGCTAAGCTAGGATGTTTGGTAGGTTAGGTGTATTAAATGCATTTTCGACATGATATTTTCAACTTATGATGGGTGTATCGGGATGTAACCTCATCAGAAGTTGAGGAAGATCTGTATTTTATAAGTATATATATTCTCAGTTTATGAATATGGCCAGCTCTCAACTTACTGTTTTTTTGTAACTCCAAGTTTTGAGGTCAAGTGCACTTCTGTGTCCACACCCCAGTCTTGCACGGGCTCACCCACGCAAACATAAGAAAGCACAGATAAGTGGTAAAATGTGGAATTTACTAGTTAGGCAAGGAAATACATGCTATTCATTAGGACTAAATTACTAAACTCACTTTCTATGCCATTCTTATCTCTTCTTTTTACAATGCATCTCTGGTGTCAGACTAAACCTGGATCTTTTTTTGTTTTCTTTTCCTTTTTTTTTTTTCCCCAGTTTGACAAATGGACAGACTCTCAAAGGAGAAGAATCCTGACAGGGCTGTTAGAACGCTGTTCCCTGTCACAGCAAAAGTTCTGCTGTCGAAAGCTTCAGGAAAAAATTCCAGCAGAAGCTCTGGATTTTACTACCAAGCTTCCAAGGGTGTTATCTTTATATATCTTTTCTTTCCTGGATCCCCGAAGCCTTTGTCGTTGTGCACAGGTAAAGACAAAGAAGCAGTGTATGGCGTCTTGTAAAGACAGCCTAGAAAGCGCTGAAACTTGAGAAAAAATAACAGCACGTACACAAAACCAAGAAGTAGATGAGATGCTTAGTATGACTAGTCTATACAGTTTGAATTAACCCTCATCTCCTTTGTGTCTGACTCTACATTTAGTGCTCAAGAGTGGGAAAAAGTGTAAGACACTACTAAGTGTCCACAAAATAGTATTAACTAGCTGGGGAAACAAATACACATGTATGTCATGGTTCATCAGCAGAATAGTCTTATATTGCACAGCACAGAACTACAGCAGAATCCTAAACTGTAGAGTGCAGCCCATTCATAAATAGAAAAGCTTAAAATAAGGTGCTAATGCAATAATTACAAAAGAATATGAGACTAAAAGTCTTCAGAGTGGGCAGATGTGCTCACAGGGGTGAGGTTGGGAAAGGATCTGACCATTATTTTCTTACAAGTGATCATGGTGTATTAAAGTATATTATTTAAGATATAAAACTGATAGTCATTTTGTTGATTCTTTTCATAGTCTAGTAAGACCAGAAATTACCTGTTACTTTGCGTTCACATATGTGTAACATGATAACTTTAGTTTTTAAGATTAAGAAAATGAATGCAGTAAGATACATGAATTATTCAATGAATGGTGTTGAGACAATTGGGCAGCTATCTGGAAAAAAATTCTAGAAGGATAAAAGATTGATATGAAATTAAAGGAAACCATTAAATTACTCAAAGGAGGGAATTCCCTGGCTGTCCAGTGATTAGGTCTCTGCACTTTCACTGCCGAGGGCCCAGGTTCCATCCCTGGTCGGGGAACTAAGATCCTGCTAGCCAAAAATGTACTCAAAGGAAACATAGGGGAGGAGGCCTTTGTGAGTATTCTATAATATTCAGGGCCTCAAAAGAAAATATATAACTTAAAATCTTGATTTATTTTATATATTTTGTATATATATTATATATGTGTGTTTTTTTAAGGGTATTTTGGAAATCTTTTTTTTTTTTATTTTTGGTTGTGTTGGGTCTTCGTTTCTGTGCGAGGGCTTTCTCCAGTTGCGGCGTGCGGGGGCCACTCTTCATCGCGGTGCGCGGGTCTCTCACTGTCGCGGCCTCTCCCGTTGAGGAGCACAGGCTCCAGACGCACAGGCTCAGTAGTTGTGGCTCACGGGCCTAGCCGCTCCGCGGCATGTGGGATCTTCCCGGACCGGGGCACGAGCCCTTGTCCCCTGCATTGGCAGGCGGATTCTTAACCACTGCGCCACCAGGGAAGCCCTATTATATATGTTTTACAAATAAGAATAAAGAAAACAGATTTTAAGTTGTGACTATAAAAATTAAAATTTTCTCCATGGAAAAGAACACTGTAAATAAATCCAAACAGTAAACAAGAGGGAATTCCCTGGCGGTCCAGTGGTTAGGATTCTACACTTTCACTGCCGAGGGCCCAGGGTTCAGTTCCTGGTCAGGGTTCAGTTGCTGCAAGCTGTATGGTACTGCCAAAAAAAAAAAAAAAAAAAAAGTACACAGGGAGAAAAACATATGGCCAGCAAAGAACTAATTTCCTTATTTTTTAAAGAACTACTATAAATCTACATACATTAAGAAAAAAAAAAAAAACCCAGCAGAAAAATGAGCAAAGGAAGCGAACAAGTAGTTTACAGAAAGAAAAGCAGATATTTCTAAAATATGTAAAATGCTTAGCCTCATTATCATACCATCTTTCATGACTCAGATGGATTGAGTCATTTTTTTTAATGATACTATTTTATATTGGTGGAGGTGTGGGGAAACAAGCACTTTCATATATTGCTGGTAGATAAATTGATGCAACGATGACGGAGAACAATTTGTAGTATTCAATTTTTAAATAAAGATTCCCTTTGCCCCAGCAGTTCCACTTCTTGGAATTTGTCTGATGGGCATACTTCAACACATGCAAAAATTATGTCTGCGTAAGAATATTGCAGCATAGTTTGTAGTAGCAAAATGTTGGAAACAATGGAAGTGTCTACTAATAGGGGACCGGTTGCAACCATCTCCACAATATATCATCAGTGAAAAAAGCAAAGGTGCAGAGTTGTCCTACCATTTTGGAAAGAGAAAAAAGAGCATATCCATATCTGTTAATATTCTGGAATGACCCACAAGAAGCTGGTAACAATGGTTACATCCACGGAGGGAAATGAGTGGCTAGATGACAGGGATGAGAGAGACTTCTTTTTTACCGTGTGCACCTTGGTATCTTTGAATTTTTTTTTTTTTTTTTTTGTGGTACGCAGGCCTCTCAGTGTTGTGGACACTCCCGTTGCGGAGCACAGGCTCCGGACCCGCAGGCTCAGCGGCCATGGCTCACGGGCCCAGCCGCTCCGCGGCATGTGGGATCTTCCCAGACCGGGGCACGAACCCGTGTCCCCTGCATCGGCAGGCAGACTCTCAACCACTGCGCCACCAGGGAAGCCTGGTATCTTTGAATTTAGTATTAATGTACACATATTACTTATTCCAAAAATGAAACAATTTTTTAAAAAAGTATAGCGGGACTTCCCTGGTGGTGCAGTGGTTAAGACTCCGTGCTCCCAATGCAGGGGGCCCAGGTTCGATCCCCGGTCAGGCAACTAGAGCCCACATGCATGCCACAACGAAGGAGCCCACCTGCCGCAACTAAGACCCGGCACAACCAAATAAGAAAATAAATAAATAAATGTTAAAAAAGAAAAAAGAAAGCATAGCATTTTTTAAAAATAAATTTATTTATTTACTTATTTATTTTTGGCTGTGTTGGGTCTTCGTTGCTGTGCCCGGGCTTTCTCTAGTTGCAGCGAGCGGGGGCTACTGTTCGTTGTGGTGTGCAGGCTTCTCATTGCGGTGGCTTCTCTTTGTTGCAGAGCACTGGCTCTAGGCATGTGGACTTCAGTAGTTGTGGCTCGCAGGCTCTAGAGCGCAGGCTCAGTAGGTGTGGCACACAGGCTTTGTTGCTCCACAGCATGTGGGATCCTCCCGGATCAGGGCTTGAACCCGTGTCCCTTGCATTGGCAGGCAGATTCTTAACCACTGCGCCACCAGGGAAGTCCCCAACATAGCATTTTAAATGCCCAATAATAGGATAGTATCATATAGTCATATGATGAATTACTATGCAGCCATTAGAAAACATGTTTTGGAAGAACAGAGATGCTTATTATGTGTAAAATGAAGAAAGCATGATTTTAAACTGTATACAGAGTTTCCCAGTTTTGTTTCGTATATGCCTAGGAAACAGATGGCAAGGAAAGGAACTCTACCAAGTTGTTAATAATGGTCATCTCTGATTGATGGGGTTATGGGTATTGTTTTTCTTCAAGCTTCTCAGAATTTTCCAAGTGTTTCACAATGAGAATATTATCATTCCAGGGAGATGTTATTTTAAATAACTAATTCTCTCATCTATGTGCACCATATGTCAGTCTTACAAGATTTCAGCATCGTATTTTATTCCCAGAACTGACTGTGAAACAGTTGTTCTTCAGCTAGATTTAAAGTAAACAGTAAAGTCATTGCACCAAAATGAGCTTTGAGCTGTTTAAAAATAGGGGGGTGGATGCTTTATAGTTTTTTGTTTTGTTTTGTTAACTTTTTTTTTTTTTGCCTGCATTAGGTCTTCGTTGCTGCGCGAGGGCTTCCTCTAGTTGCAGTGAGCGGGTGCTCCTCTTCGTTGTGGCGTGCGGGCTTCTCATTGCGGTGGCTTCTCTTGTTGCGGAGCACAGGCTGTAGGCGCGCGGGCTTCAGTAGTTGTGGCACGTGGGCTCAGTAGTTGTGGCTCGCTGGCTCTAGAGCGTGGGCTCAGTAGTTGTGGCACACGGGCTTAGTTGCTCCTGGCATGTGGGATCTTCCCGGACCAGGGATCAAACCTGTGTCCCCTGCATTGGCAGGCGGATTCTTAACCACTGCGCCACCAGGGAAGTCCCTGTCTTATAGTTTTGAAAGCTTTTACCTACCCTTCTCCTCATTCCTGTTTAGTTTAAAAAATAAAAAACAACGAAAAGAAAACTTTATTTACCCCAGTGGGGGGACCCCCAACTTAAATACCCAGGTCTAAACCAGATCTGAGGTTCCTCTTTTCAGAGGAAAAGAGTGAGAATTGAGCAACGTTTCTCCCCATCCCCTCCTTCCCAAACCTCACCTCTCAATTGAATTGAGTTAACTAACCATATGGGATGAAGGTCTGTGTAGTTTCATGTCTGGTTGAACAAAGTAGATATGATTTCTGTTTCTGCCCACAGGGCTCTATCAGATCCTCTAAGCTTTTTCCTCCTTCCAGCTCCTGAACCTGTCATTACTTCTAATTGTGCCTTCTCTGGCATGCCTCTCTCCTGCACGTCTCATCTTCAGCGCGTAAAACAATCCTAGACATGATAGGATGGAAGGAGGGAGGAAGAGAGGGATAGATAAATGGATGGATGGGTAGCAAGTTCCATTACAGAGTGTTCTGCTTATTTTTGAGGCACTCAAACATTATTCATTATTTAGTTAATCTTGAAAAAGAGGCCAGTTTTCCAAGGATGAAATTTGAGTTTGAAGGTTAGCTGTCATCTTTGCAACTCTTGATAAGAGACATAGAATGCCTAGTCTCAACTTTATATATGGACTCGACTCTAGTTTCTAACAAGACTTACTCAAAACCTGGAGTAAATTACTGTAAGTTCTACTACACATATTAGGGTCACCTCCACTATTTGCTGGATGTGTAGGACTGACACTAAAGCTATGGAAATGGAATGTATAGAACAAATACTTAATGCTCTATTGAATCTTAAAGGCTATTTAGGACACTCCAATATAGTATTAGCAATGGTGTTCCCTTTATAAAATTTATATTTATTTAAATCATAAGAATGGAGGGAAAAAAGGAAGCATATAATGAAAAGAATAAGCAATGTGCCAACTGGAGTTTCTGTAACTTTCATATAACTTTCATATGGAGACCTTCAGGAACCTTTAGGAAGTTCCAAAGTCTATCTGAGCCTCAGTTTCCTCATTTGCAATATGAGAATAATAATTATACTTCCCTCCTTAGGTTGCTATGAGAATGGTTAATAGGTGCTCAATAAACATTAGCTGACTCTATTCTAAGTCTGAATTAACATTAAAAAAATCCTTCTGCCTGGCTAGGCAGCACTTCAGGCAGTAGGTAGCTAAGCTGTGATTTGGAGGAAAGGGACAGCTCAAAACCTAGAGAAAGTGAGCATGTAAACTGAATAGTTTTTTTGTTGTTTTTTTTTAATTTTTGTTGTTTTTCCAGGTGAGCTGGCATTGGAAGAACTTAACTGAACTGGATCAGCTCTGGATGCTGAAATGTTTACGGTTTAACTGGTACATCAATTTCTCTCCAACTCCCTTTGAGCAGGGTATATGGAAGAAACACTATATTCAAATGGTGAAAGAACTCCATGTTACCAAGCCCAAGGTAAATTTGGGGAAAGAAGCAACAAAATTACAAACATCCACTATGTAGGAATTCTAGAACTAAGACTAAATGATCAGTCTTGAAGTTGAGGAAGGCAGTTGACTCAAGGGAAATATACTATTGATGTGACTTTAAAATTCTCCTTTTCTGAGAACTTGATGGTGCTTTTCAAGGTATCCATGTGAGTTGAGAACTGTCACCTGACACTGCCAAACCACAGTTCCACCCAGGTTAGGACTGGGAGCTTCTCACTCTTCAGATTCCTGGATTTCTGTGTCTCTGGAGCCTATACCACAGAGTTCTGACACTGGGATTCTGGGGGAGTGTGCAGTCCTTATTACCTATGGGTCATCACACTTTACGTAGCTGATTCGAATTTTCTATGATTCTACCAGACGAGTTGAAGTATATTTTTGTATCATTTATAAAGAAGAGTTTTGCAATAAATTAGTAATTAGGGAAGGGAATAATGGGCATGTTAAAGTTCTTTTTACCGTAGAAACTAGCAATGTAAAGTATTTACATATAATCATAAAAAGTAAATAATGTGAGCATAATATTTTCTAGTGGTTTTGCATGCATTATAACCAATGTTTACGTTCATTCTTATAGTCACAGTTAATTAGGTAACTTATGGGAAATTTTTTTTTTTTTTTTT